>NC_045435.1:86086561-86191595 GCF_002776525.5 Piliocolobus tephrosceles | reverse complement strand
GATCTCAGCTCACTGCAAGCTCCGCCTCCTGGGTTCACGCCATTCTCCTGCCTCAGCCTCCGAGTAGCTGGGACTACAGGCGCCCGCCACCACGCCCGGCTAGTTTTTTGTATTTTTAGTAGAGACGGGGTTTCACCATGTTAGCCAGGATGGTCTTGATCTCCTGACCTCGTGATCCGCCCGCCTCGGCCTCCCAAAGTGCTGGGATTACAGGCTTGAGCCACCGCGCCCGACGAGGCCCCTTCTTTCAATGGCGATAATCACACGGCACAGGCGATCTACACTCTGGCTACACCTCCACTCAGAAGACCCCACCGGCAGTCCCACCAGGAGGACTCTTACTGCCCATCTACAGATGGGGAAACTGAGGAGAAAAAGGAAATCACTGGCAAAGGTCACAAGGCTGATGGGTCAGTGCTGTAGCTGCGATCTCGCCTGGCACGTCTCCCTCTTCATCCAGTTGCCTGGTCCACGCTGCCCTGGAAGCCGAGTCACCCTCACAGACTCATTTCTGGAAACCCTACTTATGAAGAGGCTGGGGGATCTTATTTCAGAAGTAAACAGGATTTAGTTGGCCCAGCTCTCCTATGTGGCAACAGACCTGGTCCCTAAGTGGTGGAGCAGCTTTGGCTGAGTGAAAGAACCTGGGCTCCCCCCAGATCCAGGGTAAGCTGCTTTCCCTTTCTGGTCCCCTGTTCTCCCGTCTGTCTCTGACAGCTGCCCCTCAGTGCCAGTCACTAACCAAAGCTGCTCATTTCTGCCCTCCCCAGGGCTATGGCTCCTTGACCCCTGGCCCATGCCTACGCAGCTCATGGATGGATCTCAGCTTGCCTGGTTCCTGGTCTCCTCAAGCCCTCTCCCATCCCCTGCCCTGACCCTGTCTCAAGGTCTGTCTGTCTGTTCATCTGTCCATCTGCTTGACCACCTAAGGCTCCTCTCCTCAGAGGCTGCCAGACCTGATGACTAGGGACACAGGGGAGGAGAGAACCAGGGCTGCTCAGAGGGATCGTGAATAGAAGGCTGGGAGGCCCCACAATGAATCTTCAAAGGCTTCATGACTGCTGTGCCCGGTGGAGACTGCGTGCCCTGCTGACCTTTTCTAAGTCCCACCCCATTGCCTAGGGCTGCCCCTGCTGGTTTCAGATGCCTGCCCAGCCTGCACTTAGCAGTCCTGTGGGATGAATATGTGAACTGAGAATGGAGAGTTGCCCACTTGTCCACCAACCCTGCCCAGGGAGGGGCTGGACCCTAGGCACCCAGGAGGCTGAAGGATGGGGCGTCTTGCCCTAGCTGATCGCCATAACTGGGCTCCAGCTGGTGTTGACACAGCAAACATGCTGCAACTCCCATTTGTCGAGGCACAGAGTGGGCAAACACAGGAGGCTGCAACAAAGGGCCCGACAACCGTGACCAGCCTCTCAAACAAGGGGCCCCAGGCCTGTGCCAGGAGGCAGGAATCTTCGAGCAGCTGGATACTCTGGCCCTCAGAGGTGAGAGCTGGGGACAGGGCCCTTGATGAGGCCCTCAGAGAGGGGAAGGCTGGCAGGAGGCCCTGCAGCCCAGGATTGTTCTACACACGGGGCGGAGCTAAAGGAGGACAGATCTGTCTGTCCGTGGGGCCCGTCCCACGTGCTACCCCCAGAAGCATCCCTCCTTGGACTGCTGTCACCAAAGCCTGGGCATAAACTCTGATGACAGATCTGTGCAGCCACACTTGTTTCAATTGTACTGGTAGGGAAACTGAGGCCCACAGAGTGTGAGGTTTGCCAAGGGCTCAGTGCTGCTCAAGTGTGAGGGGCTGCAGCACAGGACGTGTGAGGGATTTGATTCTTGGCCACCTTCTATGCTCTGGTTCCAGTCATGGGCACCCCGTGCCATGCTGCACCTGCCTAAGGACCCTTGGCCACAGGTTCTTTTTTAGGGCAGTGCAAGGTCTGGACTGTGTGGGATGTGGTCTCTGGATGGGGTCTCACCTAGACCCCAGGGAGCCCCGTGTACCCCAGGGAGACCAGCCTCACACTGCATCTGCACATGTGCTCCGTGGAGCCTGCCAGTGGGCAAGACCCTCCGCCACTGCATGCACGCATCCCAATACACATACATGCGCTCTCCACCTCAGGACCTTGGGCCCTCTTGCTCCCTGATTCTCCCTTGCCTAGCTAAATCCTCCCTCCCCCCAGGTCCCCTGGGCCTGGTCAAGTATCCCCATGGGCTTGCCCCATGGCTCCACCCTTTGTGGCATGCATCACATCACTGCCATCTTCAGCAGACTGCACTCCTCAAGGGAGGGGCCCAGCAGGTCTATTCATGCTGTCCCCGTACCTGGTAACCTACTATCGTGCCAGCACACAGTAAGGGCCAGTGCTCAGTAAACAGAAGCTGAAGCAAGGGAATCTGAGGCACCTAGTATCCCAGGACAGGAGGAACCAGGGTCAAGGTGGAGTCTCCTCCAGGAAAACCTCAGGTGCCCCTGCCCGGGTCACCACGGCACCTGGGGCCGGTGAAACCTCAGGTGTTAGCTTGGGGAAGACAGCTGAGGGTCTAGGAGGGTCCCAAGGGCCTTCTTGCCACCCTATGCCCCCTACCCTGGGTCTGCAGCACTATGCCTTCCCCAGCAGCGCCTCTGTGAGCCTCAGCTTCCTTCTCCCATAGGTACCCACTGCCACAGAGAGGCATTGCTCACTATGTATTTTAGGGCACAGAAAGTGGGGCCAGAGAAGTGACTGGCCGCTCCCAGGGCCATGCTTCCACGAGACCAAGCTTCCATATGTGGATATGCAGCTACCACCCCAGAAGTCAGGTGGAGAGCCCTGTGCCCTGCCTGTCACCCCCACGCACCCTCTCTCCTGCAGTGGAAACTGATGCACAGGCCGAACCTTCCAGGCTCCCCTCCCAGCCCCCAGTACTCCCATCTCAGCGGATTCAGACTCAGTTCGGCTCACTCTCACTGCTAGGCCAGTGCCCAGGCTGGGAACTCTACTGAGATGCCTTCCTTCTTCCTTTCTTCTACCTTTGGAAATTCCACCTGCCTTCCAAGGCTCAGCTCAAATGCTACCTCCTCCAGGCTGTCTTCTTAGACTTGCCTGTCCCATGTTAGCTGCTCTGCACATTGGGACCCCACAGCCTGTTGCCCGTCTCCTTGAAGTCTGGGCCCCAGGGCAGGGATTAGCCTGGCCACCGGCTTGCCCTTCCTCACATGCACCTACCCTCCCCCAGCCTTGCACATGAGGATTTCAGAACAAAGAGCCAGACACTATTAAAACTCAATTAAAATTCTTACTTTTCTGATCCTAAATTAGGCTGATTTGTCCCTGTGGCACCTGCAGGCCCTTTCCCTCCGCCTCCTTGCATCTGCTCCCTTCACCAGCTGGGACCCCCAGAGAAGAGGGCACCATCAGGGGATCCTCCCTCTACACAGGCCTTCGCTGGGGAGTGGAGACACATATATCTCCCTCCCTTGGGGTTCATTTTCTCCATTCAATGGACTCCCATCTCCCTGTCCTGGATTCTTCTCCTCTGGAGGTGAGGTACAAGGGTATTAAAAAGGAAACTTGGGGCAACAGCTCCCAGCCTGCACTTGGAGCCATCTCCTAGCCATCCTCTCCAGCTGCTCCCCAGCAACCCCCAAGTCGAGGTCCTGCCTCTAGGCCCTTGCTCATGCTCTGCCCTCCACCCGGCATTCTCACCTTCCCTTCCTGCCCCTGGCCTTTCCCTTTGCCCCAGCCAGCACCACTCTGCTTCCTCCCAATCCCTGGGAGCTCTGGGAGGGGCAGGTACACAGGCTCAGGAGCCAGGGTAAGCAAGGGGTACTGAGACCTTGCCTCACCCAGACAGTGACCAGGGTTGACATCTAGTCTCAGACTCTGTTCTCTCATTTGTAAAACGGGCATTCTGCCCCACAGCAAGTAGACATTGGAATCACACCTGGCCTAGGGCCAGGCTGGGGGCAGCAGAGGTTTGCTGAATGACTGAGTGAGCAAGTGAAAGACAGGGAGGCTGCATGGCACTCCCAGGGGAGGCACCTGGCATCAAAAGCAAGGCCATAGGGCAGGAGAGGCTCTTGCAGTGAGAGCTGGGCCTGGGGCATCTCAGCCAAGGTGTCCCCACAGGTGGTGGGGTGACACCAGTCACGACACCCAGGGTGTTGAGCTTCTGGGCCTGACACATGCCTGCAGTCAATCCCTTCCTCTGACCTTCAGCCACTAGGGAGAATTTGGTGGCTGGGTACAGGTGTCTGGAGTTGACCCATCAGGCCCTGTGGGCCTTGGGGTGATGCACATCAGCCCCCGTAGACCCTTCCTTTGACTAGCAGGTGCTAGTCAGGAATGATCACAGAGCTTCTGACCCCTCCTGAGGTCCCCGCATCTTGGAGGAGGTCCCAGGAGACGGGCCTGCTCCACAGGAGCAGTCTCAGGAGCCAGAGAAGCTCAGCCCCAAATCCACAAGCCAACCTTTCCCAAGGCCTGGCAGGCTGGGCCAGGCCCTTGTCTGACCACCACTAGCTCAGGTGGGTGGGTGAAGACAAGAGAATGACTATTTCTCCTGAGGACCTTTGGCCATGCCCCAGCCATGTCCCACCTGCACTGTCTCCCTTGACCTTCCCAGGGAGACCAGCTCCCAGCTGGAGGCCTCCAAGGGGTCTTGGAATTCTAGACCGCCAGACAGAGATGCAGGCAGGGGAGGCCGTCCCCACACTCATGTCCAGCTGTTGGGGGTAGTGTCTTTGCCCAAGGCTCATGCTGACCCCAGGGACCCTTGGGTTTACTGTCCCTTCTGCACACATCCAGGCCACCTCGTCCAAGGAGCCCTCTCTGATGCCCATTCCTTGGTGGTCACTCTGCCACCACATGCTCCCTGGTCTCTCCTAGCATTCACCACCAAGTCCCTTCCTTATCTCCTTGCCAGCCAGCTCTCTGGCTGCCTCCCTCTGTAGGCGGAGGGCCCCAAGGGTGCCCACACAATGGGTGTCCAACAGATGCCCAATCCCCAATGCTTCCCCCATCCCTGGGGACCCCCAGCTGGCTCCTGTGGGCGGCACCTTGCCAGGAAGCAGCGGCACTGTTTGGGTGAGGGGAGAATAATCAGCTGTAAACGCTGCAATCAGGGAGAAAAGGCTGCTTGGGCGCTTGGCGCCCACGCGTGCGCCTAATTGGCTCCACGTGTCTGCGGCTCCTTTCAAGAGCAGGAGAGTGGAAGGGTCAAGATCTCTTAATGTTCATAATGGAGGGGAGGCAGAAGCCATCGCCAGCCCCACATAAACACCTTTTAATTGCCCAGAGAAGGGTGGGCGGAGGCAGCCAATGCCACAGGATTTCCTGCCTGTCCCTCCACCATTACTGCACCTTTTAGAGCTTCCCTAGTGTGGAGTCAGAGCCCAGAGGCTGAGCCCCAGCCATAACCCAGAGCCACAGCCCTGGCATCTGTTCTACAAATGTTCACGAGTTTGCAGAACTCGTGTTCTGTTCCAGGCCAGGCCTTGGCAGTAGGCGACACCCATGGCCTGGTCCTCCGGGGGCCAACCTGTTTGTCTCACTCTCGTCAGTGAATGCACCAGTGGACCCGGCTGAACTGCCCTCCAGCTGTCTCAGTGCCAAACTTTCCCCCACATCTTGCTGCCTCCTCCAGGCAGCCTTCCTGTGACCTCTCTGGACTGAAGGGATCTTTCTCCTGCTAGTCTTTCCGCCTGCACCTCTCCAAGGCCCCCAGTATCTCCCTGCTGTGGCTCCCATGGCTGCATTTCTGTCCTGTTAGGCCAGTGGTTCTCAACTGGGGCAAGTTTGCCCCCAGACCACATTCGGCGATACTTAAAATTATTTTTGGTCGTGACTACTAGAAGAGTGGTATATTGCTGGCATCTAGTGGGTAGAGGGCAAGGGTACTGCTAAACATCCCACAGTGCACAGGGCAGACCCATCACAAAGCAGGATGTGGCTCAAGGTGTCAGCAGTGCTGAGGCTGACGCCCTGCTTTAGATAAGGCTTTAGAAAGGAGGTGGGAGCTGCGCAGAATGGTCTCCTTCCTGACAAAGGGAGCAGTCTGCTGCCCCACAGTCCCTGGCTCCCTCCCTGGCTCGCACCTCCTGCCCCTCTGAATGCCCAGCCCAGAGCCCAGTTCCTGAACAGACCCAGCCACACTGCCAACAATGCATCACTTTAATTGGGTTAAGTGGCCATTAGCAGCAAAAGCAGGGCGGCTGTGTGCAGAAGGGTTTTTAATTTTACTCTTTAAATGGTGCTCATTCCCCAGAGAGGCCACCGATGGTGGGAACAATGCCTGCTGGAGCCCCTAGAACCCAGGCCAGAACTGCACGCCACCCCTTCCCATCCATGTGAGCCTCATGGGGGTGTGGGAGGGGTGCTCAGTGTCTTGTCTTCACTGCCCAAGGAAGAAACTGAGGGGGCAGGGACTTGCCCAAGGTCACTAGGTCATCAGAGAGCAAGCCCCTGTCAGAGGAAACCAGTGCCCCATCTCCTGTTCCCTCGACCCTGTCCCGCTCCGGACAGCAAACACCACATGGCCACTAATGGTAGCAGAGAGGAGGGCAGTGGCTGGGGAGCCGTATGTGGGGTCTGGAGCCCAACTATCTGGATTTAAACCCTGGTTTTGGCCAGGTGCCATGGCTCACACCTATAATCCTAGCACTTTGGGAGGCCAAGGCGTGCAGGTTGCCTGAGCTCAGGAGTTCGAGGCCAGCCTGGGCAACATAATGAAACCCCAGCTCTACTAAAATACAAAAAAATAGCTGGGCATGGTGACACGCACCTGTAATCCCAGCTACTTGGGAGGCTGAGGTATGAGACTTGCTTGAACTTTGGAGGCAGAGGTTGAAGTGAGCTGAGATCCCACCACTGCGCTCTAGCCTGGGTGACAGAACAAGACTGTCTCCTAAATAAATAAATAAACCCTGGTTTTGCTGTGAGACCTGGAGCAAGTGGCTTAAGTTCCCTGAAGCTTAGTTTCCTCAATGTGAAATAGAGAGAAGAGAGCAACCCAGCAACCTGTGTGAGGATTCAGAGCAATACAGAGCATGCAGGCTCACTTCAGGTCTGGCACCTGGCGGGCACTCAGAGGCCAGTCATTCTGGGAAGGAAAGATTTCAACCATTTTTTTGGGAAAAGTCCTGAACTCTGAATCTACACAGAATCACCTGTGGCACATTAAAACATTCTGATGCCCTGCCCCCGAGCCCCCGGCCCCCCCAAGAATCTGATGTGCTTGATCTGAGGCAGGGGCTGGGTGCCATGATTTTAGAAGCTCCTCCGACAATTCCAATGTGCAACCAGGGTTCAGAAATGCTGCACGAAGGCAAAGCTTTGACTCTTAGGACAATGGGAGGGACCTGAGGGGGAGGATGGGAGGCATGGGCATGTTAGGAGGGATTCTGGGCTTAAGCCTGGGGCTGGGGTCTCCAGGTGCTAGATTCCCAGCGGGGCCTCCCACCGTCCCTGGTTTGAGGAAGGAGGCAAAAGGGCCTCCTGGAAAGCAGGTTTCCAGCCACCACATTGATGTCCTTCCGGAACCTGCTCTGGCCTTGCTGTCCTAGCCTTGGGCTTCCCTTTCTCTAAGAACCAAGCCCGCTGAGCCTCGATACCCTTGGCTGTGTCCCTGAGAGGAGACTGGAATCTCTCCCACTGGGGTCACCCCTCACCTAATCCTGGGCAGGGCCTTCCCTTCCCCCATGGCCTCTCCTCCGAGCCACACAGCACAGGATGGTGCTGCAGGGGCACAACCTTCAAGGGATTGTCCACACTGTGGTCTTTATAAGTGACACCCCTGGAGTTGTGAAACCAGAAGTGCTGGGCAGGGAGGGTACTCATGTCCTGGTTTCATAGGAGGAGAAACTAAGGCCTGGGACAGGACTGGACTGACAGTTCCATGAGGACAGAAACAGGGCCTGTCCTTCATCACTGCACCCCCAGCGCCTGAACAGGGAGTGGTACACAGTAGCCAGCGGCGGATGTTGGTGAATAGATGAAGGAGGAATGTAATGATGAGGGGGTGGTCTTCCTGAGAGCCAGGCCATAGGCCAGGGCCCAGCTGGGAGGGCAGAAGAGTTCTGATTTGGGTCCAAGTCTGCTATAAGAACTTAGGCACCTCCCTGTTCCTCCTGGGACTCAAGACTCTGAGAGAGTGGGCCCTAGTTCAGAGGCCCCCATCTCCCTAGGTAGTCAAAATTCCAAGACAGGTACCCCTCCGTGTTTCTGAAGCTGAGGGCCCAGCCTGTTTCCCGGACTTGGGGATGCTGGTTGCTTGCGTTGCAAGGCCCCTGATCTGGCCTGCTCCCTCCTGACTCTTGGCCCCAGCAACCACCCTTTGCAGCTTGGAGAAACTCGTTACAAACATCTGATTGTCCCTGATTAGATGAGACAATGAACTTCCGTCCTGTGTTGCTCAGCTCCCTCTTTGCAAGCCCCCAATTAGAATTCCAGACCAGAGCAAAGGATTTAAATTGGATTACAGGGAGAGAGGAACAACGTAGTGGGGGGTGGGGGGTCCAGTCCCCCAACAGCCCTCCCTTCATATATACTCAGGCTGCAAACCAATATGAAAAAGGAGAAAGGGACCACAACTTGATTAAAAGCACATTTAAAACATAATTAAGACCAAAGCTCATCTTCAACAATTAGGACCAAGCAGCAGGAAGGGAGATCCTCCCCTTCCTCTGAGGATATGGGCAGGAACATCTCGTGTGTCTGGAGCCGGGGGTGCTGCAGCAGGAGGAGTTCACTGCCCAGGAATGCTGGGAGGCCATGGGCTGTGGGCTCAGTGCACGCCTCAGGAATAATGTGGGGAGTCAAGGCGCTGGCTCAGAGTCAGGGAGACCTGAGTTCAAATCTTGGCTCTGCCATATCCTGGCCTGATGCATGGCACCTCTGAGTCCTAGTGTCCCCCTCTGTGAAGCGGGGGTAGCCAGGGCTTCCTTCTCCGGGTTGCTGTGAGAATGATGCATGACAGACTCAGCGCGTGGTGAGTGTCTGTCTGGTCAGTGCATGCCTTTCCCCATCATTTCTCATAAAAAATAATTTCTGGGTCAGATGCAGTGGCTCATGCCTGTAATCCCAGAACTTTGGGAGGCCAAGGCAGGTGGATTACCTGAGATCAGGAGTTTGAGACCATCCTGCCAACATAGTGAAACCCTGTCGACATGGGCATGGTGGCGGGCGCCTATAAACCCAGCTACTTGGGAGGCTAAGCCACAAGAATCGCTTGAACCCAGGAGATGGAGGTTGCAGTGAGCCAAGATTGCGCCACTACACTCCAGCCTGGGTGACAGAGTGAGAGTCCGTCTCAAAAAAAAAAAAAAAAAAAAAAAAAAGAAAAGAAAAAGAAAAGAAAAGAATTTCTGTTTAGTGCTGGCTATCTCAGGCCATGGCTGGGCTGCAGGTGCAGTGGAAGGGAGAGACACCTGTCTGCCTCATATGGCAGAGTCCAGCAAGGGGGCGATGCAGGGAGAGGGTTGGGACCAGGACCTCAGGCCTTCAGCTGCTCCTGCTAAGCTATCGGAGTTGACTGTTCCTTTAGGGGTGGGGAAAGTGGCTTGGAAAGAGACCCCAGCCCTGTGATTCCCAAAGGGCTAGGCAGGAAGCTGGGTCCTGGGCTCCATGCATGGAGGGTGGGTCAGGCGTCTGTCTCTGCCACCACTCAGCATCCCTGCTGTCCCATGGCCTGGGTGAGTGGTAGACTGAAAGGCCTGAGGGCTGCCCCTTCCCACATTTATCAGACAGTTCCAACACAAGTTTGGGGCTGGGTGCCCACATTTGTAAACTGGACAGGGGCAGCAAAGCTGGGAAGTAGTGTGCAAATGAAGGGTCTGGAAGGAAGTGGGGCAGAGACAGAGTCGGAGAACAAGGGAAAGGCAGGAGAAGGGCATCCAGGCCCACCCAGTTCAGAAAGGCAAGAAGGTGGGGAGCGATGCACTGGCTGAGAGAGGCGAGAGTAATGGGCTGCTATCCCTGCAGAAGGTGTGGCTCTGCCTGCTCCCCGCTGTCTTCCCACACTCATGACCAGGAGATCCTGAAGGTTGGGTGGGGCCCTGCTCTGGGTCCTCTGGGTGGGAGGTCCTCAGAGTCCACCTTCTCTGGGAATCTGGCCCCAAGAAGCAGCCTCCACCTATTCCATGGCCCCAGGTCACATAGGGACAGCCAGGGGATCCCATGGGGGACAGTAGGGCCCAAACTCCTGGAGAAGGAAATTCTGGTTCTCTCTTGGGGACTGGGTGTGGGCTGGGGTGGCCACCCCGACTTAACCCAGCCAGAACCCTGGCCTGAGCCTGGGCACAGCTTGTGTAGACTTGCTCATTTAAAAAAAACTGCTTTATTGAGAAACAATTTATACACCGCAAATCCACCCAAATAAAGTATACAATTCAGTGGCTTTTAGTATATTCAGAGTTGTGCAACCATCGCCACAATCTAATTTTGGAATATTTTCATCACTCCGAAAAAGAAACCCTGTACCCATTAGCAGGCCTTCCCTATCCCTTCCCTTCCCAGGCACCCATGCATCTACTTTCCATTTCTATGGATTTGCTTATTCTGGACATTTCATAGAAATAGGATCACACAATATGTGGTCTTTTGTAACTGACTTCTTTCACTTAGCATAATGTTTTTGGGTTCATCCATATTGTAGCAAGCATCAGGAGACTTCATTCCTTTTTTTTTTTTCGCTTTTAAAGAGATGAGGTTTTTACTCTATTGCCCACGCTGGAATGCAGCGGCACGATCATGGCCCACTGCAGCCTCGATTTCCTGGGCTCAAGCCTCAGCCTCCTGAGTAGCTGAGACTACAGGTGTGCATCACCATGCCCAGCTTCATTCCTTTTTATTGGATTAGTTTGTCTTTGACACAGGCTGGAGCAACTGCAGGTATGCCTCTGATCTGGGGGAAGCTTGGATGCCTCTCACTCATTTACATATGACCTTCCCTGGTCACTTGGCAGCTGAAAAGCCCCATCCCACCTACTCTCCCTCGGATGGGTTGATTGCCAGGGGTCCGCCTGCTTTGTCATGGCAGCCCAGCACGTTACTGTTACCCCTCAGAACTACAGTGGCCTGAGGCTGACAGGCACAACCTCTCTGAATATAGGGGCCCAGATGAAGGAGCAGAGAAACATTCAAAGCCATGGGCAGAGCAGCCCCCATCCTTACGTGGCCTTCTCTGTGGGGCTTGCAGAGCCCCTTGACACTCCCTCCAAGAGAGCCTGCAGCCTACCTCAGGGGCAGACTCCACTAGCAGCAGGTCACTATCCTGACCAGGAGCCCATCCAGGGAACCACCCATAAACAAACCTGGGGACCCAGAAGAATGGGAAAACCCCAGGCCCGGAAGGAGGGAGGGGTAGGGCCTGCCCCAGTCCCAGCCTCAGGCTCACACAGAGCCCCAAGACTCCAAGTCACCACCTCTCATGCGGCTACTCCAGAAAATATCATCCTGTTCCTGCCGCGGCTGCCCACATTCCACGTGGGCACAGCCCTGCTGATGCTGGCCCAGCTGAACTCAGCAGGGCCATGTGATGAAGGCTCAGGACACTGCCCTCATGGTGCAGGACCTCTCCACCTGGCCCTCCCTCAGCGCCCCCCCCCCCCCCCCCCCCAACACACACACCTACCTTCAGGGCCTGCACCTTCCTGTCCAGCAGGCTCTCAATGTCCCCTGCCACCTTCTCCACCAACTTCTGAGGCTCATTCTCCTGTACCTCGAACAGGTTCCGGTTGTCCTTGTAAATCTGGAAGGAAGCAGAAGCCAGGGGTGAGACCAGGTGGTCCCATGTCCCCATGCCATGGCCCCTGCATACCCCTCTGCACAGCTCACCTCAGCACAGTCCTCACCCGCACCCAGACCCTGTCTTTGGCCTCCGAGAGAGGGCATGGAAGGCCAGTGCCCCCACAGACTTGAAGGCAGGGCAAGGCCAGGGGCTCTGTAGCTTGCATCTGGGATGAGAGCCCAGTTTAGGTTGGTCTTTGTGGTTGGTGGGATGGGGTTGTCACGGCCTTCTCTGGGCCTCAGGACCCCCCCTTTCAAGGTCATGAGCAGCCCCTCCGACTAGCTCAAGGTAACTGAATAGCAGAGGGGAAGGGTGAGCTGAAGAGGAGGCAGGAGGTTGAGGAGAGATGGAGTCAATAAGCACACAGTACACACCCCATCCCAACAAGAATATGCTCACATCCATGCATGTGCACACACAGCCACGGCTCCGCACTGCTCAGGCGTCTGGACCTCTTTTTGAGGGTGCTGCCCCAGGGCTCTTACAGAAACTAACAGGAGCTCTGGGTAATCCTACAGGCTCCTCTGTCATTCAGGGCACAGAACATGGGGAATGGGGACCAGGGAGGAAGGGGCAGGTTGAATCTGCCCAGCCTTCCTCCAATGGGGGTGGGTCGGTGCGCAGGCACATGTGGCAGTGTAAATCTGATGGGGTGTGTGTGTGTGTGTGTGTGAAAGAGAGAGACAGAGAGAGAGATGGCTCAACATATCCATTTGTGTGCACGTGCCTGTATGTTGGGGCTGGGGTGGGGTTAGAATCTCTAACCCCCCAGGGGCTTGTGAGTCTTAGGAGCAGATTTCTGCAAGTGTCTTTGTTCACGGCTGGGTCTTGGGTGTGTGTGTGTGCGTGTGTGTGTGTGCATTTGTATGCATCATATACCACGGCATATGTCTCCAAGCCTGACTGGGTCCATGTGTTCATTCAGGTGACCCAAGGAAGTCTGTGCCCCAAGCACAGGCTCCTTCACCACCAGAGGTCACAGAATAGGCTGCTGTGACTGAGCCGTGCCACAAGGCTGAGCAGAAGTGGAGGGATGTGGAGAGACAGAGAGGAGGTGATGAGGGGAGATAAGGAGGGGGGAGAGGCAGCCGATGAAAGACAGACAAGCAGTGAGAGATAAGGTCGGTAGAGTGACAGCGAGAAGGCAGGGAGATAAGACCTTGTCATCTGACAGGGGGACGGGGTGGAGGGGGTTGGGTGCTGCCGGAGCCCCTGCCCTGCCACTACCCAGTGCCTGGCAGTCCAGGGGTTAAAGCAACGCACAAAGCCGGCTCAGGCAATCTTCTCCTCCTCCCGCCACCCCCATCCCTCCCGGCTTCTCTTTTCTTTTTGTCCTTCTTTTAGAACAAAATAATTTGTGGTGAAGTCGCTCCTTCCCGCAGAGCAGTGGCAATCAGGGGGTGAGACTTGAGGCCTGGCCACATGGCCAGGAAAGAGACAGGCCCCGAGTGAGTGCCAGGCCAGGATGTTCCCTGGGCCCTTGGGCCCTGCCTCAGGACAGAGATTCACAGAGGCAGACAGTGATAGAGACAGAGGGTAAGGAGGGGTTGGACCCTAGGGATCACTGAGGAAAGGCAGGAAACCTAGAGCCTAGCATCTTACTGTTGGGGAAACTGAGGCACAGAAACAGGAGAGGACAAGGCCAGGCGATTGAGTGGCAAAGCCAGATACCCCATCAGCTTTCAGCCATCCTTGACAGATCACTCTGGGGTGTATGTGGCCATGGTCTCAGTCACATCCACTGATGCCTCTGGAGAGTGGCGCCGTGACCCACTAGCACCAGCAGGGGGCACCGCTGCCCGGCTTCTCCTGGCCTGTAATGAAGTTCATACCTCAGACTCTGTCAAGGTCATTCCCAGGTGCAGACAACAGTCTGGCTGTCCACGGCTGTGTACAGCCCCAGGATCTGAGGCAGGACCATGTGGTTCTCCTGGGAAAGTCCAGGAGTCCCTCCTCTTGGGCTCCAGGGTGCCCCTTGCAGCCTGGCATGGTGACTGTGCTGGGGATCGGGGGCTGCAGAGTGAGCGGGTCTCTAGGTGGCAGGCCCACACCTCAGGGCACCAACAGGTGACATGAGGCCTTGGAAGCCGAGTCTCTACCAAAAGTCACTCATCTCTGAACCTCCATGACTAATCTATTAAATGAGAGAACAGTAGTCCCCACCTCATGGGCTGGGGACAGCAAACCCATGCCTTGAGCAGCCTGTGCTGTTGTTACTGCTATTGTTTGGGATCACCAGAATTCTGCAGATGGAATCATAGTCCCTCCCTGCCCCCATTCTCTCCCTGCTAGATCTGTACACTTGGGGCTGTCCAAAGCCATCGGCTGCATTCCTGAACTGGTAGCCTCAGTCTCCTAGGGTCTGCCCACCTCTAGCCCCACCCCCTTCTCCCAGATTGGCCTGGGCAGTCTCCCACACTGGAGCCACCCTGTTCTTGTCTCCAACACCTCAGCCTCGGCCCCAGAGGTGATAACGGTGGAACCCAGACACTGGGACGCCACTAATAGGGCACAGCCATGGCCAGCTTCCTTCTCTCTCTCCCAAGCACCATGTCTGTGTGCTGTGGACACTTGGCAAATCCATATGCTGGATTCTGTGTCCAAAAGCAGAGCTCTGGGGCCAGCTGGGCCCAAGTCTGATTCCTCACCTTTTGCCTGCAGCTGCAAGAGCCCTCAGGGCCCAGGGATGCATCCACTGTGCTTTCTTCCTGTTCTATTTCTACCGGAGGACCCACCACAGCATCTTTCTGCCAGCCCTGGTGCCACCACCTGGGGCCCATCAAGCCCACTGACCTATCATGTGACTGCAGGCTTCTGGATCTCCAGCCCAGGCCCGTTCCCACAGCTATACCTTGACTCACACTGTCTCTGCATCCCCTCCACCTTGCCCTGCTATCTAAATCCTCTCTAGGGCAAGGCCAGGGAAATGGGCTGGAAGGGGTTTCTGGTCAGACGAAAGCAGAATCCCAGAAGTGCAGGGGCTGGTCACACTGCCAGCCAAGCCTGCTCCCCAATCCCAAATGAGCCCTTGAGGTGCAACAGTCCTCGAATGATAGCCCCTAGTGCCATAGCCCTCCTCTCAACATTCCCCTGAACTTGCCCCAATTGTCCCTATCTTCTAGGGTGGGCCCTGAGCTGAGCTCCAAATCCCCAGGAGATCTAAATGACACAGCCCAGCAGATGGTCCCACCCTGGGAGAAAGGTCATCTCTACATTGATGTGGTCCAGGGAGGTGTTTTCCACCTGCAGGCCCAGCAGGAGCCCAGAAGAGCCCAGGGCAACTCCAGTGCACAGACTTTGCCCAGGGCTAGCCCCACTCCAGCCCCAGCCTCTAGCCCTGGCTCCTCGGGCCAGCTGGGAAGTGGCAGAAAGGTCAGGGTACACCGGATGCAGGGCTTCAACCACCACAGCAGGATGGCAATGCCCACTGATGTCCTTGGCCCAGAGAATTAATTAGAAAAAGCCAACTGCTCCCACAGCAGCACAGCTGGCATAGCCCCACCTCTGCTGGACTGAGGAGCACGACAGGGCCCAGCCGATCCCAGGGTGCCCCAGCTCTGTGCCAGCAGTGATAGGGAGGGAGAGGCAGCAGCTTTAACCCACAGAGAGTGCCAGGATGCTGGTGGGACAGGGTGGCAGGCTAGAGCCAGGTGGAGATGCGGGAGAGGACTGACGAACAGGGAGAATAGGGGTGGCTGATGTCCCAAGGGACAATTCAGGAGTCTGTTTGGAGCCCCTTGTTCCCAGGAATCCTTGGTTCCCCACCCTGTTCCATGTACTGATAACCATGGCTCAGCTGGCATCCTCCTCCCTTGAGGGCACTTCTATCCCACCAGTGATGGAGACCTGCCCCTCCACCTCTCCCCTCCCCCAGGGCTGGCTCCAGCCCCAACCCTCTCTCAGCTCTAGCAGTTCTTTAGTTAGGCATCAAGGCAAGTCTGGCTAGCTCTCCGGCCTAGGGCTTCACAGGGCTCGTGGGGGCTGATGCCTCCTTAGAAGCCCCGAACCCTCC
Organism: Piliocolobus tephrosceles; assembly: GCF_002776525.5. NCBI lineage: Eukaryota > Metazoa > Chordata > Mammalia > Primates > Cercopithecidae > Piliocolobus > Piliocolobus tephrosceles. The sequence goes on along the minus strand of NC_045435.1, from coordinate 86,175,817 downwards.
GCCCAGCCTCCTGCTTCCCCCATGACTTTGCATAAGTGGGAGGCAAGTCTGGAGGACCCTTGCAGGAATGGTGACCTTGGACAGGAAGCCTGCATGCTGGCAGGGGCAAAGGGAGCCAGCCTCGTTCCCACAGCTCCTAACAGTCCTGCCTGGGAGATGGGAGTCCAGCTACCAGCCCCAACGTGTCTGGAACATAGACAGCCACCACAGGAAACTAAAGGCCTTAGGACAAGTGACCTGGACAGGCCCCAATCAGAAGGTATTTTGCAAAGTCTCAGAAAGTCAGCAGCAGGGGACCCCAGACTGGAGCTACCACCAAACCTGCCTAGGGCAAGGGGGAAGCTGGAAGGGGAGAGGAAAAGGAGAGAGGAGAGGAGAAAGGAGAGTGGGGAAAAGCAAGGAGGAAGGGCCAAGGGGGCTGCAGGAACAGCCCTGTTTGCCCCGAGTGTTAGCTCTGGCTGCTCTGGGGCAGGTGCTTTACACACGTGACCTCACTGGTCTCCTACAACCCGTGAGGAGGGGGGCAGGTGCTTTACACACGTGACCTCACTGATCTCCTACAACCCGTGAGGAGGGTTCATTCTGATCATCTCTATGTGGCAGGGAGGACACTGAAGGCCAGAGAGGTTAAGGCACATGCGAAACTGGGGTTTGAACTGGGTCAAATCCAAAGCCCTTGCTTTAGGTCATACTCTTTGTATAGTTCTGTTCCCTGCCTTTATCCCTAAACTTGAAGGCAAGACCATGGGAAAAGAGGCACAGGGATGAACTTCAGGCACAGGCCTCAAGGGTTTGGGGCGGATGCAGGCAGACGCTGAAAGACTGTGGCCCTTGGAAGGTGCAAGGGCCATGCTAGAGGGGAATGAGGGGAAGACTGGCAGGGCCAGCCCAATCGACTAAGCACCCACCCAACCCTGGGAGTCAAAACAGGCACTCGCACGCAAGGCTCCTCTCCGCAGTGAAGGCCAACAGCCCTAATCTCTGGAAAATTAAATCAGAAAGAAAATGGAACAAGAAAGATTTGACGCAGGCTTGGCCCTGCTGCTGGCTGTCTCCTCAAAGACCCAGCTCACCTTGGGGCTTTGCCAGGTGCTCCAGCACCCCTGGCCTAAGCCCTGAGGCATGACTCCAGGGAGACTGGCGCTCCACACCCCCCTCACCATGTTTCACCACAGGGAGCAGCCAGGTCAGAGTCTTAACTGCCCATTAGGCCCCTGTGGGGAGGGCAGCCAGTGGACGAAAGATAGTGGGCGAAGCCTCCTGAGGCCCGACCCAAATGAACAAGCCCTGGGGAGGAAACCACCTCAACAGGCCACAGGGTCTGCAGTTGGAGGTCGGGGTCAGCTGCCAGACTGGGCTACACTCATGTCAGGGATGTTGGGTGGGTGGCTGAGGGTTTGTGGTGGCTTAGGAAGCCTGAGATGGGCCAAGAAGGAGGTAGGGGAGTTGGGGACAGGTAGTGACCAGTTCAAGGACCTTAGCCCGTCAGGGCAGACCCAGGTCCGGGCCCCCCGCCTCACCCACCCCTTCTAGGTTGCTAACCTGGCCTTCTGCCTCCGTGAAAAAATACAGGGTATTGACATAACTGCAAATCCACCTTGAAGACTGGAGGGTTGATGGGGTAGCCAGGCAGCTGGGAACCCTCTACCACTGACAGCACCTGGGACAGATCCAGGACAGGCTGCACCCCTCAGGGCTCCCCCTGTAGCCTAGTTCTTGATGGGACTGAGGGGCTGCCCCAGGGTAGGTGCACAAAAACCCTAATCCAGCTGCTCTGGGGACACACCAGCCACGAGACTGGGTGTGTGACTGACAGCTCCCCAGGTGGGGGTTGAGGCCTGTCCCTCACCAGCCTGGCACAGGGCTTACAGTAGGGCAAGGGGCCCCTGGCGCCCTCAGGGCACACTATCGGTGCCCAGGCAGGGGGGTTGTGTGCCACTCAGTTACATGCTTCATCAGCTGCTGACATTTGCCAACTGCCATGTTAGGTTCCTAAGTGGCCATGCCACACTGCCACCATCCCAGGTGGGGTGGCCCCACGGTCAGCTGTATATGGTGTCCTGTCACACACAGGTTTTGTACACTGTGATGTTGGTTGTCCCATTAATAATTCCCCTTCATATCTAGTAGAGAATACCTGGGATGAACACTCTCTCTAGATGGCATCACAGACACAGAATCAGGCCATTACAATCGGCCTGCACAGGCTACCGTGGAAGTCACACAGCAGTGTGGGAGCAGGGAGGAGGGTGCCTGGCCTGGTCTCCTGGGTGGGCGGCCCATTCATACACTATCCTCCCCTACCCCCACCTCCTTACATCCCCACTGGAACAGCAGAGATGGAACAGACCTCATCCCTGCCCTCCTGGGACTCTCTATCCAGAGGGGACAGATGCCCAGACAGGTGGTGGCAGAGGGAGGTGTGCAGGAGACACTTGGGAGTGGGGCTAGTCTGCTCCGGGGTGGTAGGGGGCAAGAAAAAGCCTGAGGAGGGCTTTCCAGGGGAGAGGACATCTGACCAGTCTGAAAGGCTGGGCAGGGGTTTTTGTGGGTGGATGGGGCAAGGGACGCATGGCAGCAGTAGCGCCAGGTGCAAAGGTTGGGAGAAGCAGGGATAAGGGACTGCTCAGTGGCTGCAGAGGGACTTGTTGAGGAACAGAAGCTGGGGAGACAGGGTGTGAGGGCAAGGGGAGCAGATACCCAGGGGGTAGGGACAGGGGGATCCTCCAGGAAGGAGGGATATGTGACTGACCACAAGGTAAGAAAGGCCCGGTGGCTGTGGTCCCTCATCCTCAAGAGGCAACTTCTAGGAGCTTTCACCAGGAGGATTCCCTTCACAAAACTCACAGGGGCCTGAAGCCCCCACCACCACCACCCCCAACAACGCCTCCCTGTTTTTAAAGTTAAAGTTTAGTTGACTGTCATCCATTACCGCAATTAGTACATTATGTCTAATTATGCAATTAGTGTAAAAAGTGCACTTGCCGCTGAGAATGGGAAATTACGCTGCCTCGTTACGCTGTAAAATCCATGTCATAAAAAGGCTCAATCTCTTGTTTTTCAAAAGACACAAAACCCAACACAAAACAATAAACCAAATCCTCCCAGCCAAGCAAGGGCCAGTCTGTGCCAACCTCCCTGTGCTTGCCCCTGTGCAGAGCCTGCCTGTGAGGCCTGCCCTGAACGTGCCCCCAGGCAAGGTGCCACCCACCAGAGACACTAGGCATGGCCCATTCCTGGGTGTAGCCCTTTGCTCCTCTGAAACATATGCGAATTTCCAAACTGACTTAAAAACTGTGGCAATCCTGATTATCCATTTACACCAGGCCTGACTTGAGTGAGGCCTCCAGTGTTAAGGCCCATATCTCAGGGGAGAACAGTCCTAGAGGGAAATGATATCCACCCAGCTCTAAAATGAGAGGTCTTTTCTCCAAGGTTCCTGATGGCTTCTGTGAACAGGGTTGCAGATTCCAGCTCTGAAGCAGGAGGAACTTTCTCACACTTAGGGCTCCCAAAGCCTGAAAGCAACACCTGGATAAGTAGTGAGCCCCCCGCCACAGGGACTATTCCAGCCCAGCTGTCAGGAATGCTGAGAAGGGATTCACCAATCATTAGCCAGCACTGTGGCTGGATTCCAGGCTGCCATCGTTAGATAACAGCATTCCTATGGCCGTGTGCCTATGTGAAGCTTGCAGTCTGTGACTTTATCTTCCCTAAGTTCTGGCTCCCTTTGTGGTTACGGGGATGCTCTGGGGACAGGTTGGGAGTGAGAAAGAATCAAATGAGGTCTCCCTACTACAGATGTGACAATCCCAGATGGCCCTGGGCATGGGGACTAGAGAGAGGGCACACTCCAGTGTCCTTGCCTGCCTATGCCAGCATGAGGTACACTCCTGTGTACCTCAGAACAAATGCTGCAGGACCAGAGCCATCCATGATGTTATCTCCAAAGTCACAAGTTAATGCTCTAGCATGGGCTGCTGAGTGCCTGCCCAAGAAGCACTCTCCCCAAGCAGCTTCCCTGAGCCCCTGCCTCTGAGCTCCCATCACTCCTTGATCTGAGATGCTTGACTCAGGCCTTGGGGTGGGTGGTGCAATACCACGGAGACACCTTCACAGCCACGAATCTGCCCTGACCTCCTGGGATGATGCATGACCTCCTGCTGAGTGGCGCTCAGACAAGGTATTCACAGAATTCACAGAGCAGAGAATCTGAGGCATGGAGACCCACACATCCCAGGGTCCATGAGGCACTGGTTCCCTACAACCTTACCCACCTGCAATTGGCATCCATTGGTTCTGGGTGTGCTGAAATATTGGAGCACTGACCAAACCTCAGAGAGAAGCAACTACTGAGAAAGCAGCTGGGGTCGAGGGGAGGAGGGCATGGACCCCACTGGAAGGGCATCTGTTGCCTGAACTCAAGACAAGTGTCCCTGGACAGTTCCAGCCTCCAGGCCTTTGTCTACTCAGATGGGCTGGAGAGCAGGGGAGACAACTCTGGCACAGCACAGCCACATGGACACCAGCCATGGAGACTCTCGGGGACCCCATCCTCTCACTGTGGCCTGGAATAGCATCGGGTGGGGAATTTGAGCCCAAGGTGAACCAAACTGCAGGCAAGAACCAGGGGCCCCTGTTTGCTCCCCCTCCCTGAGTTGGGAGCCGCCGGCTGTCGAGGCAGCTGGGAGGGAAGCTGTGCCCAGCATACCAGCTGGCACGGGGGAGTGCGAGTAAACATACCCGCACTTTCCCAACTCACAGAAGTCGCCGGGTGGCGGCCGGCTGGTGTGGGCGCCCATGTTTATGGGAAGCAGATTGTTTGTGTCGGCGTCTGGGCCCCCTTGCCACCCACCCTGGCTCTGCTCTCTCCCGCTGCCTCCCCACCCAGTTGGCCCTGCCTTCCTTTCATCACAACTCCTCAGCCTCTTAACTGCAGAAGGATGGGGATAGTGATGACAGGTCCTCTGTGTGGCCAGACAGGGCTCAGCGCATAACCCATGGAGTCCTCGTCATTTGACAGCTCTGGGAAACAGAGAAACTGGCTGCAGAGTACAGGCAGTGAGTGGAGGTGCCTATGGCACTGGGCTTCTGAGACCCCAGCCATCTGTTCCAGGGTCCCACTGCTGCTCAGTTCTCTGGCCCGCAGACAAGCCTGGCCTGCCCTTCAGTCCGTTCATCACCTCCAGCAGCCCTGGCCCACCTTGGCGTTGGACAAGGACCCTGCCCTCGCAGCAGGACAAACGGCCCCCTCTACCCTACAACAGCACAAGTAGACAGACCCAGAGTCGGGCCGCTGCCTTGCCATCTGGCGTCTTCAGCCCCTTCACTCTCATGCCTCCATCTTCGGATATGTAAAATGGGTTAAAGCCCCCCTTACTCACCTCTCAGGACTCAGGGAGGGTGGGAGTGAAGGGCTCTGGAAGCCAGGTTGGGCAGAGGCTCCAGTGGACCCTTGGTGGGCCAGAGGGGACTCCCAATCATGTCTCAGCTCCAGTGGGTTTCTTTTTTTTTTTTTTTTTTTTGAGACGGAGTCTCACTCTGTCACCCAGGCTGGAGTGCAGTGGCCGGATCTCAGCTCACTGCAAGCTCCGCCTCCCGGGTTTATGCCATTCTCCTGCCTCAGCCTCCCAAGTAGCTGGGACTACAGGCGCCCGCCACCTCGCCCGGCTAGTTTTTTGTATTTTTTAGTAGAGACGGGATTTCACCGTGTTAGCCAGGATGGTCTCGATCTCCTGACCTTGTGATCCGCCCATCTCGGCCTCCCAAAGTGCTGGGATTACAGGCTTGAGCCACCGCACCCGGCCTCCAGTGGGTTTCAATGGGCCATAGAGCTCTCATCGGAGATGAAACAGTTACTGTGGCCCAGAGTCCTTGTAGCCCAGAGCTGGTAGAAATTCACCCCGTAAGAGAGGTGGAGCTTGCAGTGTGTCGAGATTGCGCCACTGCACTTCAGCCTGGGCGACAAAGCGAGACTCCATCTTAAAAAAAAAAAAAAAAAAAAATTCACCCTGTAAGTGCCTCATGAGATGGAACTGAGGCCAGGGAGCAAAGGGCAAAATCTGCTTTCTCTGCATCACCTCCATCCACCCCTCACAGCCCTGACAGGTCAGGTAAGTAACCTTCTTCAGGGGCTGGGCAGGTCCCCCAAGGACTCCAGAGTGGCCAGAAACTGACCTTGTCCCAAAGCCACCAGTCAGGCCCTGGGGGTGGAGATTACTGTAACAAGGGCACCCAGGAGGTGGTCAGCAGCTGGCTGGCTTTTCATCTTTCATCTTACAGATGAGGACACAGAGGTGGACATCTTACATATGAGGAGGGTCAGAATCTGCCCAGAGATGAGACTTCCCAGTCTCTTGCACCCACAGCCAAAAATGGCCAAAAGCCATGGGTCTGAATTTTCGCTCTGCCCTTAAGCAGCCTCGTGGTTTGGCTTGAGCCTTCACCCTCACAGTCTGCAGAGACCTGAGCTACCTCAGCTAGGCCATCCTGGCATTCTTCAAAGATGGAAGGTCAAGTGTGGGGTGCTGGTGGCTTTTCATGGGACTGCCTTCCAGGGTTGCCCCCAAGGCCCTGAGCACCTTCCCTGATCCACTCTGTCCTGCAGGGACCAACTTTCCTGGCCTCACAGGCTGGAATTCTGTCCTGTGCTGCTGAGACTTGCTAAAGATGTCACCACATAATGACAGCACCAATGACAGCCCCGATCACAATAAGAGGTGCTGCTGAGGCCCTCGGGCTGGCTGCTCTTGTGAAAACATGAGATCTTAGCATGGCAGGTGTGGAGATAAGCGTAAAGAGATGAAGGTAAGCCCAGAAGATGAGCCCATGGCCTCTCATGGTATCAAGGGCCTCTTCTGGGGCAAGGTGATCTCAGGGACCTGTCCTGTACCAGTGCACAAATGCAGCTGCAGGCACGTGCACTTGACCTTGCATATCAGGTCACATGCACTGACCTCACCATATTCACACCCAGGACTCAGGAAACCCCTTGCAGATCTTGCTAAAATCTCACACTTAGGCTCATAGAAAAAGGCACCAGAGCCTAGATGGGCCTGTCCACTGTCACTGGATATATGGCAGCCCCAGGCTTGCGTGAGGTTCTGTGGGTGTCCATTCACACCTCAAAAAGTGGTCTGTGGCCATCTGAAATGTTTTAAGCAGTTGAACTTTGCTGTCTCAGATGGTTGGGACTACCTCAAGGTCATGGCCCTAAATCCTGCTGAACACACCATTGGAGGGGCTCCTAACAGCATGGGTGCTGGACCTGGTTGGGGCAAGGGCATGGCCTGACCCACAGTGGCCTCTGAACCAGGGTCCGAGGAGAGCCCAGCTAGGCTCCCCCTTCTGAGTTCTTGATGCAGCTGACCACAAGGCACCAATAAGGCAGTAGGCAACAGAGTCATTGTGAATGTGCAAGTGTGCAAGGGGTCACACCAGGCCTGGGCCATCTCATTTACCTCCTCTGTCAGCACCTCCTGACGCCATCTTACTCCCTCCTCTAATTTTTCCTTTTTCTCCTACTTCCAAATTATAGGCTCTTCTTAAATTTTATGTATCCTTGTAAGTGTCCTTAAATCTTCTGTAGAACAAGTCGGAAGCTAAATAAACAAACAAACAGGACCAAGACACGAAGGCTTTGTATAGACTGAAGATATGCTGAGGACAGGCGCACATTAGGGACATGCATGCTCTGAAAACACATGCACTCTGGGGACACACACCCAAGGGAACTCAGCCTCTCCCATCACTTACAGCCTCTCCTGGGCTCTCACAAGAAAGCTCCCACTTTGGACCTGAAAAATGCAGGGGTGGGGTTACCACCTAAAGCTTTCCCAGAGCTGGGGTCAGTGACCTCTGGACCCAGTCCATAGGGGTGCTCCTGAGCAGGCTCTGGCCCTTCCGTACCTCAGTTCCCCCTTATTTCACTTGGGGGGAAGGGGGACAATCCCTGGCACCTCCAGCTCCAGGTTCTCTCTCGGTATATGCAAAACTCCAGTAGCAACAGAGGCCAGCATTTACCTTCCTGCATCCGTGCACAGTGTTTGCCATGCAAACAAACTGTGCAAACAGGACTGATGGCCTGGCCACACTGGCAAACACCATGAGGGCCCTTAGCCTGAACAGCCATGAACTTCTAAGTTAAGTGTGCTACACTCAGGGGAGGCAGACGCTGTGCCTGGGCCCCGACTCCAGGTGTGCCACCTCCTTGTTGCCAGGTTTGGGGGCTGCGGGGTTGGGTGACAATTATAACGGGATTAGCCGCCATTACTGGCAGATCAAAGTGAGCCTCCACACCAGCCATCCATTGCATTCAATTCTCACAAGCCCCAGTTGTCCTTATTTTACAGATGAGGCAATTGAGGCACAGAGAGTAATTGGCAGAGCTGGGATTCAATGACTACATGGACTTACCACGTGCATGAACACAGACCCTGTTTCAGACTCTGCCTCCATCTCCCTAGCAGCTGGTCTCCAGCCTGTGGGATCCTGTTAACTCCTCCTCAGGCCCAACCCTGCCCCCGACCCCTCCTTTAGGAAGCCACTCTGACTACCCCCTCAGCCACGTCCATTGGGCCATCTGCCCCAGGGCTATGAAAGTCAGCGGTGTCAGGTGAGTCTCGGGTTCACAAACCCCATCCTGTTTTGAATGTCCATCAAGAGCTGTTTCTCAGACAGTTGGGTGAACCCTCCCAGGAAGCCAGCCCCTTCAGGATAACAAGCCCCTGATTCATTAGACTGGTGCTGTACACCAGACCCCAAGGGCTCATTCACCCAGCCTGTTTGCCCAGAGGGATTGCAGGGGGAGGGAGAGCCAAGGACAGTTCTGAGCTGGGCCCAGGGGGTAGGTGGACTTCAAGGAGGTGCTTCTACTTGTAGGAAACCATCTGTGTTTGTAAGGTTGGCATCCTAGGACCCTAGGCTACAGGTGCGTAAACTGAGGCCCAAGTGGGCAGGGTAAGCAGGAGTAAAGAGCCAGGATGACCCAGGCTCCAGCTTCTCACCTCCTTCTGTGCTAGGAAGGTCAGAGAAGACATTACAGGGAAAGGTGTAGCTGGATGGGCCAAAAGGGATTGTGTACCTTCCCGGCAGGGGAGCAGCATGCAAAGGTGGAGGGGAAGGAAGGCTGGCGAGGAGAGCTGCCTGGGGAGGTGATCCACTAGCAGGCAGGGGCAGCTCTGACCCTGACCCTCACCAGGAACTCACTGCCTGTGTGAATTCTGAGAAACTGTAGGGTCGTCTGGAGGCTGCACGCTGGAGGACTGGATCCCCACCTGCAGTTTGACCTTGCCTCCCCCACTGCCCCCTTCTCGTGGCCAGGTGCCCATGGGGTCTTGGAGACGATGGTGCCCTGGGCTTCCACATCATCTGTCAGCAACCTCCAGCAAGGAGGAGGGAGGCCTGCGCTTCTAGCTCTGTCAAGGGCTCCCTGAGCAAGGAGGCGGTGAGGGCAATGACGCCAGGAGGACAAGAGCGAAACAAATTGCCCTGATTATGTAAAGCAGCTCTACTTCCTCCTTAGCAGGGAGAAAACTGGGAGCTAGGTTCCTCCCTGCCCCACGTCCCTCCCATGCCCCTGGACCTGCTGGGAGACCCCTCAACAAAGGCTCACTCAGTCCTCCCCTGGGGCCTGCAGGGCATGACTGGGGCAAGTGGCCTGGGTTGGTCCTGCTCACTCATTGCTCCTCCAGTGTCTTTGAGCATACATGAGCCCCCTCCCTGCCTGCTTGCCCAGAACTCCACATCCCAGGCCTCTCCCTGCCCCAGTTACCATGGAGCCTGGGGAACTCTGAGCTCCTCCAGAATCCAACCAAGGTCCCTGCCATGCTGCACCCTGAGTGGATAAGGGATCAGGTCTGCTCTTCTAAGTGCCCCACCGAGGTCTAAGCAGGAAGCCCTCCTTTTTAGGCCCCAGAACAGGCTAATAAGAGTCAGACCAGTCATATCTTCAACCTGGCTCTGGTCTGGACTACCCTGTCCCCTCCATGAACAAAACCTAGCCTCCCCCAGGGCCTTGAGCCCTCTGAGTTGCTATCACTTCCCCCTACCCTAGGGCCCTTAGGGAATGCTGGAGATGCCCTAGGCTGAAGCTCCTAGGTGGTAACCACGTGGCCCCTCCCTGGCACAGGGTAGGCAGTCCCTGGACAGGTTCTTTAACCAGTCAGGCCTGGGTACGTTCTGCTCTGCAGGATTGCCCTGCAAAGGAGGCTGGGAAGCCCTCTCCTACACAGTATTATGCTTTGTGGAGTCACCAACGTGCCTGGAAGCTCTGGCTATCAGGCTCTTTGAGTTTACAATGTTGGGAGGTTTAGAGTTCCTAAACTGCAAATTTATCTCCTGCCATAAACCCAGATGATGCAGGAACCAGTGTGTGCCTGAGTGTATCTGTACATGTATGTAGGAAGGCATGCATATGTGGTGCACGGCAGTTTCTGTGCGCACAAACGTTCACTGGCGTGCAAGTGGGAAGGGTGATGGTGCTCTCATGGGCAACTCAGGCCCAAGCACATGACCCAGTGTATGTCTCCAGGTACTCAGATATCCCGGTGCCTGTGTGTCCAAGCACATATGTATCCTGGTGTGTATATGTCCAGGTTTATGGTGCACGCTGGGGGAAGGCTCGCAATGAACAAAGTAGGATGCATGCATTCCTGAGCTCAGCCTCGAGCTCCTGCGCTCAAGTACAGCACACAGTAGGTCTTAGGGAACATCTATGTGTGTGTACAGGCCCAGGGTACCCTCAAGCAAACCAGTCCCTGCCCTTCTGCCCACCATTTCAGAGGGACTAGAGCCCTGCACTGGTCACTTCCCCAGAGCCAGGCCACCCACACTGTGCTGGTGCCTCCTTCCAGCCAATATCCCCATAGACCCTGAGAATACCCCATTGATGGCGCAGGCTGCAACAGAGTCTGAGGGCACAGATTCCCTCCCGCATGTGGGGGAGAGCCACAACGAAGCCCTCAGGCAAGGGATCCTTCCTGCCCACCCCCATCCCACAGACAAGAGGATCTGGAAACATCACGAAAACTACTGATCTCCCTGCTGATGGTGGGCGAGAAAAAATTATCTTTCTCTGAACACTAAAAATAAAGCCCAGTTTCCTAAAAGCAGGGCCCTTCTTAGCCAGTGGCTTAGAGAGGCTCCATCACTGAACTCCTAAGGTAGATTTGTTGAAGCCAAGAGAGTGACAAACCCTCGGCTGCCTCACTAAGGGGCTCAGCCTCGGAGCAAGATGGCCAGCCCCCCACACCTGTGATCCAGCCCTGGACCTAGGACCTCGCCGTGAGCCCTGGTCATGCTATCAGAAGTGGGCAGGAAGAGGGCAGCATGAATCGGGTCCATATGCTGCTCGTGCCCAGCTAATGGGCTGACAAATTAGCAGGTCTCCCCTCTAGGAGGTGATGAATGAGCAGTCGCCCAGGAGAACTGGGGGATGGGCCACCCTCCATAGCACTCTTTAGGCTCAGCCCTGATGCCACCTCCATGGGTGCACAGCCCTGCTGAGCCTCCTCAGGGGTAGGGGTTGGAATCAGGGGGTGACTGTGGATTTTGGGCACGGGGAAGGCATAAAGGGCATAAAAGGGCAGACCCAGCCTCAGAAGCCATTCAAAAACAAGCCCAGCCAAGACGGCCCAAATCAAGGCCAGGGATGAAAATAGTGTCAGCCTGAAAGGGCACCATTAAGGAGGAGCTTAAAGCGTGGCCTTGTGACGTCTCCACCGCACCACACTCACAATGACCTCGAGGTCATGAAGAGAGGGTGGCCTGGGGTAGGGGGAGCCTGTACTCCCAGGACTGCCCACCACACTCCCCACCAGAGACACAGGCATCCAGCCCAGGCCCCAGGGACTGAATAGGCGGGAGAGAGACCTGGGGTTGGGTTCTGGGGCCGGGTTCTGGGGCCTCACCCATGAAGTGGAGCTGCTTCTTCCACACAATGACAGGACTGTCACCTCTCAAGCTCACAGGGGCTGTGGAGGGGACATAGTGGGAGGTAGGGCTCCATGGAGCCTGACTCAAAGCAAACTGCAGCCTCCAGAGTTTGTGAGCCCCACGCCACAGAAGGGGGCAAGCTGAAGGTGGCCCCCAGGTCTCAGCCAGTCCTCTCAGTGGAGACTTAGGTCAACCTGAGAGTCCAATATTCTTGATTTGCCCCCAAAATCATTATACAGTCCCACCTTCCATGCACCCAGGACATCTAAAATGGGGCAGGATTCACACATTCTTTTGACAGCGGATCATCATGGCTCCCTTTGAGGGCCCTTTGACCAGGCGAGGCAGTCCCTGACCCAGTTCCTGTGTGGGCTCCCTGTGCAAATGGGCCCCAAGCCCCACCTCCACCCGCACCACTTCCCCCACCCCGCCCCCCCGCCCCCTGTAAACAGAACCCGCCCGCTCTCTCCCAGGGGCTGCTAATTCCTCACCAGAACTGCTCGGACGTGAAATTGGAGTGAGACAATGTGTGTTTAAAGAAATGAATCTCGAATCTTAAGAGGCTCCGGAGCCCGCCCTGCACTCCCATCACCCTGCTCTCGCCCACCAGAGCCAGGAAAGGAGCACTTGGCATCAGGGAAGAGAAAAGCGGAGGTGACATTCAGCGCCAAATTAGCAGCCGCCACAGCCAAATATTGTACTTGCCTCCAATCTTCTTTTATTTTTCCAAAGAAAAGGCTTTTACAGAGTGAAAGAGGCTGTTGGAACACTGGGGCTGATGATCGTTTGTAAAAGGCAGGCCCGCCGCGCGCATGCCCGACTCGGAGCCTTCCCTTCCCTCCCTTCCCGTCGGCAGGCCTCCCCTCCCTGCCCACAGCCACACCTGCAAGACGCCCGCCGACGCCACGCCACGCCCCACACCAGCCACACTGGCCGACGTCACAGGTGTTCTTGGCCAACAAGACCCAGAGGCTCTGACCCTGTACCAGTCCTGGACATGGGACCTGCCTCTGAGCCGTCTCCCCGCCTACGTGGTGCCCTTGGAAATGAGGAGTCATCTGTGGTGTGTACAGAACCACCACGCCTACAGAGGCCTCAAAAGTGACCAGTCCATGACTTCTGTAGAGAGGACAGCTACCCTGCCTCTGCCATTATCACTTTCATCCCTCCCACCAGGGGCTGTTTTTTTTTTTGAGACAAGAGTTTCACTCTTGTTGCCCAGGCTGGAGTGCAATGGTGCGATCTCGGCTCATGCAACCTCCGCCTCCCAGGTTCAAGTGATTCTCCTGCCTCAGCCTCCTGAGTAGCTGGGATTACAGGCACCCGCCACCATGCCCAGCTAATTTTTTGTATTTTTAGTAGAGATGGGGTTTCACCATGTTGGCCAGGCTGGTCTTGAACTACTGACCTCAGGTGATCCGCCCACCTCGGCCTCCCAAAGTGCTGGGATTACAGGCGTGAGTCACCACGCACGGCCCAGGGGCTGTTTTAAGGCCCCACCCCAGGCTGCCTGATGTCACTCTGTTGAACCAACACAGTTCAGCTCCCCTGAACTGAACCAGTCTTCCTGGAGTTCAGCTCCCTGAACCCAGCCTGCCTCCATCCACACTAATTAACCCACTGAGCAGGCTGAGCAGATACCCTCTGCATGCCCCTCCACTATTTTCATCCCTGGCCCTTGACCAAGCCCTTGGACAACTTCCATGGGTTTTACTGATGGTACAGACTTAGCCCATGTCTCCCATTTCCTCAAACCTGGCTGCCAGAGGCCTGTCCAGAGAGTGGGGAGCCTGCTGAGAGGTCCCCTAGCTCCCACCTGGATGGTGACTGGCACCTGGCCCTGCCCCACACGTGTGCCCTTCAAGCTCACACTGTGCCTCAGAGTCCGCCTCAGATCCCACTCCTAACCAACCCCAGGAGGTGGAGGCGTGGCAACGGTCCATTTTGCAGGTGGGATACTGGGCTCAGAGAGTTCTTGTGACTCACCCGAGGCCTCGGCGCTGGCAAGAGGCACAACCAGAACGTGGGTCCAAGCTGCACGGGTCTCACGATGTGGATGCTGGGGAGCATCACCCAGATTCCCCCTTCAGCACGAGGCCCTCATCCCCTCACTTCCATGGGTGTTGCCTGCTGACTCCTCTCATCCAAGTCCCTCCCCAGGCTGTGCCCCAGCAGATGTGGCCCCACTGTCTGTGGCTGACACAGAGGTGGAGTGGCGGTGCACAGAGGCCTGGTCCCTTGGCCTCAATGGGGACAGCTCTGATGGGCCAGCCCGCCTCCAGGGCTGTCTGTGGAATTGGCTCAGGCTTGAGAATGTCTCACAGCCCAACTTCTGCTGCCCAACCTTGCGTCCTTCACCCCTCACAGGCGTGGTTCCCAAGAGTACTCTTCAGTAAACACCTGCACATGACTTCCATCTCAGAGTCTGACTCCAGGGAATGGACCCTATCGGAGCTGGTGCCAGAGGTGGTCCCAGAAGGCCAACCCTAAAGTGGGCATTGTTGTGCTGACAATGAGAACCTCACCATGGAGGCAAGGGGAGCCCTGACAATCCTGGCATGTGATGGATGCAACTGCTCACTGTGAACCAGCTTGGGATACCTGTGAATGGGTGCAATATCTCAGGTGTCAGAGAGGCTCAGGGAAGTGTAATTATAAGAACTATGGAATGGGATGGCTGTGGCTGGGGGCTATCAATGCTTTGGAGAAAGATAAGGAAAGACTGAGCAAGATTCAAAACAAATTTAAGGTGAAATGTGAACATCAGAAGCCCCCTTGGCAGGATATAAGACAATTCTCATCTGCGGCCAGAGGCAGAAAAGCACAGGACTTTATTGCAAGAGTCAAAGGTCCTCAGGGGGTTATAGTTTAAATCCCAGCAGGTTGGTTACACCAAGGCCAGGCCAAAACCCTGACAGCAAAGGAGTGGGGCCCTGGGTTGTAGGATGGGAACATCTGAATCACTGCACTCAAGAACCTTGACCCCCGCTAAACTCTCTGAGCCTATAGAAGTGGCCCCTCATCCCTGCTACAAGCTAGGATTTCCTCTTTGTCTGGAGATGATGCAGAGGCCTCCTGTGTGCAAATCTTAGAGTCTCAGAGTCTTTTCCCAGGAGTATGACCTCAGACAGAAGGCTCAGTTCGCTCACTGGATCCAGAACGAGCTCATAAGCCTATCTCCACATCACTGAGATCCTAACACCAGCCTCTCCTTTCTTCCCCGCTGCCTGCCGGAGTCGTTCCCATTACTCAGCCTTTGTCCATGCTTCCCCAGAAATGCTCACCCTTCAGCTCCCCGCTTCCTCCAGGGAGCCTTCCCTAAATTCCCTGGTGAGCTCATCTGTGCCACCTCCCGAGTCCTAGCAGCCTCTCCATCTGTAGTGCACACACACCACACAGCCTACAGCAGGTCACCTGCTTTGGTCCCTGTGCATCCAAATGTTCCCTGAATAGGACACAGCCATTTCTGATGGCCCAGGCCCATGTGCACCCACCAATGCCAAATCCTGGACCAACCTACAGAAGTTCAAGAAAACCCTGTCATGGGGGTGGCTGGACTTCCGGGTCCCCAACCCTGCCCTTCACACCCCCAATCCCTGCACTCAGGCCTCGCCCCTTTCAGGGAGGCGTGATTATTAGGCCCTTCTCCACTACAAAGAAACTTTCGAGGGGAACTACATCCTAGAACTGGGAAAGGGCTGCTCAGGACTTGCACCCCATCTGTCTGAATCTTCCTGACCACCATTCTCACGACTTCTGTAACTCCTGGCAAAGGAAGAGAGCGGGGCAGGTGAAGGCTCTGGGAGCTTGGCGAGGCGGAAACGGACTCCACGGAGGAGGTCTTGAGGGCTTCAGACAGGTAGATGCGCAAGGCAAACCACTGCAGGAAGAGGGAACAGTGAGAGCCAAAGCTGGGAGGTAGGCTAATGTGTAGGGGAGCCCCTGTTTGGAGTGGTAGGTCAGGAAAGGGAGGTGTGATCTGTGTGAAGGTCGGGTGGACACAACCAAGTCTGGGTCCTGCATCTGTTCTGCCCTGCCCCCGCCTCGCGGAGCCCCATCTCCCCCCTGGTTCCGGTGCCTGCTCTGAATGGCCAATGAGGCCATCTGATTGGCTCATCAAGGGCAAATAATAGCTTTTGCTGAATTCAGCTGCAGCCAATCACAGGCAATCAAGCACACAAGAGGCCTGATGGGCCACACGGGCGCACCCACAGGCACCAGAGCTGCCCCTCAGCCAGGCTCCGGAAGCCTCCCCCGCCCTCTTGTGTCTGAGCACTGGAAAGGGGGCTGGGAACTGAGTCCAGGAGGCCTCAGGAAAATAAGGGGAAGGGACCCAGCCGGACTCCACAGCATTTGCTTGGCACCTGCTGTGTACGCACAGTGCCGGAGAAGCTGGGCATTGATGGGGGAGACTCGAGCAGAGGACGTGCACCCTCCCTGACCCACTCACAGGCCCCTGGAGGGGCCCTGACAACAGCGCCCCAGCCACCCCCAACCTGGCCTCCAGCATCTCTCTCTGCCAAGTCCTTGCTTCTCCCCTGAGGAGAGCGGAGCCTCCAATCAGGCCCTGGGAAGGCAATTTTTCAATCTCCAACAGCAAACACTAATACCGCTGAAGCTAATTTTACAGATTTCCACTTCGAGGCCTTGCCTTTGTCCCAGAATCCCTCAGCCCGGGAGATTAGCAGTTTAGAGACTGGAAAAAATAAGGTATTTTAAAATTCAGCATAAAACTCTCTCTTATACTCGGTGAGCTAAAAAAAAAATTTTTTTTTGATTGGAAAAGAGCCTGTTAGTGAAGGAGGAGCCAAGTCCAGTCCCTGCTCCACAGGGTGGCTGGAGGAGGGGCGCTGGCTGGCCAGCCTCTGCAGCACGGCTCAAGCCCACAGCCTGTGGAGAGGCAGAGAAGGGGAAGGGTCGTACTGCCCTGCGTGCTGGGAACACTGCCTGCTGCACTGGTAGGCCCTCTACTTCAGGCTCTGGATGGCGTCCCCCTTGAAGCCACCCAGCATTTCCCGATCCCAAAAGTCTTCCCAGCTGAAAAGAAAGGCTTTGGCCCTAGGGATAGAACAGGTCACAAGCCTGCTGCTCACTGCCACTGCCAGTGAGGCTGATTCCACTCCAAAGCAGGCCATCTCTGGGCCTTGGTTTCCCCATCACTCCAAAGTCCCTGGCCACATGCTCTCCTCGTATACATGCAGCTGAGCACTGCACGCCCCCTGCGCACGCACACCCCCAGCCACACACAGTCGGACCCTCGCCCATGTGGACAAGCACGAGAGGCATTTGGTGGCGCTCACTCATTGAGCACCTCTCTATTGCAGCTCTCACAGATGAGCGGCATAATCACTCCGCTCTCCGGGGGCCACGAGCTCAGAAACGTCCTAATGAAAAATAAATGTATTTACAGGGAGACGTCAAAGCAGCCAGGACGAGTCCAAGTAATATGCCTGCGACCGGCACGCAGACTTTTATTTCTTCTCCCTCCACGCTCCAGAGCTGCTCCTGCGGCGTGGAGAGATAAATATTTTAAATAGCGACACTTTGGCGATGCATGGTTATGCAAGACAAGGAATAATTAGAAAATAAATTACTTTTTTTAAACACAGTGTTACAAACATCGGGTGCATCAGATTACTGTTCTCTGCAGGCCAGGGCCACACAGCTTAGGGAGGCCAGCGCAACAAGGACCTCAGGGAGCAAGCACACACCAGCCTGTCCCCACAGCCCCCAGATGGTGACACCCCTCCTGCCTGCTCTGGGAGGCTCCCAGAATCAAGCTGAAGACCACACTTGGCAGCTTCCAGAAGATCTCGGCGATGGAAAGGCTTCCTCCGGCGTCTCACCAGCAGTAGCGCAGACTAAAAATAGTTTAATCTCCTTGAAAGCAAAAGGAGCAATCAGCAAAACAGACACTCGGGCCCACATGCTCCCCCCATTCCTCTCCACGTTCTGCCCCCATCCATCCAAGCTGTCCCCAGCTACGCATCGTCAACTTCTACCCATTCCAGGATAGCACCCCACAGCCCCTGAGGGGGGCAGCTATTGCCCATCGTCCAGGACTCCTCATGTCTGCAGCCCTGCATCTGCTCAGCATGTGTCCTTTACACCTTGTGACACCCAGAAGGGAGGCAAGACAGGAAGTGTTAGCCCTCCTTTACAGATGAAGAAATTGAGGCATAGAGAAGTGGAGTCATTTGCCCGAGGCTAGCAATAGTAGACAAGGGCTATGTGCAAATGGAGGGGCTCAGCCTCTGCAGAAAGGAGGTAGGTAGCTTTCAACTAGCACCTAGCCTGAGTTCTGGTTGGCTCCCAAGGCACAAAAGCTGCCCAGGGCAAGAAGAGGCAAGGGCTGGTAGAGTGGTGGAGGGGAGAGACTCACACATTTCAAGGATGGAGTCAGCTCCATTCACAGCTGAGTGGGTCTATCACACAGATGTGTCTTGCCCACTGCAGCCAGAACATTGTGACTTCACAATTTTCACTCACTGACCTGGGATAGGGTCTGGATCCTGTGTTCTGGCTCCAGTTTGCTGTGTGTCTGAGAGTCTGTCCCAGTCTTCTCTGGTCCTCAATTTTCCGAGAGATTGGCCAAGGTAGTCAGAATGACTGTTCCCCCCAGGGATCCCTGCTTAGGACCCACTAGGAACCCTGCTGCCCTCCCAGGCCTGCCCCTCACACACACTGCCCTTTCACTCAGTCCTACTTCTCAGCGTCTGTCTACCTGCCCTCCTTCCATGCCTAACTGCCTGAACTAGGAACATGGATAGTGTCCTGTCCCACCGCCTGGTTTTACAGGAGAAAACTCAAAGACAGGGAGGGGAAGGTCATGCACACGAGGCCACCCCTGGAAAGGTCAGAGGAGGCAGAGCAGATCAGGAACCAGATTCTGAGCCCAGGTTCACACCGTTCATGACACTCCTTGTGGCTCCCCCAAGGACAGTACTGTCCATTCAGAGTTCACTAGTGGAATGAAGCCAGCAAATAAAATGATAACCTGGAGCCGGGTGCGGTGGCTCATGCCTATAATCCCAGCACTTTGGGAGGCCGAGGCGCGCAGATCATTTGAGGCCAGGAGTTTGAGACTAGCCTGGCCAACATGGTGAAACCCCGTCTCTACCAAAAATACAAAAACTAGCCAGGCATGGTGGCGTGCGCCTGTAATCCCAGCTACTCGGGAGACAGAGGCATGAAAATTGCCTGAACCTAGGAGGCGGAGGTTGCAGTGAGCAGAAATTGCACCACTGCACTCCAGCCTGGGTGACAGAGTAAGACTCTGTCTCAAAAACAAACAAACGAACAAACAAAAATGATAGACTAGGCTCTGGCGGGTGATCCAGCTCACACAGTCTCTCAAAATGCCATCAGGGAAGCTGGAACTGAGGCTTCCTTTTCTGCTAAATACCGTTCCTTGTAACCAGCAGCTACCTGCAAAATATCACTCCATAACCTGGGCTCTGAGTTTTTCAAAAATTGTCTAGAAGGTGCTACCCTGCTCACCCTCTCTCAGGGACGAATGTCTCCCCGCAGCTGCTGGAAACCTCTGCTTTGGCTCTGCAGTCCATCCCTGGCCCCAGGTGCTCTGGTCCGGCTGTGTCTCCAGGTCCAGTCCTTGCCTCCTGCTCCAGCCTTTGGCCCCAGGTCCAGCTCTTGCCCCCACAACCCCACGTACCTCTGCCACTGCCTCAACACACCTGAGGCTCGGTTTCATCACTTGCAGCAATGATGCTGAGCGCAGAGACTTCCCTCCACCTTTTATATATGAAGAAACAAGACCCAGGTCACCTGATTTCTGAGGCCCTTCTTTTTGTCTGTTCTCACAGTCCCGCTCTCCTACTCTCTCAGCTTCAGGAGAATGAGCTCAATCTCAATAGGTGATGATGGGGACTGAGGAAGGCAGCCCAAGTGGACAGACTAATGAGGGTAAGGGTATGGCCTTGGGGAGGCTCAGAGACCTGCTCTGACTCACTCAGAACCAGCTGTCTTTGGGAGCTGCCCCAAAAGCATGAGCCTCAGCCACCTGTCAGTTTCAGGGTAATGCCCTCCCCCAGCCATGGGTGCCCCAGGTAACCCTACCTGCTACATTATGAGCACAGGGAAGGTGCTGGGTGGGGCAGCCATCCAGGGAATAGCTGGCCCACTGTCAGCCAAGACAGAACTTGCTTTATCAGCAAAGCCCTTCCCCACCGCTGGCTGTGTAAGCCAGACCTGCCAGTGCTTCCCACTATGCAGACGGGGAACTGAGACTTGGGATGAGGGGCACCTGGCCACAGGGAGAGAACCAGCTGCTCAAGTGTCCCTGTGAGGCTAGCTGAGCTGCCTCTCTGCACCTTCCCCCAATCCCAAAGACTCCCCGCTTGCTAACTCCAAGCCAAGCCCCATGCCCAATACACTCCCATGTACAGAGCAGCAGTTCTCAAACTGTGTCCCCTGGAGTCCTAGGCAGTAGACAGGGAGTCTCTGGGCTCATGTGGAGAGTCAGGGGTAGTGAGAGGGTGGTAAGAGACCAGCCCGGGCTTGCCTATCCACTTAGCCAAAAGACCTCCTGTTCTTCAATTCACTGTCCCGGGTCCAGCATAGATTTCACTTAATGAAACAGTAAGGACTCAGCTGCTACAAGAGAAGTGAAAGCAATGGTGCCTGGCGAACTTTCTTTCCCCAAACTCCCTGACATGACTGTTAAGGACTATTCAAAATGGCAAAACCCACAGAAACAAAGGAAATGTGCAGGAGGTACTAGGAACAACATTTTGGAAGCTGGAGCGGACAGACTATGGTGACTGACTTACCAGGCCCTGGCAGGCTCACTTCTAGCAGCAATGGGTTAATGCTGGGGAACCCCAAAGGCTAGGTCCTGAAACCCCAGCTAGAAGACCGGGAGAACGTTCTCTGGGGAACCTGCTCAGTCATGCCTGTGCCATTCCTTCCCCTGGTTTCTGGTCCAGCCCACTGACCTCCATCGACTCTCCAGGCTCTGGAGCTGAGCTAGGGCATGTGTTAGTGTATGTGGGGCCCTGTGTGCAGGGGAGGGGGCCAGAGCTGACCTGTGAGGTGGCCCCACGTCCAGAAATCTTTCTTCATCCCATTCCCTCTTTACTCTTTCTTGGGAAAAGAAAAACGTGGAGGGGGAACTATGACAGACATCATATTTTGCAAAGTGAGCTAATTACAGGGAAGTCACACAGGGAGATGAGATTAGCAGAAGGATATTTGATAAAAGGGAGCCCAGGTATGCACATGGGTGGTGGGGAAAGGTCAGGGTCACCCTGAGGAGATTGTGGGGCCTGGTGCTTCTGCCTGGGCCATGGGGAGTGGAGGCAGTTGCCCCCCCGCACTCAGGCCACAGTCACAAGGCTGGGGTGTCACTGATGTCCATAGGTGAAGCACAGGTTGGTCCATGTTCTCTCTTCAAATGCTCACTACTAATCTGCTGGGCCCGGGGACAGGGTCTTCCCAACTCTCCCACCTGACTCATGGTGGGGACGCATCAGCCCAGGGCACTCCTGCCGCCCCATGGTGCCCTGCTCCCCAACTCTTCAGCCCTTGGCACTACAGGGACACAGGAAGATGATCTGGGAATCCGAAGCCCAGCAGTCTAAAAACTATCCCTCAGCAGGGCCCTGAGGCCCCCAGCACCTGGAGCCAAGGGTCCAAGATGCGAACTCAGAAAAGCTTCGAGCCCCTCAGAACTCCGGCCAGGAACATGAACCTGATGCTACACTTGTACCAGGACCCAGGGAAGTGAGTGAGTCCAGGGGAGAAGACATGCTGTCTGACCCCCGGTGACTGGGAACTGCTCACTGCTGCACCCCACCAGCTCACTGGCTGCCTCCTGGGGAGGGGTCAGCAGACATCTGAGGAAGGAATACGAGAGGCAGGCAGTGCCTCCCAACCATCCCATTGGTTCCTGGGGGTTCTCCCTTCTCACCCTGCAGCCTGCTCCCACCAGAGATCCCCTGGCCCACAGGCACTGCTTCCACCCTTCCTCCTCTTCAGCACCAGGAGCTGTCCCATCCCGTCCGCCTCACCTGATCCAGAGTCAACCCCCGATACCCCTGCAGGCTCCATCTCTGACTACAACATGGAGTTTTTAAATACTAAATAAAAACATAAATACATGAAAAGTGAATTAAGCCTGTTTTTTAAAATTAAAAAAAAAAAATAAAGGAGACTAGGGAGACAGAACTAAATGCAGACTGGTTCCTGGAACCACAAAAGGACATTAGTGCAAAAACTGGTAAAATCCAAATAAGGTCTTCAGTTTGGTTTACAATATTGTGCCAATGTTGATGTCTTAGTTTTGATATTTATACCACGGTTATACAAGACGATAACTTAGAGGAAACTGGGCAAAGGGTTAGGGAATTTCTGTACTATTTTTGCATCTTCTCTGTAAATCTGAAACTGTTGTTTTTTTTTTTTCTGTAAATCCAAAATTATTTCAAAATAAAAAGTTTTTTTTAATCTATAAAATTATACCGTCCTCAGACAACTAACAGACATTGTGGCAAGAATGAAACAAGAACAAGATATTATTCTTAAAAAGGTCCGGCCAGGCTCACTGGCTCACGTCTGTAATCCCAACACTTTGGGAGGCCAAGGCAGGCAGATCACAAGGTCAGGAGATCAAGACCATCCCGGCTAACATGGTAAAACATCATCTCTACTAAAAACACAAAAAATTAGCTGGGCGTGGTGGCGGGCACCTGTAGTCCCAGCTATTTGGGAGGCTGAGGCAGGAAAATGGCGTGAACCCAGGAGGCGGAGTTTGCAGTGAGCCAAGATCACGCCACTGCACTCCAGCCTGGGTGACAGAGCGAGACTCCGTCTCAAAACAAACAAACAAACAACAAAAAAAAAGGACAAAAAGACATCCTGGGAATTTAAAATGCAATGGTTAAATGTAAAATTTGATGAGAAGATTGGAAGATCAAATGGAGAAATCTCCTCACAGAAAGACACAGAGATGGAATAGTGGAGAGAAAAGAAAAATAAAAAAGAACAGGGCCTGAGTTAAGGTTTCTAGAAAGAACAGAGAAATGAGAAGGGAGGAATCAGTCAAAGAAACCATTCAAGAAAATGTCCCAGAACTGAGGGACACAAGTAGTTTGAAAGTGTGCACTGAGCAGTAAGAAATGAAAAACTGCGCAAAGGTAGATCAGTGTGGAATTTCTGAACACGGGGCAAAGGGAGAAAATTTACAAGTTTCTGATAAAAACCAGGTCATGTACAATGGATCCGGAATCTGAATGACTGGGGACCTCTCCATAGCAACTCAAGAAGCTGGAAGTAATGGAGTGCTGCCTTAGAAAATCTGAGGCAAATGGTTTCCAACCTGGACTTCCAACCCACCTTAGATCTCTATTGAGCGTGGGGGAGAAGGAAGGCTTTCTGAGACATGACAGTCTCCAAAGTCTGGCTCCCCTGTATCTGTCCTCAGGAAGCCAACTGAAAATGTTCTCAGCTGGGCGTGGTGGCTCACGCCTGTAATCCCAGCACTTTGGGAGGCAGAGGCAGGTAGGTGGATCACTTGAGGTCAGGAGTTTAAGACTAGCCTGGTCAACATGGTGAAACCTCATCTCTACTAAAAATACAAAAATGAGCTGGGCGTGGCCGCGCACATCTGTAATTCCAGCTACTCAGGAGTCTGAGGCAGAAGTATCACTTGAATCTGGGAGGTGGAGGTTGCGGTGAGCCGAGATCACACCACTGTACTCCAGCCTGGGGAGTCTCAAAAAAAAAAAAAAAAGAAAAGAAAGAAAATGTTCTCTACCAAAATGAGGGAGAAGTCTAAGGAAGAGGAGGCTGTGGGATCCATGAAAGAGGGGACTCCAACCCCAAGAGGGCGAAAGGAAATCCCAGGGACACATCAATGCCGCAGGCTGGGAGAGCAATCTTCCCTGGAGCAAGGTGGGAGGCTCTGGGCAGGACTCTCTTGGAAGGTGAATTTAATTTAACAGAAGCCCAGGTGTATGAGAGCCAGGTCAGATAAAGTGGTGGGGAGTTGGGGGCAGAGTGAGTAAAGGTTCACAGAAGACTAAGCAAATAAACTAACAATAGCCGGGCGTAGTGGCTCACATATGTAATCCCAGCACTTTGGGTGGCCGAGGCAGGGGAGGTGGATCACTTGAAGTCAGGAGTTTGAGACCAGCCTGGCCAACAAGGCGAAACCTCATCTCTACTAAAAATACAAAAACTAGGCAGATGTGGTGGTGCGTGCCTGTAATCCCAGCTACGCGGAGGCCGAGGTAGGAGAATCGCTTAAACCAGGGAGGTGGAGGCTGCAGTGAGCTGAGATGGTGCCACTGCACTCCAGCCTGGGTGACAGAGCAAGACTGTCTCAAAATAATAATAATAATAATAATAATAAAAAAACTAACAAAATTGAGACAGTTTTTACCTGTGGGAAACAACTAAAAAATTGTACCCAAAAGTGTTCCACAAGGCGCAGTTCTGAATAGCATTTGCCAGGCCAGGGCAATGTCAACAGTGAGCCTCACCATATCACGTTATGCACGAAAGGGCAAGGGATGGGCTGGGGGAGGGGCACAAAGCCCTCCTCTCCCACAGCAGGAGGCCCACGGATAATGCCTAAAACGGAACTATCAAGAAGTAGCGACATAAGTATGTCATTTAGAGATATGGAGCTCAGAGATTAGAAAGTGACAGCCTCTGGGGAGTTGGAAATGGAGAGGACAGGACTGCTGTGCTCCTAACACAACTCGCCTGGTAAAACTATGACTTTACACCAGGCGCCTGTGTAACACTGATTTGAAAACCCTAAATTTCTAAATCCATCTAGAAATATAAGAAAAAAAAAAAAAAAAGAGAGAGAGGGAGGCTGGGAGGGGAAGAATAGAAGGACAGAGAGAGAAGAATGTAGGTAGAGGAGTCAGGGACAGGGGACTGACTGCTTTGACTCCAGCCTCTGGCCTCAGGACAGCGGCCGTCAAAGGGCAGCAGGCAACATCACTACTTCTGTTTACTCTCATTGCAATGAAGACAATTCGAGGTTTCAAATTCCCTGATCAATTGAGTACACAGATCAGGCTACTTAGACTGAAACACTGAATTGGCATTGGTGATCCCTGGTCAGGGGTCCTACCCCAACACTCCCAAAAGTTGGCAGTAATCACAAAGCAACTTGAGGGACAGCAGCCACAGGGGTCTGGGAGAGAATGCCATCCATCCTAGGGGACAGTGGGGGACAGTGCCAGGTGGTAAGGAAGAAGCTCCAAATTTCTTTTGTTTTCTTTTTTTTTTTTTTTTGAGACAAGGTCTCATTCTGTCACTCAGGCTGGCGTGCAGAGGCACGATCACAGGTCAATGCAGCTTTGACCTCCCAGGCTCAAGCAATCCTTCCACTTCAGCCTCCCAAGTGGCTGGGACCACAAGTGGACTCCACCACGCCCAGCTGATTTTTGTATGTTTTGTAGAGATAGGTGCTGCCATGTTGTCCAGGCTGGTCTCCCCCAGAGTCTATGCAGCCATGGAAGCACTGTCTTTGTACACACCTCTGTTTAAAGCTGTGCCATTTCACCCTGACCCACAGACAGCCCTGCCAGGGAAGGGACAGGAGTTAGAGGAGGGCTGTCTGAGAAATGGGGCTGAGTGGGCTGCAAATGTCTTTGCCACCTCTCACACCCTCCCTGGAATCTCCAGCTCTTTGTGTAACTTTCAGGAAATGCACTAACCAGCAAGCCCTCAACTCAGTGGCCTCCTTGTATGGGACAGACATCCTGCCTGTCCCAGCAGGAGAATGAGGGCCAGGCATTGAGAGAGCACCTGAATCCCAGGGAGGGAGGACCCTCGTGTGAGCCTGCACTGCAGGCCTCATGCTAAGGGCAAGCTCAGCTGAGAGAAGTCCAACACAGTTTGGAAGAAGCCCAGCGCACCTGGCTCCTCAGAGGGAGATGCTGAATCCAGACCCCCTGGGTGGGCTCGGTTGCCTCTGCAGATCATGCAGAGGGAGCATGGGAGCTCCTCAAAAGGCAGGACGGCAGGCCAGGTGAGTACCCTGGGAGAACTCCCTCCATCACCCAGGCCTTGACCAGGCCCAGGCCATGGCTCATTGAGACTGAAGCCCTCCCAGCAAACCAAGAACCAGCTCGCACCCCAGGATGTGGGGTTGCCCCAAATATTCACCTTTCTACATCCCACGTTCACTGAGTACTCACTTCAGAAGTGACCCAAGATTATTGGGGCACTTTAGGATCTGTGGAGGAGGCAGGTCAAGTAGCTCAGGAGTAGACATGACCTTCTCTAGTTTGCCAAGAGTTTCTAAGGCTGTAAGTGAGTGTGCACAATACTGGAGGGCCCCAGTGCCCAGTTGCTGCTGAAAGTCATGCAGGTGGGAGACGCGGACCTTCCTGGGCAACAGAGGGGCATGTGTCCTACCCCAGGAGCTGGTCTGAGTGGGAAGCAAAGCCTCAATCCGGTGGCCTTGTTCAATGAGGGAACCTATCCAGCCTCCTGGGAACCCCTGTCTGCTGTGGGGGTGAAGCTACAGCTCACATAAAATCTGTGGCCTGAGGGGGAGACGGTACGCCAGCTTCAGGGGTCCTAGTCTAAGAGGAGAGGCGGCCAGACCCTTCTTGATGCAGAGGATGAGTTTTCAGGGCCTAGCCTCCTGCTTTCCCCCCAGAAGGCTCCAGACCTGCTCCCTCGTTTCCCCTGAGTGGCTCCTCTACCACTTAGCAACGGAGACAATTTACATAATGCATCGAGTGTGAGAGCAATAATGGCTGGGGAAGCAGGGTGCCTGTTAGTGGCTCCTTGGAGGGAAAATACCTGCTCCCACACCACTGCCTCCTCCTCTAGCAAACTGGGCTGTGAGGCTGCAGGAAAGCAGGTGCCTTTAAGTGCTTGGCTGCTGCCAAGAAGGGCCCAGAAAAGATGTGCCAGCCCTGGGACTGGGGCTGGAGCAACCTCAGGACAGAGAAGCACACGGGAGGAAATTTCCAAAGCACCTGTTCCACCCAGCTGTACTCCTGGAGTCCATACCCTTGCTGGGCCTAGGCCCTGCATCCTGATCCTTTCCAGAGAAGGAGGCCACTCCAGCAGGCAGGACGCTGTAGTCGGGAGGCTGGGAGCCAGGCTGCAGCTGCCCAGGAGGTGGCCACGTTCGATCACAAAGGCAGCGATGGAAGGGGTAGAATACGTACAAACTACTGGCACGGTAATTGCTTTTTATATAAATGTTCTTTTCAAAAGTTTTCCCCAGTGTGAAAGTCCCTCTTTAAAAGGAAAAATTCACTGTACACCAATTTATTCCATACCGGTAGATGGAGCATAATGAAGGCTCCTGTCAGCACCTGATCAAGAGGCAAGTGGCTGCCACTTGACCCAGCTTCCGGGTCTCCCTGCCAGGAGTTAGCATCAAACCCAGACTCTAAGACTCAGGTACAAGTTCAACAGATCCCATCAGCGTCCCAGGAGCTGTGCTCAAATGATGAACATGAAACAGGGGCAGCTGCAATCACAGCAATTCATGCTGATGGGGAGGTGCACGGGGCTATGGGAGCTGGGGAGCATGGGGGACCCTCACTTTCTAGGGTCAGGTGTTAAGAAGGCTTCTGGGGGATGAGGCCTCCCTGGCCTGCCTGCAAGGCATGCAGAAGAAACTGGATTGTGACAAGCATCTAGGGGTTGTAAGTGGGAGTGGCTTGTCCTGTACTGTAGAAAGCTCCCTGGTGGACATTAGCTCTCCTCTAAGCCCAAAGGAACCAAGACAGGTCCCTCTGCCTTTGGAAGGTAACTCTTCAGTGGATCAAAGTGTACTGGAGAATCATCTGACCATGCCGGCAAACTCTGGAGGATGCCCCACTTCCCCAGGAGGCCCCGGACCTGGAAACAAGGCTCTGGCTCCTTGCTCCTTACCAGCCACAGCTCTCTCATCTGTGAAATGGGGACAAGGTCTTAGGTGGCCTCACCATCGCCTCTGTGGGCACTGGATTAGGGATGAGAACTGCCCTGCACAAGGCCTGTGATCTCCACAGTAGGCATGTTTGGTCCAGTACCATCCCAGGGTGCACCCCCAACCACCTGGCAGCCTGCCCCCATGCAGGGCTGCTGAGCAGTGTCAGGCAGAGTGAGTGGGGGGATGCTCACTATGCATGTGGGAAGTGTATGTGTGTGTGTGTGTGCGCGCGCGCTCCTCCCCCACAACTGAGATTTCTCAGCTTTGCTAATTAATCAGCTAAGTAGTTCTCGCCTGCTCGGGTGACAGCTCTCCACACTTGCCTCCTTACAGTCCCACCCTACCCTAATGTGTGTCTGCTCATACCTCCACAGGCAGCACTCAGAACTGCGCATTTGTGCACACACACATGCACATGCTCACCTTCTTTGACCACTCCCATCTATGGACACACAAACGCTCACATGTTACTTACAGCACTGACACACACAGGTTCACTTGTTCTCTTCTCCATATGCAGGCATGTGTGCTCACATTCCCCACGCAGCACTACGCATCTCTCCTGCACCACGATCAGCCCATGTTCCATCTCACACGAGCCTCAGCAGGTCAGAAACTGTGTCTACAGTGGATCACAGGACCAAGAATCGCCAGGGCTAGCTGCCTTCCCAGTCTGACCGCCTGCGTTCAGGTGGACTCCCGGAGAGCCTGTGCATGACCCTGCCTTCTGGCCATGGTCTCTGTACCCCATATGATGGGAACACTGGATTGGGCCTGCCAGAGATTCCTGGCAACTCCCATCTTCTGTCTGTACCTGAAAGATGCAAAAGCTGAAGGCAGCAGCAAGTATCAGACACCACTGGCCTCAGCATTGATCTGGAGGGATTCCTGGAGGAGGGGAGCTGTGGGCTGGGTTTAAAGCTGGGGAGAGGCCTGTAAGGGGGTGAAGGGAGTGAGGAGAGTGGCAAGTGGACTTGAAGAAGCTGAGTGGTCTAGTGAGAGTGAAGGGGAGGTTACCCAAAGGCGTGAGAAAGGCTCCTTGCTACCCCGGCCTGGCGCCACACACCTGGGCCAAGCCTTCAAGTCACTCTAGGAAGGGCCAGCCTCCCTGTCTCCAGACCAGTATCTGGGTAGCCAGCACACTCTCACATCCAGCTCCTCTCCACTGCTACTGGGCCCTCATACCCTTATGAAGGGCAATCCAGGGATCATCTATGTGGGGCTGAGTCCTGGCAGATGCCTCATGCCTGCCACCTCTCCTAGGGCATCTGGCATCAAGGCTCAGTCAACCCTGATGCACGAGTCTCAGTTTCTCCACGGGGGCGGATGGCTCCCAAGGCCGAATGGGACAGAGTCAGAGCCCGGATCTGTCCCTTTTCAGTCCTCAGAGGCCTACTGCTTTGCTTCTCCATCTACTGAATAGTTACTAGCTAGGCACCTCATCCGTGTCAGCCTTGTGGACATCTATGGACATGTGTACCCCGCAAGCCTGTGTCCACACCTGCCCACCTGTGTGTGTGCATAGCCTGCCTCTCCATCCAGACAGCACACCCTTGTATACTGAGATCAGGTCCTCAAGCTCCGATGGTCAGTCACTTGGTTTCCTGCTTCAGGAGAACCCAAAGACGGACAAGGAGGGGGTCTGCTCAGGAGCCAACCCTTGCCTCAGTCTCTCCCTACCTCCAAGGAGCAGGCCAGCCACTGTTCAGAACTGTCAGGTCCCAAGGAGACAGATATAAGAAAGAGAAAAGGTTTATGGCTCCGTAACTTTCTCCAAACATAAAATCTCCGCTTACAAGGTGAGGGCAGCCACACTCCAGAAAAGGTGGAGGGAGGTCATGCTGAGCCTCCATCTCCGGTCTGGTTGTGGGGAATGCTGCTTCTGCCGCCCCTGGGGCTGGCTGTGGTTTGTCAGAACCAATTACTTCTCTGCCTCCGCCAAGTGCTTGGGGCTTCACGAATCTGAGGCAAGTGTCCCCGTGGCTGCCACTGATCCAGCAATGGAAGGGAGTAAAGGATGGGGGAGGAATGCAGATTGGGTCAACTGTCCCTGGGGGGGCCGAGCATGAAACCCATTCAGCCCTCCGTCCCCAACCCCCATCTCCCACCCTTGAACATGCAGACCAGCCTCCAGCTCTGGACATGGCAGCCCCATCCCTTTTCAGAGATGGATGCAGAGGCCAGTTGGGGTGACAGCAGACCCTGTCTACTCTTCAACAAGATGCAAGGGCTGGCCGGGCGCGGTGGCTCACGCCTGTAATCCCAGCACTTTGGAAGGCTGAGGTGGGTGGATCACGAGGTCAGGAGATCAAGACCATCCTGGCAGCACGGTGGAACCCCATCTCTACTAAAAATACAAAAAATTAGCCAGGCGTGGTGGCAGGCGCCTGTAGTCCCAGCTACTCAGGAGGCTGAGGCAGGAGAATGGTGTGAACCCGGGAGGCAGAGCTTGCAGTGAGCCGAGATCATGCCACTGCAGTCCAGCCTGGATGACAGAACGAGACTCCATCTCAAAAAAAAAAAAAAAGAAAAAAAGAAAAAAGATGCAAGGGCTGAGTTTGAGCTGACCCTCCGCTGTCCTGCTCTAAGGCCAGCCTCCCTAGGGACCTCTGAAAAGAACCAGCAAGTTCATCAGAATACTGTGTGTGTGTGTGTGTGTGTGTGTGTGTGCAGGGCTTTAGG
The DNA here is from genome assembly GCF_002776525.5 of Piliocolobus tephrosceles. Lineage (NCBI taxonomy): Eukaryota > Metazoa > Chordata > Mammalia > Primates > Cercopithecidae > Piliocolobus > Piliocolobus tephrosceles. Next base: position 86,145,282 of record NC_045435.1, on the reverse strand, counting down.
AAAGTTTCACAGACAAACCTTGCTGATCCCCAAGATGGACGGATTGAGCAGCCCTCACTTCAGGGAAGGGCCCTGCAGCAAAGCCAAGGGTTAGCGACTAAAATCTTCCAGGCAGAGCAGTGCTGTCTGCCTAGGGAGGTTCTGCTCATGGCCACCGAGATTGTCTCCTCCTTAAACTGAGGGACAGAGAACCCAGGCAAGAGAAACTTCCAGAGATCCTGAGAGATTCCACCCTCAAGAACCCCCAATCCTCAGCTCTGGCCTCAGTCACTCTATTTTCTTATCCACTAACTTCCTCATTCCCAACGCCAACATCTAGGCACAGGTCAGAGTTGGGTGGCTTTGTATGACCCCCTACTCCATTCCATCCCCTTCTCTCTCTCTCTTTTTCTTTTTTTAAATTTTTTTTTGGAGACAGACTCTTACTCTGCTGCCCAGGGTGGAGTGCAGTGGAGTGATCTCAGCTCACTGCAACCTCCACCTCCCAGGTTCAAGCGATTTTCCTGTCTCAGCATCCCAAGTATCTGGGATTACAGGCATGCACTACCATGCCTAGCTAGTTTTTCTATTTTTAGTAGAGATGGGGTTTTGCTATGTTGGCCAGGCTGGTCTCGAACTCCTGGCCTCAATTCACCTGCCCGCCTCAGCCTCCCAAAGTGCTGGGATTACAGGCATGAGCCACCACACCCAGCTGTCCATCCCCTTCTTTAAGCCCATGGGGCCTGAGAAACAAGGTGTCAACTTGTTGACTGATTGGAGAAACTGACTCACATCTTCCAGGGTATAGGGACCCTTCCTTTTGCCTCCGCCCATCTCCTCCCCAACAGCATCTCTGCAGCTAGCTCCCTGGATTTCCGGCCAAAGAAATCACCTACCCTTCCCTGATTCACAGGCCCTGTTTTTTCAAGCTCTGCCCCAGCTTGGTGGCCTTTGTGCCTCTCTTAGGGAGATATTCCTAAAAGGTGTCATGATCAGCAGAGATGAGGGGACCAGTTTCTAAACCCCTGGGCTGAACCAAGCAGAAAGGACATCTTGAACATGTGAACTTTTCTAAACTGTGATCAACCTCTGGAAGGGCAGGAAATTGACAGTGGTTGTGGGGGTGGGGTGGGGCAAAGGCACCCCACACTTATGCAGGGCTGTCTGCAGCCATTCCTTGCTCCTGCTCCCCTGAGATCTTCAGGTACCCCGTGAGACAGTACTGCTTGGATCCCCATTTCCCAGGTGAGGGAACCAAGGCTCAGAGAGGCAGGACAACAAGTCTCGGGTCCCACAGTGGCTGCCCTTCCTGTCTGCTTCATCCTTTCATCACCTCCCACCATCCAGCTGCTGCCCCTGGCACAGGCCCTAGGTTCAAATCCAAATCCAGCTTGGCCTCAGCTTTGGGACCACAGGCAGGTTCTACCTTCAGAAGGTACAGCTTTTCTTGCCACTTCTCTCCCACTCCAAGCTGTTCCCATCCCCTGGGAACTGATCTTGGAAGTGCCCTCTGTCACCTACTGGCACAAGCTGGAAGCTGGAGGCCCCTCTCCATGACTGCACCACCAGCTGATCCGACCCAGAGATGCTGCCCCTACAGACCTGCCCCTCTGCACCCATGGCCTCCACAGAAACCTATGGAGGCAACTCCCTGCTGAGGCTGCTCAGAATCCCAGAAACCTCAGAGCAGGGTTCCCTGCCCCAGCCCTGCCCTGCCAGGACTCTAGGAGCCAGGGGCCCACATGCAGCCAGGCCTCTCTGGGGCCTTCCAGTCACTGCATCTCCACCTTCTCTAGGCTGTTCTAACACAATACCCTCATTCCAGGGGGGCAGGAAGAGAGGAGGCCTGGCAGGGAACAAGGGACTGAGAAGGGGACCCATACCTGGCCCAGCCTCAGCAGCCTGGGGGAGCCACTGGGGTGGGGGAGGCTCCAGGTGGCTGGTGCCACAGAAGGGGTGGCCAACATGAGCCAGGGTCCCTGGGGCAGGCATCCCAGGACAGTTCCCCTGCCCACACAGCCCCTCTCTGATGAGGGCGTGTGGAAGGATATGGGCGACCTAAGCCAGTCAGCTGGCCCAGGCCAGATGCCTGCCGTGGATGAAATGGTTTTAGAAAAGCTTCTCAAAAATGGAATTTTCTCCTGCCAGCAACAACAGAGTGTGTGTGTATATGGGGGGAGGAGGCGGCGGGGAGGTCAGGATGGCAACAACCACTCCCCATCCAATCCTGTGTCTCCCCACACAGTGCTCAGGAGACAACATTCCCAGACTTTACAGTGGGCGGGGGAGGGGGTTACCAGAAGAGGCTGCCCCCAGGTCAGGGCCTGGGAAGGAAAGAGGTAGAGAGCAGGCTGGGTTGGGGGGACACAGAGGGGGTCTAGGCAGGGCTTTGGTCAGGTTCCTGTGCATCTGCCTCTCTCTACCCAATTACGCTCGAGCAGCGGCCTCACCACGTCTCAGACACCCTCCTGGGAGCCCCCCCTTTAGCCCCACGCATCCCCACTGGGTGCCAAGCAAGAGGACCATATGGAGGGAATAATAAGACAATTAACTTTCCATTAAAGAATAATATATGCGCGTTTTTAGGGAGGCAAGTGACAGCAATCCCTATCCAGCGGCATATTTCACACCCGCGCTTCCCCATCGCCCCCCACCCTGATGCGCCCCACATCCCCATCATCTACACCAGGAGATGAGGGCGCCGCTGGGCCTCACCAGGAGGTGGCTGGGTAGAGGGGTGGAGGCTGTGTGATGAGCAAATGCAGAGCCCAGAGATGCTGGCTCCGAGGCTGCAGGAGCCCTGCAGAGGGGCTGTGCCGTGCTGGCCACCCCTCACCTGACTCTCGGTGTGTCAGGGCGACAGCCTGTGCCAGTGGGGGACCTGGCCAAGTAGCTGCATGCCTGTCTCCAGGGGGCACATGTTAACCACAGTGCTCTGGTGAAAGGACTTTCTGTGGGGTCTAGGGAGAACAGCTTCTTGTGCTCCTCTTGCCTGGCCCTCTGGGCGCCCCTCCCCACCAGCTTCCTTCTTCCTCTTCTGCTCCAGCTCCTCTAAGGTTCTGAGGTTCCCTGGCACTTGTGGGCACTGCTAACCCCACTTGGGATGCCCAGAGGGCACCCGCCCAGGGTGTACTTCCCTAGATGGGAACAGAGTGCAGCCTCAGTCAGCACCCCCAGAATCAGTGTGTGAGTGTGCATGTGTTTCAGAAGTTGGTGGTGCCAGCCGAGGAGGAGGGTGGAAGGGGACAGAGGGAGGCCTGTCTCAAAGGCACCTGCAGAGGGACCCTGTCCCACCTACCTGAGCCCCTCGGGAAAGGGGCCCTGGACATGGCCCGATTTTGGTCCATGCTGGGAGCCAGCTCCAGATGTGGTACTCCACAAATATTAATTACACATTCCTGGGAAATGCTGAGCAGACGGGGCACAGAGATGGCTGGGGCAGACAAGATGGAGTAGCTGGAGTAAGGCTGTGCTGCTGTCACTGGTTGGAAAATGCCATTCCTGGTCACCCACAAGAAGTAGAAACACACAGACACCATTGACCTGAATCACCATGACTGTCCAGAGAAGCACAGAAGTGGGGAGGGGCACAAAAGACTCAGGTTGGGGATTTCCAAGTCCTGGGGTCCCATTCTCTATGAATGCAGACTCAGCAGTCCGGGGGAGTGGTGGCCCCAGGTAGCTCCTCTGCTAGACAGCTCCCCTGCCACCACTCAGGACTGGCCTGTCAAGGATCCACTATGAGATTGGCTGGTGGAGACAGCAGCCAGGGTGTTGGTTTCCCCATTTGTATGATAGGATCACAGGAATAATTAGCAGCATGTAGCTGGGCTAAGGCCATCATGGGGTTGAGGCAGGCAGGACATGGGTCACGCCGTACACCATTCCATTCCTGCCCTGACCAGGAGGCAAGCTATGAGTGGTTGATGAGGACTGGCAAAGGCTTCCATGGGTCCAGAATTGGCTTGAGTCTTCCCAAAGGGTAGCCTGTGGCCTCTAAACATGGCACAAACATGGGTTCCTGCTCCTAGCCCAGCCCTGGCCAGGCAGCTCTAGCCTCAGCCTAACCCCAGGCAGAGGAGCTTCCCTCCTTCTGTAGAGATCCTCCAAGGAAGGTGTCTCTCTGAGGTCAGGAATGCATCCCGGGCTGGCATGCCTCAGGAGCCAACTGATTCTTCATCATGTCTGACTATAATCTCTCCTGCTTTGCCTTCCCACCAGGTTCCCAGCATTGCTCCCCCTGGACCCTAGATACCTAGCCAGAAGAGGGTAGGTTCCACACCTATCAGAGTTACCTGGGCTTCAGAGAGGGGAGACCTGTCCCAGCTCCACATCCTCCCCACCCCCATTCCCCATGCACCCCCAGGCACCTGATGAATTATTCATCCTGATCAACCTCATTATGTAAATGAGCTCAGAGCCCATGCATATGAGCTCTGTTCTCCCCGCAGGATGGGACAATATGGTGCTGAAGGGGGAGAGTGGAAAAGAGGCTCCAGAGACCTTGCTCAGGCCCTAGGGGCTCTGCAGGGGGAGATCACAGTAGGGTCCATACTTTCGTGACCTATTCAGGGCAAGAGTGGGCCACAGGCGGGGGGAGTTGGGCTGGGGAACCCAAGAGGATGCAACTCAGGGTGTCTAGCCAAGTGTGGGCGTGGGGACAACACATGAGCACCAGGCCACGAGAGCTCTAGCTATGCCCTAGCTGTGATGTTAGATGAGGAAATGAGATGGGGTCTTCACAGGGAGTGCCCACCATGCCACAGAAGTATGCCACAGTTTCAACCTGCAAGTGGGCCAGTCTGTACCCAGCCATGCCACCATGGGGTTTATGGTGAGGACAGGAGAAGGAAAGTGCCAAGGCAAGGAAAACATTCCCAAACGCTACTGTCTGCAGTTTCTGCACTCTGGCAGCTGCCAGCCCTTGTGGCTCCAAGCTACTGGGGGTGGGGCAGCCTCTAGGATGGGAGCACGCAGGCTGGGCAGCCTTTGAGGGGAAGAAGGCCAAGGGGCCCGGATGCCAGATCACCCCAGCTGTTTGGGGGCAACTCAGAATCAGCTCAAGGAGGGCTGAGGAGGGGTAGCCCCAGTGGGGGCCAAGGCTGTCAGCTTGGCAAAGCTGGTGCCAGGGTCTACAGCAGTATCACAGCCGGGTCAGGGCTTTGCTCTAAGCATCCTCCTGACCTATCAGGGCCAGGCATGGGCTGGGCACATGGACTGTCTTCGTGTGCATTTGGAGAGCAATGGTGGCTCAGTCGGGGTCAGGGGTGAGTTGCGGAGGGTTAGGGAGCCAACTGGTTGGCTCTCCTGCTCCCACAGGGTTGCCCTCTTCCTCTAGAACTCTATGCCTCAACCTCCAACCCCCACACCCACCTCACCAGAGTGCCCTGTGCCAAGAAACAGCCCCAGAGCTGTCGGAAGTAAGAGGCTGAAGAAGCAGACGAGGAAAACTAGAGCAGGACAGAGAGCCGCTGGAGAGTTGGCAGCCATCGGCAGGCAGAGGCACTCCACCAGAGTGCCAGGAGGAGCCGGGGACGCTAGGTCAGCACTTCTCTGCCTGCCTGCCTGCCATGCTGAGCATGGCCCTGCTCTGGCCCAGCTCGCTACTGCCCCAGGCTCATCTTGTCCACCCTACCACGAAGGGAGGTGGAGCCAGAGCCGGAGCTGCACCTTGGAACAGGAGTCAGGAGCACTGGGTCCATGCCCCAGCTCTGCTACAAGCCAGCAGCATGACCACCGTGGTGACTGCTGGGCGGGAGAGGGTGGGGGAGACATGCTCACTGAGGAAAGTGTCTGGAATCTCTCAAGTCCTATCAGAAAGGAAGGGAAATGATCCCTGGGAGTGAAAATGATCAATGAGGGAAACTCAAATTTGATTTCCAAAAAAGGGGCGTATCTGTATCAGCCTGTCCATTGCTGTTTTCACCACTTCATCCTCCAGTCAGACTTCCCAGCCGTGTCACGGGTCAAGAATGAGGATCAGAGAGGATCCAGAGCTCACCCAGGGGCACATGATGGTATGCTGAGCTGGGATTCCATCTCTGGTTCTCACAATCCAGCAAGGTCACTGGTCCAGACAGACCTTAGGCATGACATATGAACATTATTTTCTCATTGCCAGATATTCAGAGCCTGAGTTGCCCGTGAGTATAAAATAAACAACATCCTCAAGCTAAAGGTTTGAGTCATAAAGGATGATTGACTAGAGGAGTACAGTTAACTTCTGATGTGGGGTACAGCTTATGTCCCGATATGAAACTTGGAAAGGTGCTGGATGCACACATCAGGGAGCTATCATTCCTTCATTAGCCCACACAGCTATCCTTGGCAGTGGCTACTTGGAGCCTGGTTAGTGCTGGGTGCTATTCCTGAGCCTAAATTGACTCCTGTTCCGGAACAGCTTTTCCTACAGCACTTTCTCTGGAAAGCTCTGCCGGCCTCCAAGTGTGGCTGAGTCATTGAGAGTTCACAGGAAGAGAGTGTGATGGAGGCTGCTGAGATCCAAGCCCAGCCAACCAGGAAAGGGGTGTTTAGTGTCGCTGGGTCACTGGCAGGGAGGACACAGACCTCCAGACCCGGACTCTCCCTCCCCATGGCATTGCCACGTCCTTAGCCACCCCTGACCAGCCCCAGCCTGGGCCAGAGGTCCTACGTCCACACCCAATGTCAACACACTGGCTGCCACCCCCACTTCCTGGGCACCAGCTATAAGCTAAGTGTGAGGAAGGGATTGAGGACAAGCCCCATGGTCCCCACTCCACCGAGGTTACATCTGCTGACCTTGGCCCTGACCAGCAGGGACAACAGGAACACAGTGGATATATAATCCCCAAATCCTGGACTTGGACTCCTGTCTGAACCAGCAACAGTAGGTCGGCTTACTCTGTTGTTCCCAGGCAACTCTCAGTGGGAGACCCCCATTTAATCCCCTGCTCAGTTCTGGTCAGTACCTCCTGGCCCAAGCCCCCGACAACAAGATCCTCAAAGACCACACGTACCCTGGGAGTCGCAGCTCCATCACTCCAAGAGCTCGGCCCTCCCAGCCTCTGCATCTCCACATAGAGAGCAATGGCTCAGGAGCCCGGGGCCTGACAGCAGCACATTTTGCAGCTTCCGGGGGTGACGGATGGCCTGCTCTTCACATCACTATTTCAAACATTAACATAATCTCCCAGGATGGATGTGGTGGCTGGCGCCTAATCAATCACCCCTCCCGCACCTTGATCCCTCATCCCGCCAGGCATGGGATTTCCACTGTCTCCTGCTACAGCGCCTCGAGCACTGCTTTCAGGCTGGTGCAGACCGGCCATCCCATTGTTTCCTGGATTCCTTCAGCTCCTGTTCACCCTCGTGTCCACTGACCCCTCCTGGGCCTGGGCTCCCACACTAGGTGTGCCTCAGATACAGACCTCTCCCTCCTGAAAGCCCAAAAAGCTCCAAATCCCTTTCAGCAACAGGGTCATCGTCCAAGCCAGGTGGTGGCCTCAGGAAGATCATTGCCTCAGGAAGAGCAGGCCAGGCCCCAGAGGAGCGCTGCCCATCTAGTCATGTCCCCACCTGCCCCCATGGGCCCATCAGGTCTCACCACACCAGGACCTCCATTAAACCAAATCTTTCTCACTCCTTATTTCGGAAGCTTTCCCCCTTCCCTTGGAAGAGGGTCCCTGAAGAGACAGCAAATGGCACGAGGCTCACCTCACGGAGCTGCTGGACACCTCCAAAAATCCGCATCACACCGTCGACCTCCTGCTCCAGACGCCGGGCCCAGTGCTGCATCCTGCGTGCAGAGAGAGGATGGAGGTGTCAGGAGGGCCCGCCCAGAGCTGGCACAGCCCCGCCCCAGCCACCCAGGAGCACCGGGGGCAGCCATCCACTCACACCCCAATTTTCACTAGAGAAGGACCCACAGCAAGGAGCCAGCAAGTGCTTGCGATTCCCCTTTGAAGTCCAGACCCAGTGGCCCAGGTGCTCCTCACGCACTGTGGGGCGGCAGGGAGGAGAGAGGACTGCATTGTGGATGTGCTGAAGGAGCTCAGTGGCTCAGAGAAGCCTGCAGTGAGGCTACTTTTCACTGTGAAAGAGCCAGCCCTTGATGTAACTGCTCTGAACATGGGGACTTCTGGACACCAGGGAGGAGGGGGACATGACGGAGCCTCAGGGAGTAAGGTCTACTGGATCTTGGAGCCTCCTGTTTCCAAGGCCAGGTGGGGCCTAGGGAAGGGGAGGGAACACTGCTGTCACCAAGTCATTGTGTAACTGGGCAGATCCCTGCCCCTGAAGGTCTCACCTGAGCAGTGGACATGGAGAGTTCCAGATTAGGCAGCCCTTGCCTACCCAACACCCTGATAGACAGACGCTTACCCGAGGCTCATTGCTGGATGTCGAGCAGGAACCACCCACTCATGAGTCCACTGCAGGCCATCCTGCCCCACAATCCACCTGAGCCACATCCTGAGCAGGTCTCCCTCACACTGGTACCACCCTGGGATTGTTTTAACCCATTTGCATCTCAGCTTCCTTCTCCGGAACATGGGGATAATTTGGGGCCACCTCTCAGGGTCTTATAAAAACACATGAGAATAGGTAAGTCAAGGGTGCTTGCTGCACAGGGATCTTTGTGAGTGGACAGGATGGACAGTTGGTCACATGGCCCTCTATTCTCAGACCCACAACCTGGAAGAGGGAAAGAGTCTGGGGCAAGGCCTCGCCTGGGTTCAGATATGTGACCTACACCCTTAAGCAGAGCCAGATCAGGCCAGCAAAACCACACTAGACCTTGCCAGAGGCCAGCCAGAGAGAACCACACAGAACCATGCCCTCATGCATCTGAAAAGGTATCTCAACTTCCCCATCCCACTTGACACACTCCCATTTTATAGACCAAGGCCTTTCCAGGAAAGGCGCACAAAAAAATTACCATGAAGATTTAAATAAGCCATGGGTCAAACACAGCCCACAGGGTACAGTAGGGGCAGGGTGATGCCAGCTCCCCAGCCTCTGGAGGTACCGCGGGAGCCATGGGGTCCAGAAGATTGCATCTGGCCCCAACTCCCTGGGCCTGCTGCCTCCTCCAGTGCCACTTGGGCCAGGACTGTTCTGGCTCCACGGGTCAGAAGAGCCCAAGCCTCTACCTGGCCTCCTGCCCTGCCTCCCCCACTCAGGCCTGTGACTAGGGGGCTGGGCCCATGCCACTGTATGTGCCTGGGTCGGTTGGCATGGGAACTCAGAGCAGGAGGCAGGCAGATCACTAATTGCAATTTGCCAAGCTGAATGTCAGGACCATGATGGAAAAAAAAAAAATCAACATCAAAAGAAAGAGGTATTAGCTTCGGCTTGTTGCTGGCTGAGCCACAGCCAGATTCCCTCCTCCGCTCCCCACCACAGGGGAGAATCTAACCCTGAGTGCGGGAGGAGGCCAGGCTGCAGGCTGGGCTAAGAAGGGCAAACAGGCCTCAGCCGCCAGCCTGGGGAGGGCAAAGGGCAGCAGAAAACTGACAGCCTGCATGATCCCTGGCACCTGTCCACCAGGCACTCATCTCTTGGGCCTGGCTATAGGTGGACAACATAGCGGATGGCTCCTTCGTACTTCTACGATGGAGCCCTGGGGGTTAACGTTGGGATGAGCTATCACAGTCAGCCAGGCAGGGGGCAGACAAATGGGCAGAGTGAGGATCTGATCCCCAAAGGGAACCATTAGCTCTGCCCTGGCCCTGACCCTGACCTCAGCCACTCACTGGTGTAGAGGACAAAATGCCAGTCAATCCTTCCTGGGACTCATATGTGCATGGGCATCCACTACATATAAGGTGCAGTGCCAGCATGTCACCTACTTTCTTGCTTCAGTCCTCGCAAAGAAGCAAACATTATCATCCCACCTTACAGATAAGGAAACTGAGGCATAGAGGGTTCAACTGAACTGCCCAGGGTCACCTATCCAGGAATTAGTGAACACAGGACTTGCCCCAGAAGTGTGCTGGAGTCACAAGAGCTGACTCACAAAAGCTGATCCTGTGCACCTCTTCCCAACTCTGCATTCGGTACCGTCACCTGGGGAGCTTGAAATAGGTCATGGTGGGAATATTTGCACCACAGGAATTGGCAAATGCTAGAAACCATGTTTTTCCCCCGGAGAGCAAACTGTAAACATTTACCAGCACATTACTGGTTCCACCCCAGGCTGTTGACTCTTCTAGTATGTCTATAGGTCTCTGCTTCTAGGATTTCACAGTTAAGTAAAAGAAAATTAATTGGGAGAAGAGACACGGATGCCAAGTTTTATTTTGCTCAGACAACACATTATTATAATCATCGTCATTTCATCTAAAAAGGCTATTTCAACACTAAAATAATTTTTAGAAGAGCCAAGTCTCAGGATAAAGTCCAATCCTTCCCCAAGACATACACGCTCGTTCTCCCTCCCTCCTTGTCTCTCTGTCTTACGCACAGTCTCCTCACTCCCACCCCGAGGCTGAGTAGCTCTAGGCTCTGCTATGGGCTGCAGGAACTGGCCTGCTATGACACAGCAGGCCACACACGCCTCCTCCCAAGGTCTAGGGGTGGCTCCGGCCCTTCGCCTGGCACCCTGGACCTGCTGGGCAGACCCCAGGCCCTAGCACATTGCCCATCAGCACAGTGCCAGGGAAAACAAGTTACTCTGATTATTCACTTAAATCAAACTCAATTAGGAGGCAATATGTGTGTCTCAGAGTTAAAAAGAAAATAATTCATTCCATTGTCACAGAGATGCGACTTTGTGGGTTCTAGGATTTGGCCAGTGTTCTAGTGCCAGCTCCAAGGGTGACACAGAGGAGTTGACTATGTACCTGCACTGTTCCTGCCTTGTGGCGGAGAAGCCACCCATCAAGCCAGGTCCAACACTGGCCAGGCAATCGTACCTACTCCAGCAGAAGGGAGAGGGCCTTGGAAAGACAAGGGATACATGGGAATCCCTGCCCCCACTGGGTCAAAGGTAAGCTGATCAAATCCTGCCCAGACTTCCCTCTGCTTGGAATCAAGTACCTGGCTCAGCCAATGCCTCCCTGACCAGACAATGTTGCCCACAGGCCACATACCCAACAGGGAGGTAGACCTGCTGGCTCCCCACATCTTTGTAATTTTCCATGCTTTTCATAGAGATGACACTGCTTATCCCTAAGTGCTTCTAAGTGCCAAACTAACAAGACAGTGAGGGGAGAGTGGCCAGGAGGAGATGCAGGCATCTAGGGGCTGCAGTGGCTTAATGACTGGTGTGGGCACAAGAGACTAGGGACCAAGTCACATCCTCCAATGTGCCCGACCCTAGGGAGGTGAACACATTGTGGCTCCGTTTCCCAGACAAGAGAATTGAAGCCCCTGGCAAGGATGGGTACAGGGTCACATACTTAAGAGAGAAGCAGACCTGTCCTGACTCCATCTGTTCCATGACCCCATCTTTCCAGGACATCGTAGCCTTTGGGAAGCCTTAGGGGAAAGGCACTTCTGCCGCTGTGTGCCCTCGAAGAGTTCTGTCCCTCAGAACCTCAGCTTCTCCATTGGTAAACAGGGGTAATAACGACTGGCTGAATAGTTTTTAACGGGCAAATCCACAGGTTTTTACTGGGCAGTCCCCTGAGGGCTAGCAGCCTGTGCAATACAGCCCCTCCACTAAGATCTAAGGACTCACCGAGGGCTCAGGACATCTACGAAAGCTTGTGTGGGGGGTGGGGAGGCTTGTGGGGAAGGGGCGCTGCAGAAGAGTCCCGGCAGGCTGAGGCAGCTCTGCAGGTAAGAAGATGACACCCCATGTTGCAGGATGCCAGGCCTTGGTTTCTAGGGTGTGGTTCAGAACCAAGAGGAGTTGGGGAGGGAGAGGGGATATCACTATCAGGCAAGGGAGTGACATCATCTGTGCGTGGGGTGAGGCGCTGCAGCTGAGGACCCCTTTAGCAGACAGGATCATTGAGACCCCAGCTAGAAGGCTGGGGAGGCCCCACGTCAAACTGCAGCGCATTCAGGTGGGGGCCTCCAGCTTAGGGGCAGCTGCAAATGCTCAGGGGAGGGAGAGGGTAAAGAGGAAGGGGGAGGAACCGGGAGGGGAGGAATGGGAAGGAAGGGGAGGAGGGGGAGGAAGGGGGAGGAAGGGGAGGAAGGGGGAGGAAGGGGAGGAGGCGATGGGGAAAAGGGAGAAGAGTCCGTGTGCAGATGCAGCACAGATTAAACTGTTGCTAGTTGTTAATTTTATATGTGAAGTTGTTGATCAGAATGTGATTTAATTGTACAGTATAATCCAGGCTTTTGGAATAAATTATGCAGAAAACTCATCTATAATTAAACAAATCAAAAAACCAGAGACAGGTGACACAGCAGGTTCACCCTCAGAGGGCACGGGTGGGTGTGGGCAGCTGGACCCAGCAGAGGGGCAAGAAAGGATGGGGGAGGGGCTCTGTTCAAGAGCAGACAGGGGCAGGCCCGGGAAGGGCCAAGGCCTGGTAGGGAGCCAGGGGCTCTGAACGCCCGAGCGCTGCCTCTGTGGGCCTTCTCACCACTCACATGGAGGCATTTTTTGTCTTCAAAGCCCTGCTGCCTCTCCCAGATGGCCTGTCTGGATAAACCCTGTTCCACTGGGCACCCATAATCAGTCTGCAGCCTTCCCTTCAGCTTGGCAGTTCAGCCACTGAGCTGGGTGAGGGAGTGAGGGGTGGATACTAGGGGTGGGCAGCAGGGGAAGCAGGAGGGCTGGATGACAGGACAGGATGAGGCTGGGGCAGGTGAGGAGTATGAGAGAGCAGGGACAGCAAAGGCCACTGCTGCCAAGTGCACAGTGAAGCAAACTTGGCAATGGCAGGGTCCCAGGTCTCTTGCTTCTCTCATGATAGGCTGGCCAATTATTCTCCCAGCTCTGGGGAAGGCAACAATTTAAAATAAAGTGCAGGCTGGCTTTATTTGGTGGCTCACCCCTGTAACCCCAGCACTTTGGAAGGCCGAGGCGGGCGTTTTGCTTGAGCCCAGGAATTCGAGACCAGGCTGGGCAACATGGTGAAACCCCGTCTCTACAAAAAATACAAAAATTATCTGGGTGTGGTATCATACACCTGTAGTCCCAGCTACCCAGGAGGCTGAGGTTGGAGGATCACTGAGCCTGGGAGGTCAAGGCTGCAGTGAGCCGAGGCCATGCCACCATACTCTAGCGTGGGTGACAGAGCGAGACTGTCTCAAAAAATAAAAATAAAAATAAAAGCTATAAAATATAAAGTGCTATTTAATTATTCTGGTTATTTCCACTGGCCTGCTACCTCCCACCTCAGCACCTTTGCAGTCTTCTGTAGGGGAAAGACAGACAGGGTGGGGAGGCAAGCAGGCCTCTCCCCCATCCCAGCCTGGAGAAGACTGCCTCCTCCAGCAGTCACTCCAAGCTCCGAAAGCGCTGAAGCAGGGCTTGGAACAAGACTGGTCCCTCCCCTAGGCCCTCGTACTGCTGCAAACAGCAGGAAACTCAAGGCTGCACTCCAGGATGGCGGCATCTCCTGGGCCACCTTTGCTGGGGAGTCCTCTCTGACCACTCTGGTGGATGTCCCTCTGTACCTAGTGCCTGAGTGTACTGAGTGCCTAGATCCAGCCCTGGCTTTTGCAAGACCTTGAACTAGACCTTTCCTGCTAGGTTTCCATTTCCACATTTGGAAAATGGAGATAAAGTTCACCATTCCTTTCACCTCTAAGGACCCAAAGAGGAGGTAAGTGGAAACCGCAGCCCCACATGTGGGATGCTAGCAGTGATGGCTGCCCCACACACTCATGGCACACAGGCCCATCCAGAAGGCGGGACTGCTCTCATCACAGTCCAGCCTCCCTCCTCAAGCCTGCAGCTCCCTAAGTGTGGGATGGTTGTGCCTCCTCCTTAGACTGTGGCCTCCAGGTGGGCTGCAGCCCCCACTGCACTGCCCCTAGAGACCCAAGGCAGCAGAGACCTGGTGGGGTGCCTTGTCCGAGGAGCCCTGGGGAAGGGCAGGGCCTCCTGTGACCAGACCTTCCTTCCTGCTTGTCCATGCAAGAGAGAAGACTCTCAGGTTTTGGCAGCTTTGGGGGCTCAAAGCCCAGGGCAGGGCCTCCCAAAGATGACAGGGCTGGCAGACGGCAACAGTCTAGCCGAGGTCACTCACTCCCCAGAGGCCACCTGGGCCATGAGATTACAGTGCCTTCAGATGTGGGAGCAAATCATCACTGGCCTCACACTACAAAGACCACGGAGGGGACACTGAGGCCAGAGTGACAGGGAACCATGCTTGCTCAGCTGATTCATGGTAGAGTAAGGCTCCCCAGCTAGCCACCCACCACTTCACAAGCTGACAAACCGAGGCACAGAACTCAAAGGGGGCTGGCCCATCTTCAATCTATTTCTGATTCAGCTGAAGAGACCCTAGAATGAGCAGCATGATGCCTCCAGGAGCACCATCCCCATCTCACCCACTCATCCCATGCACATAGGAGCCAAGGCAGCCCAGTTAGCACAGGGACCTTGGAGATCCTGAGGATCTGGGGAGGGGCAGGTGTTGCCAAAGCATGAATGGGTCCAAAGCCATCTCCCTTGACCACGCGTGCCTTGGGACCCTGCCCAGATAATTCCTGGTCCTTCATGAGGTTATTAATTACAGGGCTATCCCTTCCCTTTCTTTACCAAGAAAGAGCTTTTCCTTCTAATTGGTGCTCTGCTGGGAGGCAGCAGTCTGTGCCTTCCCCTCAGACTAACGGTAAGCCATCATCCGGCATTAATTAGGACACCAGGTCCAGCCCAATATTTACTCATAGCAGGCTGCCGGGTTGCAGGGAGTGGAGGGAAGCAGCACAGCCTGGAGCCAGGTAGCAGCACTACCCAGGAATGGGAGACCCCAGGCGGCCCACTTGGCTCTGCTTCTTGGCTTCTGCGGGTCTCAGTTTCCCTCTCTAACCAAGGAGGGGTAGCCTGAGGCCTCCATGGACCATTCAGGGATCCATATCTCAAGGGATCTGATGGGATCCCTCCCTGCCTGAGGCCTGAGCCAGTGGTGACAGGCCAGGGATCTCACTGCACTGCCTTAATTCACCTGTACAGCAGCCAGATCACTATCCGCAATCCTCAGAGGGAAACTAAGGCACAAAGCAATTGAGTGATGTGCTCCAGGTCACAGAGGTCACAAGCACCTGTTAGGCTGCACATACCTCAACTCAGAACATCAGTCTTCAATGCCCAGCTGCGGGTGTGGCTAAGGGGCCTCTCGAACTGAAAGTGTCCAAAACGAGATCCTGACAGTCCCTTGCGACCGTCTCCACCTCTTCTCCCCACTCCCTGCCTCTGCTGATGGATGGCAGCTCCCTTGGTTCAGATCAAAGACTTGGGGTGACCTAGAACCCACTTTCTCTCACACCCACATCCAATCTATCAGCAAGGGCTACAGGTTCCACCTTCACAATGTGCCCGAATCCACCCACTGCCGACTGCCTCCCTGGCCAGGCACTCATGAGGGTTCCCGCACCTCTGCAGCTGCCAGCTCACTCACCAGCCTCCACCTTCTGCCTGGCACCTGCCTCCCCAGTCTGTTCCCCTCTACACACGGCTGGAGTGCCCTGCTGTCATGTCCCTCCTCTGTCAACTCCGTCGCACTAGGGGAAAGCCCAAGTCCACCCAGTGGCCACACCCCCAGTAGCCTCCCTGACCTCACCCCTTGGTGTGGCCTGAACACGCCCCTACAGTCCCTGCACAGGCTTCGGCACATGCTGTTCCCTCTGCCTGAAACAGTCTCTCGTCAGAAGTCCAAGGGCCTCTCACTTCCTTCCGGTCTCCACACATGTCACCTGCTCCGTGAAGACCTCCTTGCCCCTCCATTTGAAATTGCACCCCACCAGCAGCAACTGATCTCCATGTCCCCTCCTGGGGTGATTCTTTTGGCTAATATTTCACCAGACATCCTCCCTCTTGCTTACTGTTAGCCTCTGCCTTGGGCTGTGAGCCCTGAGCCAGGAGGTTCCTGCTCTCCAGCCTGGAAGAACAGGCCATTTGCTGAGTGAATATACCTCCCCAGAGTCCTGCTGACCTCCTAGCCCTCCTGTCCAGCTTGCGTGTGGCCGGCCACTGAGTAGGCAGGCGGGGTGGGCAGGGGGAGCCTGCGGAGAGGTTGGCAGTGTGGTGGCTGCCCCAGGGCTGGCCCAGGAGGCCCTCCCTTCCCCTGGCTCCTTTCCATATGAATTATTAAGGCTCGTTATGAAGGGCCTGCCCAGGCCTGTGGCTTCCGTGCATAATTCATGGCTCTCCCTGAAGGCCCTGGCGCTGGAGCAACCACTTCTTCCAGGAAGCAAGAAGAAAGTGTTGAGGAAGAGTGACCCAGACCTGGGCTATCCTCCACTCTATCTCTGCCACCCTGTCCCTAAACACCAGCCACCCAGCACCTGCACCCTCCCCCACCCCCAACCCATGGAGCTCTCTCCTGCACACTTGGGTTCTGGTTCCCAGGACCAGAGTTCATTCATGGGCTCTGCGCAGGCTCACCTGCTCCCGTCTGTGGCTTGGTTTCCCATCTGTGGACTGACAAAACTGAGCCACCCTAGTGGTTTTCAAACTGCTCCAGCAGCAAGATCATTCATCTTTTATTTTTCCAACAAAAACCTATGTGGAGCCCTAATATGTAACTGGTAAGGTAGTTATAAATATAAATGTATTTTAGAAGGTAGCACTGTAAAACATGACTCCATATTGAGTAAATAATCATTACAAACGTTGAGGCTGTTCTCAAGTATCTGGATTCAGGGCCCATAGGGACCTCAGCAGCTCCCACCACCCAGCACTCAGTTTATTCCTGTGTTTTGCACTCTACTGGAGTGCACTCCTAGGATACAGAGACAGGCAACCACACATGATAACAATGACTTACAGCTCACTGTGCAAGGGTAGGGGGAGAACCCTTTCCTGAGGCCCAGGGTAAAACCAGCAACTGCCCTGGTAACTGAGGCTCAGGGGTCGCCAAGGTGCCAGCACCAGTTTTCACTGTTTGTGAATTTCTCAGAAGTCTAGAGCTGGGATATAGCAGTAAGCAAGAGGCACTAACAAACCAGCCTGGGCCTCCCAGGGGCAAGGCAAAGGGTCCAGGCCAGAGGCACAGGGATAGGAATCCAGAAGGGGGATCCAGGGTTCTCTAGGCCTGGAACCACCCACTCTGGCCACTGACACAGACTATGGGCATTTTGGGGTCTGCAACACCTCCTCTCCCCAGCACATTCCCCAGGTAGTCAGGCACGATGGGAACATAAGTTCCTGCCCAGGCCCATTTCACAAATGGGTAAGCTGAGGCTCAGAATGATCGGCTCTCAGGAGGTGAACATTGCTGCAGTCCTGTGTGCCCAGTCAAGTGCTGAAATGGGGAAGCCATGCCCAGGCCTCATCTCAGAGAGCACAGTAGGGTTGGGACACCTGTGGAGGTCACCAAGTGGGTCAGGGAGGAACCCAGGAGCTACAGCCTTCTGTTCCTGCCCCACATCAGGAGATGAAGCTGGACTAGAGGTGGCAGGACAGACCCTGTCCATGTGTCACCAACCATTCTGGTCTGATTTGGTGATTCACACACCCCCATCTCCCCTCCTGCACATCCTCCCCACCCCCCAGCATGAGTCAAATCCTCGCTAAGCCACAAATAGCTGTCCTCTGTGTGAGTCCTCAACATGGCCTCCTGCCTTGAGGAAGACAGAGACCCCCTCAAGGTCCTCTGTTCCCCCTCAGAGCAGAATCCTCTGTGGAAGCTTACGGGCCCCCCAAGGACATCCATGTACAGAGGAGAGGCCAAGCAAAGACAGAATTCAACCCATCAAGGCCAGCTTTGTTCTCTGGCCTTGTCCTTCCTCTACCTGGCCAAGTCACCTCTGCCAGGAAGCCTTCCTAGGTTTCCCCCACCCTCTTCTCAAAGCCACAGTTCTCACCACACTTTACCAAGCCTCATCTTAGGCTGGGGCTGCAGTCTAGTCCCATCATCAAGCTTCCTACAGAGCTTAGCTTGGAGCCTGGCCAAAAAGAGTTCTGGAAACACCTAGGGATAAATTTACCGGAACATCTTCCCCCTACCAGACTGGCCTGCCCTGACCATCTCACTCTGCAGTAGGAGAGAGGTTGGAAGACAGGACTGTGAAAGGGGCCTCCACTTCAGCAGGCAGCCAAGCACCAGGGAAAGGCAATGCTGACGTGGAGCGCCTGTGCACTGGGCGCTCCGTGTGATTTCCACTGCAGCGATGGTACCTCAGCCAGGCGCAGGCCAGTTCATGCCCACTTCACGGATGAGCACTCTGAGGCCTCTGGAGATGGTGCAACTTGCCCAGGACCACACTGCTGAACCAGAATCTGAAGCCAGTCAACTCAGCCATGGCCCTGTCCCCTAGGCTGTCAGGCCTCCTTAACCTTAAGGTGGACTCCAATAGCCAAACAGGAAGTAGGTTGCAGGTAAGGGCCGCCCCTCATATACAGCTTTTTCCAACTTTGAGAAGGCGGCTACCTCAGGAACTCACTGCCTGCATAAGCAAGTCAAAGCTGAGTGCAATGGGGAAGTCCTTCCTTATACCCCGTCAGGGCTACCCTGCTGTAGGAACGTTGTCGCAGCAGGGCAAAGCCCCAGTTTCCTCCAATGCCCCCACCAGGGAGCCTGAGCCAGGTATGGGGAGAATGCCCGCTTCCTCTGGGATCTGCTTCTTGTTAGTGCCTGGACCCTCAGAGTGTGCCAAGCTGCATGTAAATGGAATGTGAGTGCTCAACCTGCCTTGACACATCACGAACCCGTTACTCTCTGTGGTGAATCCTTTAGCAATGCAAATCCCCTCTGCAGGCTGTGAGGGATCCACAGCTGCACGAGGAAGGGGCTTCTAGTGTAGCCCCAGCTACCCCACCTTTCCAGCCTCCCCAGTCCGAGAGGAGCCACCCTGCCTGGTGAGCCTCAGGATTGGCTTAAGGGGAGGCAGGCGGCTGAACCAGCAGGCCTCATTACTGGCAAAATACTTTGCAGGTGCTTCCAACTTTTTGTAAATTCCCAACTAGCTCGCTCACTCCCCACCCAGTCAGTCACTCACTCACTCATGCATTCATTCCAATGGTAACTATGTACCCACCATGGGCACCTGGAAGGGATTTGGCAGCAAGCAGGGCAGATGCAGGCCTGCCCTTGGGAGCTTGGAATCCAAGCAGAGGAAGCTGATATCTGATCCGGATTGCGGCCTGATGAGAAGAAGAGTCCAGCAAGCCTTGGGGACAGGATGCGTGGGATGCATGGGAAGGGGCCTGACCTGGCTGAGGGGTTGGCCAGGTGAAGGTGGCACCACAGAGCAGGAAGGCAATCTAAATGGAGGGCACAGCATATGTAAGGCCCAGCAGTGGGCTCCACACACAGTGATGCCCCATGAGCATCCACAGACTGACCGTGGGCACCAAGGCAGGCTGCTCCCACACCGAGGTCTGCAGAATTCCTGCCCTGGTACATGGGAGCACCTCTACACACCGGACGGAAGGGCAGTGAGATGGCTGCGCCCAGGGAAGCTGAGCCTCTTTGAGTGGGAGCTCAGTCTCTCAGGAACCGATTTCCTTCATTCACTCCACAGAAACGAACCAATACCCATCACAACTGGGCCCGGGTGCAGAGCCTCCTGGCCCCGGCATCCTGACACTGCGTTATACTTTGTATCTTGCAATCTTGACCCCAGGGTGAGGCTCAGCACAACAAACCTTAGAGGCTGGGGATTTTGTTATTACCCACCCCACCCCGCCGACACCTCTTCCCTCAGCTCCATGGGAGCTCCCTCCTGCTGCAGCCCCTCTACCACCCCCCTAGCAAGAAGTGCCAACAAGTGCAAAGCATTCGCTGTTTTCCTGGTGTTTTTTGACACGGATATTGTCACTAGAATATCGTCTCCTGAGAACAGCACCTGACAGGCAGAAGGTGCTCAAAAAATGCTGGCTGAATGACTGGCTGTTCCATCCTTACAACTATGAAACATAGGAAATGTGATCCCATTTTAAAGATGAGGTAACTGAGGCACAAACAAGGTCACATATGGGGTTCCCTTTATAATCCCCAGAACCAGGCTTTCTACCACACAGCAGGCATATGCATCAGGGCCCACAGCTCCAGGGCCCTCTAGATGGCCCCATGAAGTCCCCATCCTTCTTCTTTTTAGAGTAATGGCCTCCTCCATATGCCACCAGTCTGGAAATCACCTGTGAAATATACTTCCCCCAGCACTGGCTCAGGAACCGAGTAAATGGCTAGGGTTAATGGCCTTTGGGATTGTTCCCCACAACCCCCTCCCCCAGCTGCTCTGTGCCAGGGAAGTTGGGGCTGTGGGGTGCCAGACAGGCAGGGCCATAGTCATGAGGTCTGGGCAGCCCAA
This sequence comes from Piliocolobus tephrosceles, assembly GCF_002776525.5. Classification (NCBI taxonomy): domain Eukaryota; kingdom Metazoa; phylum Chordata; class Mammalia; order Primates; family Cercopithecidae; genus Piliocolobus; species Piliocolobus tephrosceles. The sequence continues at coordinate 86,124,939 of NC_045435.1, read as the reverse complement.
GGCGTGGTGGGTGCTAGGAGGCACTGCCCAGGGAAGAGCATCAGAAAGACAGGGGTGGGGCTGCTGGGAGCCTCCAAAACTGGGGCTGGGGCCGGATCTATACGCAAGGCAAGCCTCTCACTTACTTGACCCCGCCCCTTGCTTTGTCCCCCAATCAATGGCTTATCCGTGGAGAAAGGTGGGTCCAGGTGATCTCCCCAGGACCTCCACACCCTGACTGGGGAGGCCCAGGGCCGTGGGAATGGCAAGGGACCCTGGGGGCCTACAGCAGGATGTCTCATGGCCCCTTGGATGCTGCTTGGAGCACCAACCATGCATGGTGTTATTTATTTGGCCTCACTCCCATGTCTTCCTAACTGTTTATCTCCCCTATGGACTGGGTGTCCCAAGAGCAGGGACCTAGTTGGCCCTTGGAGACCCCGGAGCCCGCTCAGGGCAACACACAGCTAAGGTGTGGGAGTGGATTCAGGTGGGGAAGGGATGGTCAGGAAGCAGGTCCTGAAAGATGGGCAGGCTGTGGAGCGGGCGGCAGGGCAGATGGGGCATGGGCACGTCTATGCAGAGGAGCGGTTTGGAAGGAGCGGGGCAGCCGGCTGGGAAGCCAGGTGATCTCCTTGGGACAAGCTGCCGATTGTGGCAACTGGCTGCATGTACAGGCATTTGGGTTCAGCTGGCTCCCACAGATACCACGGTCAGGACATTGCTCAGAACCAATACACACCATCCCCCGCCCTGGGAACCTCAGTGCCCCCTTGCTGGGCAGGGGGTGGGGATCCTATGTTTACCTTCCTATCCCCACAAGGCCACAGTTGTGTACCTTGGGTCAACTTAGCTGGAAGAGGGGGCTCTAGAAAACATGCTAATGCCTGGGCCCTGCCCCCACCCCATTAAATAATACAGCTCAGTGGGTCTCTGGACACCCCCTTCACCTCCCTATCCAGGGCAGCCCTTGGAGGCAGCCCCTGGGCTGGGAAAACTCCTTGCAAAAGCCACAGGAAGACATGTGGGAGTGGCCTATGCCCTCTGGCCCCAGCAAAGCCAGGCTCTGTCCCAGGTCATTGTGTAAAAGGTTGCTCCATTTTCCACAGTCATGACCAGCTTGACTCTGTGGACACCTGCACAGACCATGGACTCCCTGCTCAGCACACATTTATTGAGTACTTGGTGTATGCTAGCTTGGAGCTCCAGCCAAGGGCAACTGGCCACTGCCCCCACCCCTCCCAGGCACACAGCCCCTAAGCAGCCAGGCAGCAAGGTCTATTTCAGGACAAGAATGGGGAGGAGAGGGGCTTGACGCAGGCTAGGCGGCCTCTGACCCAGACAAGGAAGTCAGGGAAGGTTTCAGGGGACAGTAACTCCAAGTCAAGCACCAAAGGACAGGTAGAGGTCAGTGGGACAACAGGTGGGTCCTGCTTGGGCCCATTCAACCTCTTCCCAGCTTCCTCCATGCTGAGTGCATAGTAGGTGCTTGTTAAGCCTCCATGGAAGGAGATGGCTTCCGTTCTGTTGGGCACTCAGTTCTGAGGACAGAGATCCCGCTCTGTGCCCACCCCCATGCCCATCAGAAGCAGCCTCCCTGCTGAGGTCTCCACAAGCACCGGTTACAGGGCAGGACGGAGATGACAGTTATACAGATGAGGTGGCAGGGGGAGCACCACTGTCAGCTGCAGAAGGATCCCTTTCTATGGAGGGTGCTGAGAACAGTGAGTACACTGAGGCTCAGAGGAGGAAGGCAGGAGGCTTGCCCCAGACTACCACAGTGAGGCTAAGGTGGGTTAGGAGGAGACTGGAAGAGGAAGGGCCAAGGGGAGGCCCACAGACCCTGCTGTACAAGCCCCTAGGGTTTCTGGGGCCTGCGCCAGCCAAGGTGTGGCTTAAACAATTAAACATGCTGCCTCCCTCCCCTCAAGTTGCTCTGCCCAGGTACCACTAGGCACAGCCCAGGGGGTGAGGCAGGCATGGAGTGGGGAGGAAGAAGGAGGGTGAAGGATGGAGACGTGGGAGAATTGAAAGTGATTTCAGACTACCCTGCCTGTCTACTCTGTGAGCACAGGTGACAGCACCACCAGTTCCAGCATGCGACTGGGAGAAAACCCCAGAACGAGACCCAGATCAGAGGAGGATTATCAGTCAGCAGACTCACAGCCGTGGCCAGTAGAGGCCAGCTTCTTCCTTTCCCTGACCCTTGGACAGCCCCAGAGATCCCTCTTTCCTCATGTGACAGGTTGGGAACACTGGCCAGAGGGGCACCCAATCCAGAAGGAGGACAGAGCCCAGGGTTTACCCCAAGACCTGTGCCCTTGGCTGACCGGCTCCTGGACACTGCCCAACCTGGACCCACGATTGGTGCAGAGAACAGAGCCAGAGAGTAATGGGAAGGGCTAGGCTCCCGGCCATGTTGAGCATGGATCTCATCATATTCACCACTGGGTGCTGACCAATGACACCCAGTCCTCTGCAGTATGTAGGCAAAAGTATATCCCCACTATAGGCAAGTACACCCCACCCTGAAGCCACCCTCCCCACAAGATGAGAATGAAGTCTCACCGGCAGCACCCAGTCACGTCTGGGCCTTCCCCATGGCCGTGTCTATGCGTCATTTCCGTGGCTGTGGCCCTCTAAGGCCAGGTCAGCTGCGCTGTTTCACAGCAGCAGGACATGCCCCTCTGGCCATCCTCTTGGCCCACTCATGCCAGCACTATCTTCAGACATCATCTGAAACTGCAACTCGCGGTTGTCCTAAACAGTCTGCCTAGGCCCTGCCTGACCACGGCACAGCACAGCAACTTGAGGGCAGTGGCTGCTCCCCCAAACCCCAGGTTTGGGTCTAGGCTATGCCTCAAGTGCTGAGAGGCCCATGGAAGTGTCCCTCTCCAGGCCTCAGTTTTCCCATCTGTACCACATGGGAGTTAAACTGGACCAACTGGTCCCACAGTTCCCACTGACCCACATCTATAACACAAGTAAGGGTGGGACTATTCTACTGGGAAGGGGATTGGGAGCCAAAAATCTCCTACTTCTGGTCCTGAGGTGGCTCCAAGGAACCTGGGGGCACCAGAGGCCCGGTGCGAAATAAACCCTCCAAGGATGTCAGCCTGGCCAGTAGGGCAGCCCCTACACGGGGAGAAGCATGGCAGAGCACCATGGGAGTGTAGGGACACCCTGAAGGTCCTGTGGCCAGGGGTTGCCTGGAGGAGGTGAGACGCAGGAGGGATGTATGGGACAGGGCTGAGCATTTGAACCCCAGCACTAGGAGGAATCCTGCCCCCGCCACTTGCCATCTGTGTGATTTTATCATTTAGCCTGGCTGAGCCTCAATTTTTCTCATCTGTGAAAGTGGGATAAAGATGGACTGACCTAACAAGTATAAAACATACCACCCGGGGCCCAGCTTGTAGTGACTGATATGGTTAAAACAACTACTTCCTTTACAAACATTTTCTTGGCATGGTCACCCGTCCCCTCACCTCCTGCCTCTTCCTTGGCCCCAAATCCCACCCTCAAGCCTCTCCTCTGATCCGGCAGCAAACACTGCTTCCCCATCCTCCATCACTCCCTGCCTTCTGCAGAATCTCCACCTCCAGCCCAAGGTGACCCCATCCTCAGCTCAAGGGTAAATCCTGATTAGCCTGAACCAATCACAGTGTACTATTTAGATTGCCAGTGATTGGTTCAGAGTGGACATGTGACCCAGTGCCAGGCAATGAGTGTGACAGGAAGTCGGCTGGGGGCTTCTGGGCAAGGTTTCCTCCCCTCTTAAGAGAAACCCAGAGGAGACATGCCTAGTGCCTGGGTCTGCACATGATGCCTGGAGCTGTGGCAGCCATCTTGTTGCCATACAGGAAGTTGGCCAAGGACAGACAGCTACACCAAAAATGAGGCCATCAGGCTGAGCACAGGTGACCACTTGGTCTTTGCCAACAGCCGCTTCACACACCTGTTGGCTCCCTGTCAGGGGATAAAGAGCCCACCGTGATGAAAACCCACTACACTAAGGTTCCATGATAAGCACAGAAGCAGCCTCTTTTTGGCAACCAAATGCGCTCCTCAGACTCAGATCTTGAGGGGGTGGCAGTCAGCTCAATGCCTACTCCTCAAGGGCCCCATGACCCGGCACAGAGCTGGAGGAGGGGCACGGAGCTGGAGGAAGGACCCACAAAGGGCAGGGAGCCTGAGGACGGTGTTGGTAAGGAAGGCTCCTGCCCAGGGGCCCTGGGCAGAGCCGGCAGCCTGGAGAGAGACACGGTTCACAAAAGCCAGAGGTAGGAAGCCAGAGCTCTTCCCAGGACCTTGAAGTGTCCCGGATAGTCCCAGGGCCAGAGGCTGGAGCCAGCCCAGGCAAGGCCTCAGGGGCCAGCTAGGGAAGTGGGGCTCTGCCCACGGCAGGCTTCTGGGGTACAAGGTCCCAGCTAGCCCGAAAGGGAGACACTCCAGCAAGCCTTGGGACGGGGGTGGGGGGGGTCCAAGGAGAGACACAAAGATTCCCAGGGCCCTAACACACCCACTACGGACTCAGTTCACAGGGAGAAAGGAGAAATGCCCATTTGCAAGGGCCCTTAGCCCAGAAGCCTGCTCTGCCAGCTCATTCTCTTTTCTCATAACTGAAGTGGGGGCAGGGCGGGGGTGGGTTGTTTAGTTGCTTGTTTGCTGGAACTGGTGGCAGCACCAGGCCTGACCTTTAAGGCTTCAAATGCAGCGTTTTAGGCGGGGCCAGCAGGAGGAGAACGTGGGCTGCGGAAGAAAGTGATCAAGACTGAAATGCCACATCAGGCTGGAAACTCAAGGCAGAGCACGGGCCTCTACCGTCTCAGGAATACGCCAGCCCCTCCAAGCCCACACTGCCTGGTGACAAAGTTATCCTTCCCAAGGGGACCCAGAAGGCTTTTGTGTCTCTGAAACAGCACAGGGACATCAGAGTTTGCCCCATAGAAACCCCAGGAGTTGGGGCCTCACACCACATAGACATCTTGCCCTTCGAGTTTGCCAAAGCAGACCTCAACTTGCCCCCCCGACCCCATGCCATAGATTTTATTTATTATTTATTTATTTATTTATTTATTTATTTATTGAGACGGAGTCTCGCTCTGTCGCCCAGGCTGGAGTGCAGTGGCCGGGTCTCAGCTCACTGCAAGCTCCGCCTCCCGGGTTTACGCCATTCTCCTGCCTCAGCCTCCCGAGTAGCTGGGACTACAGGCGCCCGCCACCTCACCTGGCTAGTTTTTTGTATTTTTTAGTAGAGACGGGGTTTCACCGTGTTAGCCAGGATGGTCTCGATCTCCTGACCTCGTGATCCGCCCGTCTCAGCCTCCCAAAGTGCTGGGATTACAGGCTTGAGCCACCGCGCCCGGCCTATTTATTTATTTATAAATGAAAGGCTCTCACTCTGTGTCCAGGCTGGAGTCCAGTGGTACCATCACAGCTCCATATAGCCTCAACCTCCCGGGCTCAAGCAATCCTCCCACCCAGCCTCCTGAATAGCTGAGACCATGGGTGTGCATGACCTCACCTGGCTAATTTTTGTATTTTTTTTGTAGAGATGGGGTTTCACCATGTTGCCCAGTCTGATCTTCAACTCGTGGGTTCAAGTGATCCTCCCACCTCGGCCTCCCAAAGTGTTGGGATTACAGGCATCAGCCACTGCACCCAGCCAGATATTTTTATTTAAGAGAAACAGCTGTACATCAGTGCAAGGAAGGCTGCACAGGGAGTCACCCTCCCCACAGTCTGTACTGATCATTAGGGATGGGGGCTGGGCCCTGCCCACAGAGTATGTGCAGCTGCAGATATGTGGGGCTTGAAGGTTCCCTTCCCCCATCTTGGGCCTCAGTTTCCCTGTGTATATGATGGTGGCATCAGGACCTCAGGGATTTCTGTGGCTGTGGCATGTCCTTTCCAAGTCAGGGAAGCATGCAAAGCCCATAATGCCCAAGGAGACGGTTGCACCCAGGCTCCCTGCCCCCATAGGAACTCCTCCTGGCCTGTAGGCTCCTGAGACCCTCACAGCCACTTCCCAAAATGCCAAGGGCCCTGGACAAATCACAGCACTGACAACACACAGGCGAGTCCTGAAAATGCCAGGAAAGCAAAACTTACGGTTCTCTCAGACATCAGAACCCACAAGAACTGGGTCCACACAGCTACTGGGGCCAGGGCCCATCACAGGGCACCTGGACAGCCTTATTTATGAAGACTCAGTAGACAAAAATCCATCCTTGAAGGAAGTGTCTTCGCTGGAGATGCTCCAGATAGAGAACATCTGGAGGGATCATCCCTCCAGATCATCAAGGGATCATCAAGCCAAAGTTTTTACAGCCCAAATCGTGCCCACGGTGTCTTGCTGTGGGGAGGACCCAAACCCACAGCAGATACTCAAGGGCTGCCAGTCTCCTGCCCTTCAGTGTGCAAATGAGAAGCACCCACTCTGAAAGGGAAACATGCCAGCCCAAGGTCACACAGCAAGAGCTTCCCACTCTGCCTGAGCCCGGGCTCCACACCCACCCTCCAGATTTTCCACACAGGAACGACTGTTTGCAAAGATGCTTCACTTCACAAAGGATTCAAGGAGCTCCTCTGAGTCCCAAGTCCTCCAGTGAATCCAAATACCATTCAATTTGCAAAAATTTGAATTACAAGGACGCAGCCTCTGTTTCCTTTGCAGACTGTCATCACGCCAGTTGGTAGAAGATCAAACTTTCCAGCTCAGCCTTAACTCAGGCTGTTTCTAACATAAAAGTTTGCAAAACACTGTTCCTAACAATCAGGATGCTTTATTTCCTACTGCCAGTGTTTGCCCAGCCGAGCCCTGGCATTAACTTCAAAGGCGGGTGGTGAAGGTGGGCACCAGGAGCCCATTCTGGCCACAGAGATAAACAACATGTGTGCCTGCACTACATAGGCTCCCAAGCACATGCCCACATTTGAATTCATATGCACACACACACACACACGCCTACTACTGCCTACACGAGAATGCCCGTGCACACACACTTACACACACACATCCACGTGTGAGTACAAACACGCACACAAGTGGGTATACACACAAGCATGCTTAGACATGAACACATCTGACACATGCACACACATGAACACACAGGTGTAGACACACCCACATACAAGCTGACAGGTGCACACAGGCAAAGGCAAGGGCCAAGCACAAGAGGAAAGACTCACAAACCACAAGTGGGTCCCAAGTGCCTGTAGGGCCTGGATGGGAGCTGGGTGCTATGGATGAGGGGACAGTGGCTAGCACTTGGAGTGCAGGCCCAGCTGGACTGCAAATCCCCCTAGATCCAATCGGGATCCACATGCCCTTATCACAGACTCCCTAGGGCCAGGCCCATCCCTCACGGTCTGTCACACCCCAACCGTATGTGGCAGTACTGCCACGTTTTACAGATGAGGCTCCAAGACCCAGAGAGGCTGTGGAAGTTCCCAAGGTCACACAGCTGTTGAGAGAAGTGGCAGAGTCTCAGTGCACAGGAAGAGGGGGCTTGTTCAGAAAGAACTAGCCAGCAGGGAAGGCAGGCATCAAAGGGGAAGAAAGAGGCCCAGGGTCTAAGACGGGTGGGGAAAAGACAGGCAGAGGGAGTCACTTCTCACCCTTTTCACCCACCCCTTCCCCTTTCTTTAATGAAGATCATTTCCCAGGTGGGAGAGATGGATACCGATCGGCAGGAAAGGCTTCCCATGCCCCTCCCTCTCTGCTAAACAATTAGGCTGATCAGAGCTCAAAGTGGGTCAATTTGAAAAGCAGCCACGAGACACCCAAGGTATGGCCAAAGGAGGACGGGAGGTCCAAGCACCCTCGCACTGGAAGAGATAAGGCCCAGCGGCCACAGCTAAAGCAGGGCGTGGAGAGGAGCAGGAAGACCCCAGATCTGTCTTCTTAGGGCATTGGAATGTCAGAGTTGGAAGGATCCTGGAACAGAGGAAACTGAGGCCCAGGGGGAGGAGGGGTTTTGTCCAAGGTCACAAAGCAAGCTACCCAACTGAGAAGATCAGGCTGGGCTTGCCCTTGAGAGAGGCCCCCTGACCTAAGATGGGGGCTTTTGGAACTCGTTTGTGAAGATTCTCCCCCACCTAATCCTAGCTAGGCAGTCTAGCTAGTTTGTGAGGCTCTCCCCCGACCAGGCTCAGTCACAGGTAACAGTGGTGACTGGGGACCCAGCAGGGCCAGACCAGGAAAAGCACTGTGGGGGCCCAGGTGAGAGGAGCGGGACCAGGACCAGGGACACCAAGCCAACAGCCTGAGTCTTACAGTGGCAGGGCAGGGCTTGGCTGAGTCTGCCCCTTAGGTCCTGACCGTATGTAGACTTGAATGACAGAACCTTGACTCCTTTAGGGAGGCACCAAGAGACCCCTGTGGGGACCGTGCAAGCCAGCACGGCCATCTCAATCTCTGTGGTCACCTGCACTGCCCCCTCCTTCTGCCCTTAGCCACAGGCAGCTCTGGAGGCTCTTCAGGTTACACGGGACAAGAGAAGAAGGGAAGGGAAAAAAAGCAAAAACCACACACACACTTCCCTCAGGGAATACGAATATTGATTCTGTAGCTTCTTGTTTAGACAGTAGGCACCACAAGAAAAAAAACCTGACATGAAGAGAATCTTCCCAGTTGGCTGGAGGGCTGTAGCCAGCAACAGGAAAGCCCCTCACCCTCGGCATGTCCTCCCCAGGCCTGAGGCCCGCAGCCCAGTCACTCAAAGACACAAGGCACCAAGTCTGGAGGAAAATCTCTGCATGGGAGTGGGGTAGGTGGCTGGAAGGGGGCAGAGAGGGAAAGACCACTCCTATCCTACAGGCAGCATCACCCTGCCAAACAGGGCTCAGGCCCACCTGCCTTGACTCCCAAACCTCCACTGCCCCTTGGAGAGTTTCCTAGCAACGAGCCCTTGAACACTGGTTCCCAAACCCCCCAAGTCCCACCCATCCAGATGGCATGAGGCCCCCCAAGCATCTATAAGATCCTAGCCCTGTGAAGTCCCCTCAGACCTGGCAAAACTGCCAAGGGACTAGAGAAGCCAGCCTCAGGTTTCCACGAACAACCCCCAGCCCCACCCCCACCTCCATGACCTTTCTCTCCAGAATCAGACTGGAATCCGGAGAGGGAAACGGCATCTCATCTCAAGATGAAGCCCCTCCTGTCCTCCACCTCTCCACACAGAGCAGGCCTGGCCCATAACTCAAAGCTCGGGGAAGGAAAGCTCTGGGCTGGGGGTGCTCCATGATGGCCTGTGTATACGTGGGAGGTAGATGGAGGTCAGCACTGGGGCTATAAGCACTGGGGCTGGCAGGGCAGCTTCGTGCCAAGGAAGGCCCCTCAGGGTTGCCTGAGACCCAGAGGAGGAAAGAGAGACAGATGGGGCAAAGTCACAGCTGGAAGCCCCAGGCCCAGCTCTCACATCCTAGGCCTCTTCATTTTCTTCCCAAAGATTCAGGCTTCAAGCCCCCCTCCACTTCCTGGGCCCACTGCCCAGATGTCCCCAGCCCTCTGGCTGGGCAGCCAAGTGTCTGACAGATCCATCCTTTCCCAGCCCTGCCTCTCATGGTTGTGGGCTTTAAGCAGGTCCCTTCATTTTTCTGAGGTCAGTCTCCCCATCTGGAGGATGGACATGACCATGGGCTCTGAGATCAAGGCACTAATGTGGTTGAGGGGACTGGCCTGGGCTCAGTAAGGGAGATCACCATTAGCCTGGTGATGTCCCCCACCACAGTCAAGCTGTGTTGCAGGGGGTGAGAGAGGGAGGTGGCCCAGTGACTTCCTCAAGGAGGTAGAATCTGATGTGGGTGGGCACAGCCTGATAGAGTGGCACAGCCCAGAGCTGGGATGGGAAGGCCTCTGGAAGGTGCAGCTGTGAGACCTTGAAGGAGGGGATCTAAACCCGAGAAAAGAGCACAGTCATGGCAGGGTAGCATGAGCAAAGCAGAGAGACAGGTGGCCACCCAGCCTGTGGGAGCCCTGGAGACTGGCGAGTCTCGCAGTGAGACTGGCTACCGCATGGCTGCAGCATCTGGGCTTAATGCTAATGTTAACAGTGGCAGCCATGGCACCTGACGGAGCCCTCCCTGCCCACTAGAGGCGGCATCCTCTCTTGTTAATTCTCACCACCAGCCTCTTAAGCAGATTCTATCATTTCAGTTGTGGAAACTAAGGCAAGGTCATCCCAATGGAGCCTGCAAAGTCTACCCCTGACACCCAGCATGTCCCCAAACTACATCCTCCCAGGAGCTGGCAGTGTCCACCCATACACATCCGAGGTGCCAGAAGCTGGCAGTGCCCACCTGCACACAGGCAGAAGGAGAAGGGAATACTCTCTGCAGAAGTCCACTGAGAGGCCAGCTTCACTCTGGAGTCAGTCTCTCCATGGGGACATGAGTGTGACAAAGAATCTGGAGTGAGATTCACCTGCAGACTGTGAGGGGATTCATCCTAAAATGAGCTTCCTCCTTTCTCAGGGGTTAGCCTGGCACAGTTGACCAAAAGGAGGTGCCTGATAAAGATGGAGTCCAGGTGAACAGCAGCCAAAGGTCCCCCCAAAGTCCTCCACACCAGAGGGCTGTGAGCACCTGGCAGCTCTGCATCTCGGTGATGGCAGCAGTGGCTGCGAAGCCTCACCCCTCCCTACTGCAAAAGCTGCGGCAGGTTGTTGGGAAGATGGGGGACCCAGATGTGTGATGCTGCCTCCCTCCAACAGGGAGAGCCACAGGGAGGTGGAGACAGGGGCTGGGAGGCCCAGACAGACACACGTCACCCACCATTAACCATAGCTAGACTGACGCATGCCCTGTTGTAGGCACTGCTCCCCATGTGTCCACTCAGGAGAGGAGCACGTACTCTGGTTGTCATTAATCTGCTGGTGGTTCAAAACCCTCAGGCCCCTCACTGCTTCTGCCCACCCTCAGAGGCAGGGAGACGCTGGCCAACACCATCGCTGGAGCAGAGCTGGGCTAAGAGGGTACAGTCAGGTGGGCCAGCTCAGCCCGGTGCTCCACCCAGCACTCAGCCAGGACTCCACAGAGCAGGGGACAGAGAAACCCAGGGGCCCCGGAGAACAGGGCACAGAGGCCCAGCAGAGAGGACAAAAGAGGCAGACAGGGAAGGATAGGTACAGCTTGATGAAAGACCCGAAGAAGGGGGACAGGGGAGGAGGGAGGGAAAGACACAAGGGGAGGCAAAGCAGTGACGGCTGCCCCTCAGCCAGTGGCGGTGGCCTGATGTTGGGGAGGGCATAACTGGAAAGAGGAGGAGGCAGGTGAAAGGTGTGCTCAGACTCAGGCCCCCCACGCTCAGCCAAACAAGTGCACACATGTGTGCATACATGCGTGCACACATGTAGCCTCCTCCTTGTTTGAAACTCTGAATCAAGGTCCAGGTAAGGTGAGAGAGCCCACCCCCTCCACCCCCCAAAAAACCCCTGAAGCCCTGTCCTCCCTTCAGCGGTAACCCCTCTGCCCTTCTCAATCCAGCAGCAGCCTTGGTCCATTTTGCCTGGTGGGCAGAGAGCCATGCTGCCAGAGCCATTACAGAAATCACAGCTAGCGGACCCCAAACCCACACGTGCTTAAAATCCAGTAGCTTGTGAAGCTGGGCCTCTTTGCACTGGTAGACACTAACAAGAAAATGACTTTCTCATTGAGGGCCTTCCCCACTGAGGGGTTGTCACTCCAGTGCCATGAAGATGGGTTCTACTCTTCTCCTCGGAAATCCACCTGTATCAAAGTGTCATCCCAGCCCGGTCACAGTGACCCAGCAGAAGGTTCTGGAAGGCCACCCATCCCTGAGCAACCCCACAGAACCTTCTGGCCCCAACGACAGCCTAAACCTTTCTTATCAGTTCAACAAAAGCACCAGTTCCACTAGCCATGGTCATGTGTGGGGAGCTTCAAGACTCCCTCCCCTTCCTCCCTCCAAGGATCAATGGGCATCCTCGTCTGCGGGACCAGGGCAGCTGAAGGGCGCTGGCTGTCACAGCAAACCCTCTGTGTCGTTGTACCATTAGTCACCTCCCTCTGGACCCTCAGAGCGGCACAGCACCCACCCCACCTCCACCCTCATTCTCTAATTACGGTTTTCAAGACATGTCCCAAACCCTCAAATTAGCTCCAACTATATTGACAAGAGAAGAGTGTCCAGCTGGAAATGTGCCGCTGCTGTCACACCCGTCTCCCCATCTTCTGGCTGGGGACAGAGGGATAGGTGTCTACTCTGGTCAGGGTCTCACATCAGCCTTCTAGAGACTCATGCAGGCCCAGAAGCCATCTGACCAATTGCACGTTGCAGGGAAAGGGAGTGAGGTCGGGTGAGGTGGAAAAAGACATCTACTTAAACCTTCACTCAAGGAGCTATGAAACGGCTAAGAAAAAAATAATTGTGGCTTGGATCGTGCTTGGCTTTGAGGAAGAAAGAACAACCAAAAAAATGCTTTTGCTCTTTTTAAGCACTGTGATTGAAGTCCATTTCCATCACAGCAAATGAAAGACAAAAATGCACCCACCAGCCCTGAACTTCCATACGATTATTTTCTCCCTGGGCACCCTCCCACACACACATATGAAAAATCCAGACAGTTGACAGAGGACACGTCCGTGCGGCACCTGTAATTTGCCAACTGATCACCCGCCTGAGCATAGCCAGGCTGTGCTGATGACAAGACAGAGAGAGAGACCCAGAGAGGCGCTTTTCCTGAGTTTGTTTTTCCCTCATCTTAGAGAGCCTACGAGCTGGAGTCGACAGGTTTTGTAGCAGAACCAGGGGCTCTTACCCTTGGGCAGAGCTGGTCTAAATGACGTGGAGCCAGCCTCTCCCTTCCCTGAGGCCAGACCCTTCCCCTTGGCCACCAGCAGCCCGACGACTCATGCCCCAATCTCCAGTCCAGGACACCAGTGAAGAAGTCCAGGGACAGGTGGCTCCTCAGACCCAGAGACAGATAACAGAAGCAGGGTGGTCACTGTGCCCCAAAGGGGTGTCTGGGCACTGACATAGGGCTGAGGCACAGTGTCAGGAAACTGATACGTCCTAAAGGCCACATGCACTGAACATCTACTCCCCCAGACACATCTGGCTAAGCTCACCCGGAGGAGGCAACCCGAGTTTGCAGGCTCTTGGGGAGGAGGAGAAGGCTCAGAAGGACCAGAAAACCTGCGGAAGCTGGCAGAGCCAGGAGAGGCTATTATCCTGTTGGCAGCAGCAGCAGGCACAGGCAAGGATCCTTCCCACCATTCACCTCTGCCCGGACCCCAACGCCTTCACCTCCCAACTGGGCTCTCTAGGGGACTCTCTCCTCAGGTAGAGGGGGGACCAAGAACAGGGGACACTGCCTCTGTGGTACTGGCCACAGCAAGAAGGTGCTCGCATCCTTGGCATACAGATCCCCACTAAAGGAAAAGGCCCTTGAAGGCAGGTGTGGAGATGTCCCTCACCTCTGGCTGTAAAGCGCCGGGTTCCCACCAGGGAGGGAACGTGGGGCAGATGCGCGGCTCCAACTCCGCCGGGCAGGGGTCGCTGGCCGCCCCCTCACCCAACCCGGGTTTCCCTCTCACCGGGTCAGCGGCAGGGGAATCAGCTGACAAGCTCGGACCCCTCTCCCTACGCCTCCCGGGGCTTGAAGATCTTGCCTTGCCTCATTTGGGGGATTTGGGGGAAGCAGGGGCACCGCGGGGAAGTTTCGCGACGCAGCCAGAGCGCCTGGACCGCGGCTGCCAGCCTTTGGGGCTTGGGGCCGCCGCCCCCGGGCACAGCGGGCAGCCGGACTCAGCGCCTCTGCCCTGGCGCGGGGCGCAGGGAAGGAGCAGCGCGGACCAGGGGGCAGAGCGGGGCGCAAGCCACTTACGTGTGCTGCTGGGGGAAGCTGTAGGCAGAGGCGCCGGGGGCGGCGAGCAGCGGTAGAAGCAGCAGCGGCGACAGCAGCAGCCACAGCGGGCGCGGGGGCCCGGACGCCGGGCGCCGGGAGCCGGGGCCGGGCTGGGGGCCGCAGCCGGTCCAGGGGCACGCAGTCCGCGCTGGGCCGGGCCGAGAGGCGCCGCAGGTCCGAGCTGGCACCGCCATGTTTCCATTCAAGATGCGGCGCCGCGGGGAGGGAGGGCAGTGGCGGCGGCGGCGGCCGCGGGGTGGGGGGGCGCGGGCTGCGGGCGGTAACTCGGCCTCTCCTCCGCCGCCGCTTTCTCCGCGCGGGGCCTCCGGAGCTGCACCGGCCGCAGCGCCTCTGCGGGCTGCGCGCTGCGATCTCCCTGCAGCGCGGGCTCCAAGCGCTCTGAGCGCCCGGCCCGGGACCTGCGCTCAAATAGCAGCCGCCGCCGACCTGCCGGCGCCGCCCTCTTCTCTGCCTCCCTCCCGCTCCCCCGGCCGGCCCGCCCCCGCGCGCCCCCGCCGCGGCCACGCGCCCACCCGCGCCCGCGCGCCCCTCGTCCCCGCGCAGCCCGAAGCCTGCCCTACTGACTTGCGCGTCCTGCGCCCCAGCCGCTGTCCGAGGCCTCGGGTGCGACCCCGCCCCCACGCCTCTGACCCTGCCGCTCCTCTCCACCCAACCCGCGGGAAGAGACCCGGGCCCCGCGGCCCAAGGCAGGAGCATATGTGACCTTTCTGGGGGCTCGACCTTCAACAGGCTTAAGGCCTGGAGTCACAGGTTTAATAGTGGAGCGACAGCTTCAGCGGAGACCAGAGGAGGCATGCTGAACTCACAGACCCCGTGGCTTTGGCTATCTTCAAGATTTCTCTTTGTTGGGGGCTTGAACGCCCGGCTGCTGGCAGAAAGGGCCTGGACCTCCTGGTTCCCTAAGCGGAAACCTGGGCCCGGCTGTACGGTTGTTGGGGACTGGGGGCGGCAGGATGCAGCCCTCTGCAGCCACTTGCTTCGCTTCCCTGGGCTGAACAGGCACTGTGTGCTGGCCAGTCCCAAGCCCCAGCTCCCGGGGTTTGCACAGCCTCTTATTTAGGTTCTTCCAGAGCCAGGAAGCTCATGTCTGCACAACCCAGTCCTTTCTGTCCTGGAGGCCCCGGCTCTTCCCTGCTGTGGGGAGAAGACTGGGGCTGGTGTCAACCTTAACTCCACAGCTTGTGGCCCTTTCAGAGTCTCAGTGTCCTCGCTTGTGAATGCTTGTGTGGGTGCCCACTCCCATTTCCAGAATGAAGTGAGAATATGGGGAAAATCGTTTGGTAAACTGAAGCATTCAAAATGAGGGGAGACCATCCCTAGGATTCTATTGAAGTTGCTCTGGAACCCAGGTCTGCCTCTGGTGCAAATAGGATGAGAGAATGCTCCCCACCAATTTGACACGGGGGCAGGACCCCCTCAGCAATAACTGCCCACAGACCTGGCCTATCACGAGGAATGAGGGATAGTAACCAGCTGGGCAGGATGTTTCAGAAACGTCCAGATGCCCCACCTCACGGTATCAGTGGCTCTTCTGTCGCCCACTCACAAGTCAGCCCAAGGAGGGCTTGCAGTTGAGAGGGAATAGTAGCCCCTGGACTGAAAAGTGTAGGGGTAGGGGCTGGAAATAGGGCCCAAGACAACCTTCCCTTGCTGCCTAGTCCTGCCTTGGCTCCTCCAATCCCAGCAAACCAGGGCTTGACAGGAAACAGTTTCCTTCGTTTCTTGGAGTGTCCTCCTTCCTTGACCCGAATGAGCCTTCAGGGGCCAGACTGAGGTTTGCCAGCGATCCCAAACCGTGAGACCCCAAAAACAGTATCAGAGGAAGGCAACACGGGGGCCAGGGGCCTGGTGGACAGGTGGAACCTGACGGACTATGGGAGACAATAGTCCAGCTCTATGGGGGGACAAGCAGGGTCCTCACTGAGCCAGTTGCCCCCCAACCTCTGGACACAATGGGAGGGCAAGGGGGCAGGGGATTCTGCCCAGGAGTTGACAAGCGTGAGCTAAACAGCCACTCTCCCAGCCCTGCCTGCTGAGACCTGTGCCCAGCATCTCTGTCTTCCTTATGCCCAAGGTAGGGCTGGCCTGTGATATCCTCTCTTACCTGCTTGCTGGACAAATAATACCTGTGCCCGTGGCCCTAGGGAACCAGCATAAAGGACATCATTCCTCTTGGGTGCCCTGTCGGGGGCAGGTGGCTTCCCAAGGCAGACTCTGCAGTGGCCTGAGAAATGTGAGGGCCAACCTCCCTGCCCTCCAACACCAGGGTAGCAGCACTATCCCCAAAGTGCCCAGGCCATCAGGCACATGGAGTCAGTCTAGGAACAGTGGGTGGGTTTTGGCAGTTGGACATTTCAGTTCTAGCCTCCACAGATGTGCACCTAATTGAGGCCGCTGGCGCCAAGGGAAAGGCGGGAGATTTTGGTTGACAGGCCGTTAAAGGAAGACAAATAAGGAGGGGAGGTAATTAAGAGTAAACAAGTGGTAAGTGTTTACGCATTACAACTTTTGAGGCTCACAACATCCTCGGCCCTCTTGGCGGCTGGCTACAGCAACACATTAAGATCTTAGGAGAAAAATTTGAGCCTTCACAAGGAATAGGGGGACTTCCATGGCAGGCACATTGGTAAATTGGGTAGGAAAGGCCTGGGGCTGCCCACCTGGCCCAAGTTGCCTGTGCTGGAAGATGTAGGGTGGCAGGGGCAGGTGAAGCTGCAGTAAGCAGAGAGGGCCCTGGCTCTGACAGGGGGGGTGATAGGTGCCAGCTCAGCAGGTCAGAAGAGACTGACAGAGCCATAGGGAGAACCTACTATGTGCCAAGCAGGCCATGGGCTCAGTTGTGCCACTCAAGGGAAGAGGAAACCCATCAGGAACATCCAGGATGCCTGTGGTGGCAAGATTCTCACCCTAGCCTGCCCCGCGTCCAGTAGCACATTTTACCAACAGGCTGGACAGCTCCTTATTCAGAAAAAAACTCCTGCCTTGGGCTTTACTCCTGCAGTTCCTCCTGCCTGGAACACCCTCTTTTACCTCTACCATTTGAACTCAAGATATTTATGAGCCTATTAATACACTTATACCAGGAAGCCTTCCTGGGGTACTACCACCCCCAACTGGATGGGCCTCCTCCTCTTGGTCCTGTCCCTCTGCTTCCTGCCCCAGCCAGTAGTATGCTGTGGCGTCTGCCTTGGGTTCAGAAACACACCTGCACTCTGGACTCTTTTTTTTTTTTTTTTTTTTTTTTTTTTTTGAGACGGAGTCTCACTCTGTCGCCAGGCTAGAGTGCAATGGCATGATCTCGGCTCACTGCAACCTCCAACTCCCTGGTTCAAGCAATTCTTCTGCCTCAGCCTCCTCAGTAACTGGGATTACAGGCACCCGCCACCACACCCAGCTAATTTTTGTATTTTTAGTAGAGACAGGGTTTCACCATCTTGGCCAAGATGGTCTTGAACTCCTGATCTCGTGATCCACCCACCTTGGCCTCCCAAAGTGCTGGGATTACAGGCATGAGCCACCACGCCCAGCCTACTCTGGACTCTTGTCAAGCTGAGCCCTGAGGCTCCCTAGTCCTTGTCACTCCCTCCAGGCCTCAAGCAGTGCTTAGCCATGGGAAGGCCCAGGAAGTCTTGACATATAAAATCTTTTGGGGCCAGGCATGGTGGCTCATGCCTGTAATCCCTATCATTACGGGAAGCCCAGGTGTGTGGATCACCTGAGGTCAGGAGTTCGAGAGCAGCCTGGCCAACATGACGAAGCCTCATCTCTACTAAAAATTAAAAAAATAAAAATAAAAATTATCTGGGTATGGTGGCCGCCGCCTGTGGTCCCAGCTGCTCAGGAGGCTGAGGCAGGAGAATCGCTTGAACTTGGGAGGCAGAGGGTGCAGTGAGCTGAGATCGCACCATTGCACTCCAGCCTGAGCAACAGAGCAAGACTTTGTCTCCAAAAAACACAAACAAAAAAAAAAAGAATCATTTGATGGCATGTAGCATGTCAAGGAGCCCAGGGGTGTGCCCAAGAAGGGTGGTCTGGCCTGGGCATGAGGTGTGTCAGCTTTGACATCAGACATCACAGGCTGTGTAAGCAAGTCATTTTGCCTCTGCGAGCCCACTTCTTCATCCATATAGTGGGAGACACCCCATGTGGCAGGGGTAGTCTGAAGACTCAAAGCGTCTAATACCCTGAGGGAAGACTTGGTACTCAGCAAGGGCTTAGCGAAGGGGAGACAACAGACTCGGCCATCCCAGCCATCCCCAAGAAGGGCAGGCCCTGTATGCAGACAGACAGGGAAATACTCCTGGAAAAGGGGGAGGGATTCCAGCTCAGTCTTGCAAGGTGAATAGGTTGGGATGGGCATATTAGGGAGGGGAGGAGGGGACACGCTTTTGGGTGAGCATGACTTGAGCCAACATTTGCCCTTCTGAGCCCTGTTTACCCAGCTCTGCCTCCACCTGGGCCCGTTGAACTGGCCCCAGCCTTGGCCATTGTTCTGCTGTCCCTGCCTCTTTCAGCCCACTCTAACATACCTATTCTCTGCCTTCTTTAGGCTGTACTCTGTGGTCCCCAAGGGCCCCCAGCTGGGATTCATTCCACATGTGGGCTGACTACCAGCACTTGCACCTGCCAGTGGCTGCCATGGCTAGCCCATCAGTTCATTGTGGATACCCAGGGATGCAATGCTCCCCAAAATGCCCCTGTCTGAGCATGGTGCAGATGCTTAGTGGCTTCCAGATGCAATCAGACAGGACCCTACCTCTGGACATGTCAATAATTTTTCAGGGATCCTTGGCGCATTATCAACCAATGGGCAGTTTAGTACCATTTACTGTAATGTATGGAGGGGGCTGGAGTTTAACCCTTTCAGGCATTGCAAGTTATCACTACCTGCACATCAAAGTTAGGGCCAAGTCCCAGGTTATAAACAGTCCGAACCTATAGGACCTCCTCATTAGAAAGAGGGGAAACTGAGGCCCGGAAAGGGGAGGAGACTTGCCTGAGGCTGCCCAGTGTCAATGCAGATCAGAGTGTGGAGCTTTGAGTCTGGAGACCTGGGTCATCATCCCAGATCTATCTCCCTATGAACAAGGATAAGCCAGTCAGAGCCCCCAAACCATGCGTCTTGATGTCCCCATCCTGGCCTCTGAAGGGAAGCCCATAACCCAGCATTGGGCCATGGGGAAACCATGCCTCCCTGTACTGCAGTGGAAGCCCCCTGGTTAGACCTCCATCATCCCAAGAGTCACTGAACTCAGATTATTTGACTGAGCAAGGGAGGATGCTGGTTAATTGAGTAGGTTCTGGCAAGTATAAGAGGCTTGATCCTTGGCCCCTGGGAGCTCCCCACTTGGTAGGGGAATGTGATACACAAGAAAAACATGGTGAGTACCTCAAACCACACATAATTACATCATGTCGGGGGAAAACAGCAAGTGGTCCCTCAATGTTCTGAGGAGGTCCAGGTGATCAGGGAAGGCTTCCTGGACGAGAGGACCTTGAAACTGGCACACAAGGGTAGGAAGGGCTTGGGCAAATGGATGGCTGGAGGTGGGAGAAAAGAGTGTCCTTGGCAGAGGGTCAGAGCAAAGGTCTGAGATAGAAGCGAGCTGGCCCTCTTCCCTGGGGACAGGCACAGCTCCCCTGGGGGGTGTATGCCTGAATAAGTGAGCTCCTGGCAGAGGCAGGGAGAGAGGTGGTGTAGCCTCACAGGCAGCATGGGGCAAGGCTCAGCTGGGGAGTGTCGGGACAGGACAGCCTGCTCACTCCTGCATCCAGGACTCCAGGACCCTGGGTGGCTTCATCCTTAGAGAAGGAGGAGAAACAAGTTGATCATTGGTTGTGTGAGCACAGGGAAGCTCGGCCTCACCTTCACTGCCTCGGCTACCCTCACAAAACTCAGGTCCTCCCAGCTTCAATAGCTTCAATAGATGGAGATGGGCGCAACTGCTCAGCTAGAGGGTCTGCTCCCACCGGAAGCCCCTGCCTCAGCTGTTCCCATTGCCACTGGCAGCTGCTCCAGACAGTCTGGAGTTTTCTTCAGAGAGGTCGGGATCAACCTACTCATTTTATAGATGCAGAAACTGAGGCCCATGGAGGGGCAGGGCTGGTCTCAGGCTTCCAGGAAGCAAAGAGACACAGGCTCCCGGCCACGGTCTAAGTTCCATCCTCTGTACCTGGTACCAGTCACTGGGGTCTTCAGAGCCCTCAGAACCCTCTTTGAGAGGACCCTGGCCCAAATATCTGTGCAGGGGAGGAGGAGGCCCCTTGGTGCCACCCATGTCCCACGTGCCTTGATACGTGTAGTGCAAGGGCCGGGAGCTGGTTTCCCCCCCCAAGGCCTTCATCCCACTCTGGTAGGAGAAAATGAGGACAAATAAAAGAGAGAAATTCTCCCTTCAGAAGAGCATTAGGTGTCTG
Source organism: Piliocolobus tephrosceles (assembly GCF_002776525.5). Taxonomy (NCBI): domain Eukaryota; kingdom Metazoa; phylum Chordata; class Mammalia; order Primates; family Cercopithecidae; genus Piliocolobus; species Piliocolobus tephrosceles. The sequence continues at coordinate 86,104,648 of NC_045435.1, read as the reverse complement.
AATGGCTTCCAAATAAATAAAAATCTCCTCAGAGCCCCCGGCCAGCACTGACAGCAGCTCTAACTCCCCACAAGATGTGTTTTTCTGCCTCCAGGTGGAAGTGAAGAGTGTCGGTGGTAGGCTAAGCCAGGCTGTAACAAGGCAGCCTTCCATCACTGCCCAACATCCCATCAGCGCCTCAGTGGAATGGCCATGGCAAATTGCCTCCCCTGATAGCTGCCCCTCGAGGCCAGTCAGAGAAGGATGAGAAGCGGGACCAGCCTCCCCCACCAAGGGGGTTCAGGGAGAGCTTCCTGGGCGGTTCCCTGCCCTGCCCAAGGTTGGGATCCGTTTGTCAATAATTCTGAAGACAACTGTCCCTAACTTACTTACTCATTTTGCAACTGAGAAAACTGAGGCACAGAGGATTTTGGTGACTTGCTGAATGAAACGAGAGGGCCAGGGATGCATCTCATGAATAAGTCAGCTCTGCCCACTGTGTCAGGAATGAGGGGTCTGCTTCCTGAGAGGAGGCTCCCTGAGGGCAGGGCCACATCTCATGCCATCCACCTTCCTGTTGGTAACAACAGAAGGCACTTGAGTGACTGCCCTAAGTACGGATGGATGTGAAATGGCAGGAGAGATCAAGGCTGTAGACCCAGTGAAGTATCTTCTTCAGCACACAGGTGGGGGAAGCCACTGAGGAAAGTCCTCAAGTCTTCTGCTTCTGCAAAAAGCACCTCTTGACTTCTGCCCATCAACTCCTTAGGGAATTAGCCTCTGCTAGGCAGCTGTCGGGAGGGCAGGACCTGGCTCTACCATCACTTAATTTAACTGATGGCTGCTGTTCCTGTGAGGGGCAGTTAGCACTCCATTTGTTGAACCTGGAAGATGGATGAAGCTAGGTGGTTCTTGGAACCTGCAGGGGAGGGTGGCGCTGTGTGGGGTGGAAGCAGGGCCAGGAGGAGCATCATGTCATGGGAGTCTGGAGGGCTTGAGAGGCAGCCCTGCTGCATTTGGTGAGGCGCCTGCCTCCTGGGGGTGGTGCTGGCACTCAGTCCCCTCCACCTGAGTTTCTTGGATACCGGGCAGGGAGGGGAAGGCTCTCAGCCAATAATCAATCCAGCTTTCCTATTAGCACGAGTGTAGATCTCTCCACCCCAGCATCATGGCCCCATCTGCAGTCTTCATTGCTCTCCCTAGAGCTGGGGCCTTTGAGACCTCTGCCTGTTTCCGGGTCCGAGGTGAGCTAGCGTGGGGGAGCAGAGAGCAAGGAGGCGTGGGGCTCCTCCCCAGCTGGTTGGAGTAACCTAAGGATGTAAACGGTGGAGGAGCCCCTCTCAGCCTGGATCTATTGCCCCAGAAGCCAGGCCACCAGCCTTGAACATACTCCAAATGGAGGAGGGCATTTTCCAGCCCAGGCCTCCGTAAAACTGTCAATGCTGCTGACCCAAGGGGGAAAGGGTAAGCCCCTGCTGTGGAAGGTCATTCTGGATTGGAGGCTACATTGCTGCCTCGGAGGCACAGTCGAGAGATGGGCCCAGGCAGGGCAGGCCGCAGGGCCGGGAGTTCTGGCTCTTCAGGCCACACAAAGGGGCAAAGTGAGCGGGGCTGTCCCTCCCCAAACTTGGTGGAAACACTCCTCTCTCTCATCTGCCAGCATGAAGTAGTACCTAGTTAAGCAAATGCAAGGAGCATCTGCTCAGGATGGAAGATGCAGGCCATGTGTGGTACGGCAGGAAATGAGGACAGGGATGGGAGTTGCGGGGGATAGACGGGACAGGGGCTGGCCTGGGACCATTGCCCCCAGGTGGGCTAGCTGAGGGAGGGGCATCATTGCCCCAAAGGTGTGGGGTGGGGAAGGGGACGCTGTCCAGGGTACAAGTCCAGAAATGACTATGGCTTGTCGGAATTCTGGGTCCTGTTCCACCTGGGCCCTCAGTATCTGCAGACAGGAAACATCCTGGCCACTCTGGAGATGACTGAGCGGCAGAATCCCTTTCAAAGGACAGCAGGACCTCTGTGGACCCCTTACTCCATTCCATAGTTGGGCAAACTGAGCCTCAGAGGTTTGGGGTAGGCCCAAAGTTACCCAGTGAGCAGTAGAGACCAGGTCCCAGGTCCCCCTGGGTCATTGCTTGGGGCCATCCATGGCCTTGTCTGATGGTTAGAGCTGGCCCATGTTCCCATCTTGGGTGTCTGTTTTCCACTTGCTGATAAGGGGCTTATACTGAGGCCAGGAGAGCAAGGCAGGTGCCAGGACAAATGCAGAGAGCAGAGGGCCCCTTGGTGGCCTAGACAAACCCTACAGGTCTGGGAGCCCCCAAGGCAGAACTAAACCCTCTCTCCTCCCAGAGAGTTTTGCTGGGCTCTAGGCCCCAGAAGGGATGCTTGGGAGGCTGTACCTGCATAGGCTAGTGAGAGTTCAGAGGAGAGTGAGGAGGCTCCTACCTACTTATATTCCCACCAGCTGGAACCCCCTCCCCTCCCCCTGCCACGGCCTTCCTGAGCCCTGCTTGGCAGCTCCAAAGCACCATCTTGCTGAGGTCTTAATTTCTAAATGAGTGAGGAGGAGCTTCAGGGAGGCAGAGCTGGTGGGGAGGGCGAAGGCTCACTGAGAGAGACCTCAGGGAGGATCAGCATGTGGACTCAGCAGTTTGCAACAAGCCACCAAGGTCTTGCCTGAAAATCTAAGCCGGCTGCCATGGGGTGGCTGGGAGCAGGCCATGGACAGGAAAGACTGACAGTAAGTCAGGCATGGAGCAAGAGTGGAAGGTAGAACTCAAACACCAGGGCAGCGGGTATACCAGGCATGCTCACCCCTCAGAGTGTAGGGCATTCTCAAGTGTTGGTGAATGAATAAATGACTATGCAATCATACATCACCTCCATCACGCTGGGGCCTGGGGTCAGGCCTGGTATGTGACCCCTGCCAGTCCTGCAGGTCAGATTCCTGGGAGGAAGATGAACCCTGGCCGGGCACAGTGGCTCACGCCTATAATCCCAGCACTTTGGGAGGCTGAAGCCGGCAGATCACCTGAGATCGGGAGTTCAAGACCAGCCTGACCAACATAGAGAAACCCTGTCTCTACTAAAAATACAAAATTAGCCGGGCTTGGTAGCGTATGACTGTAATCCCAGCTACTCAAGAGGCTGAGGCAGGATAATTGCTTGAATCTGGGAGGCAGAGGTTATGGTGAGCCGAGATTGCGCCATTGCACTCCAGCCTGGGCAACAAGAGCAAAACCCTGTCTCAAACAAACAAACAAACACAAACAACAACGAAAAAAGATGAACCTTGCCTTCAGAACTCCATGTAACCTCCTCCCAGGTTGCCCTGCTGTTCCCTGCCAGCCACATCTTCTGATTAGATTCAGAGCTCCCTGTAAGCCCCAGCCCCTCAATGGCCCCCTCTCCCAACACACACGCACACACACTACTGCCATTCTCCTGGACATGCCAGGGTAGCTGCTGCCCATTCAGGCTGGTCTGGCTGCTCGCATAGAAAGCTGGACAGCTCTAGAGTCTTCTTACCCCAGGCTCTGCTCACTCCTCAGGCCCCTAAGCCTGTTCTTGGCAGAGGCTTGGGACAACAGGGACCACACTGTGACCTCTCTGAGTCTTGCTGCAGTATCCCCATAAGTAGACCCCAAGGGGCTGGACCCCAGGCTGGAGTGCCCCTGTTTCCAACCTTCTCTGGGGACTGTATGTTCACTGTACAGAGGAAAAGGGCTTGCCCCAGGTCACTGGGGCTTGTGATTTTCAAGTAAGAATTCCTGATGTTTCCTCCAGAATAACCCCCATCACCACTCCCTCCTCCTCAACCCCTTCATCCCCACTTCCTACCAGGAACTGGGCCAGAAGGATGTCTAATTCTCAAAACAGCTTTCCGGGTAGGTAGCATTAGCCCCAATGCCCCATTGGGCAGATGAAGAAACTGAGGCTCCAGTAGTTCTGAGTGGCTTGTTTAAGCCTGGCTGGGAAGCAGCAAAGATGGGCTCCAACTCCCGATCCAGCTCCTCCTGGGTTGATTCATGAGGAGCATATTGTAATCTTTTTTTTTAGCAAGCCCATTTTATCTCAATATGCAAAACTATGCACATGGCATGCAAATTATTAGAAAAGCTCCCAGGGTGACAGTGCAGGCTTTGGGTTTCACCAATGATTCAACAATTCGGGGGCCTCTATCTCGCTTTAGCTGAGCCTCTCTACTCTGCCTCCCCACCAAGGTACCTCTGGGGAGGGCGTTGCAGGAGAGTTGAAGGTTTATTGACACATGGCCAGTGAGGTGAGCAGCCTCAGACCCCATGAATAAGGCACGGGTCTTATGCCCAGTCCCCTTCCTGCCTCCCCTGTCCCTTATTGGACTCCTTGGGGCTCAGCAGAGTTGAACGTCTGCACTTTGGTGTGCACGAGGACAGGGGCTGCTTTCTGCCACCAGAATATGGGAAGGCTTTCTGGAGGTGGAGGAGAAAAGGACATTCCAGATGAAGGGAACATTGGAGAACTAGTAAAAGATGTCGAGGTAGGATCTGCTCCAGGGAAAGCCAGTGAAGCATTGAAGGTCTGCTATGTTTCGAGGAATGAGGCTTCTCCATGATGAAAGCCCTTTCCACCGGAGCAGGCAGGCCAGGAGGCTGGGAGGCGGGTGGCCAGGTTAGATCCAAACTGCGGCCACAAATCATGGGAGAAATGTCCCATGAGCACAGGGTGGAAAGGACAGTCATCCAGCACCTTGGCCCGATTCACGGCTAGGGAGGCAGCGGGCATCCACCGGGCCCAGGTAACCTTGAGCTTGTTAGCTAACGTCACTGCACCTCAGTCTTCTTGAAGGTAAAATGGGCTCAGTAAATTCCTCATCTTCCTCTCAGAGCTGCTGGGAGGCAGCTGGGGGCTTTACTTGTTGCTGAATCATAAAGCATTTATGGAAAGGCTGTACCCATGGTGCCCTCCAGACCTGCGGAGGGAGGCAGGGCAGGAGTGCCACCACCACCCCTACACACATCACTCCCCGAGGCGATGAGCCAGGCCTGGCACCTGCCAGACACCCCTAGCCAGCTAGGAACAGAGCCCCAAGCCAAGGTTAGGGCCGGGCTCAGGGTCCATTTCAGTGATAGGTCACCAGGGAGGGCAGCATGTGGAGGCCTCCCTGCCTGTTTATGAGGTGCACAGGGAAAGTGGGGTGGCCTGTGGTGAGCAATGGTAGAAGCAGAGTCTCAGAAAGAGAGACTGCAAGACAGACAGACAGACAGGGCCCAGAGGTGGGTGGCTGAGCTCAGTCTAGAATCTTACCTGCTGTTAGAAAGGTCCCGGGAGGGTCTGGTAAATTGATCCGACAGGGGCAGCTTCCAGGTAGGAAGGGGATCCACGGAAGCTGGGTCTACCCCTTCCAGGACACTGGATTTCAAACTGGTTTTAAAGCAACAAGGAATTCTTTTTAAACTAAATTGGATGCAGATCCCTAATATATGGCAGATTGAAGTAGGGTTGTTCTGATGGAGGATGGTCAGGGGGTCGAGAGTCTCCCAGGACAGAATCAGGGTACCTGCCCTGCACTGGAGGTGGTACGGATGCTGGGCAGAGGCTTCTGCCCCTGACAGGGTCTAGACTGTGGTTTCCACTCTCCTGAGACGACCTTGTAAAAAGCCTTTTACAGCCGTGAGCTTCATGTTTTCATCTGCAGAACGGGAGCTCTTGGTACCCTGGCCCAGCTTGCCCCTTAGTTGCCAGAACAACTGTGGGGGCAGAAAGCCCCCTCTCTCAGGCTGCCCCACTTCATGGAGAGGGGGCAGGTATTTATTCATCCTCCCTAAGAACCGAGGTCTTGGCGAACTCATCTGCCTCCCAGCACAGCTAATTGGAATCACTTCCCTACTTCTCCTCTGCCTCTCAGTAAATTATGCGAATTCCCCCAGTCAGAGGCCTGGGTGATGGACAGCCCTGTCACAGCAGCCTAAGTGTTTAGAGAGCAATTGTTCTGGGGAAGGCTGCCATTCCTCAAGCGTGTGCTGTGCGGGGAGCCACGAGGAGAGCTAGCCCAACCCTGCCGCTGCCCCCGTCCCTGCCCCTGTCCTTGCTCCTCTGCCCGCCCCTGCCCCGCCGCTGCCCCTGCCCAGCCACCAGAGCCTGCTCTGCCCAGCCTGCCAAGCACAGGCTTCCGGTACGTTATCCTTGTCATAACAATCAGAGCAGCCGAGAGGTATTGCTCTTAAACCCTCAACACACATTTTTATAACCTTTCTGTTTAATAAGAAAGAGACAGCTCCAATTAGCTGGGAATATTCTGCCGAAATGGGATTATTTTAAAAGCTCTGGCAATATTATAAAATAGCTTCAGTAAGTGAACAGCTGTTGCCGGGCCCTGCCCGCCATGCGCACTGCGCCTCCTGCACCCTCGAATCAGGGCTGGGCCCCTTGCCCCTCCCCAGGGGCTCCAGAGTCCCTGAGAACAGTGCTCTGGCCAGCAGCCAGGAGCCCCTCTTCAGGCAGCAGGATGTAAGTTGTGGGTGTGGGGCAGTTTCCATGGCCCAGACTGGAGGGGAGGGACAGTTCACACCATGCCCTGAGGCTGGACTATGGCCTTGCTGGGGTCCTGCCTGTCCCAGAAAAAGTCATGTGGGGACCCCAGCGTCATCTCTAAAAGGCCTGCAGCCTGTTCTGCTGCCCCTGTAGCCTGGATATGTTCCCTACTTTTAGCAGGACTCCCGTCTGCTGCCCAGGCCTTCGCAGCCTCTCCGGCTCTCCCAGAGAGCTCTCTAGTCAAGGGGACAGGGCAGGCTGCTTGTGAATCCATTTCTCCAGATTGTGTGTTCTGAGTCCACTCCCCAGGCCCACCCCTGGGCCAGGTAAGGATGCTACCGAAGGGGTCCCTCCCTTTCCTTCTTGGGGCCAATGCTCATCTCCTCTTTCGTGCCTCCTTCACTCTCCCCAGGGCCCTCTACATTCCTTCTCTCTAGGAGGGGCTGTCTCTGTTTCTTTGCCCATTGCAGCTGGCAGCTTTATCAGTTACTGTGTCTAAGCCCCCAGGGCTGAGAGGCAGGGACCTGGAAGTCCTGGTCTTCCCCCTTTTCCCATGTCTGCTAGCAAAGCTCTGCAGAAAGGAGGCCTCCGCTCCCACCTCCCAAAGCCCTGGGGCTGGATCTTATCCACAGACTCAGCATTAGCAGCTGCCTCACCTGGGCCATTTGAGGCAGCAGACTGATGCCAGCTCCTCCAGGAGCTGGCCCGGCCTCTGTGGGGAAAAGCTGGGGCTGGGGTCTTCTAGGAGGCCCTGGGTCTTCTTTGGCCTGCTGCTTCCTGCCCACTCTGTCCACTTGCCACTTGGCCCACAGCTGTGGTGCCACCATGGTGCTAGGTCCCCCTGAAGGCTCAGGCTGAAGAGTTGATGATGTTTGAAGAACTTTCAGGGAAGGATACAGTTGAAAGGGACCTCAGAGTCTGGCCCATGGAACGGGTCACTGTACAGTTGGGAAAGCTAAATCCAAGTGAGAGGAAGCTCTGAGGCTATATTCTAAGACAAGATGGGAAGCAGGACTCAAGCTGTCAGCTTCAGCCCTGGTGTTTGACCCTTATTGGCCCTGGCACTGGTAATGATGGGATTTGAACTCTCGGCCCTGGTGTGCTGGAACTAAATGAGCCCTGCCTCAACTGCACAGGTAACGAAAGGCAACTCCCTTCCCTCTGAGGCAGGAGTGGGTGAGGCCCTGCTGTGGGGCCGAGGGGGTGCAGATGGGACTCTGGGTCAGGCTGCTGGACAGTACCCTGTGGGTACTGTGTGGCAGAACCAGGGCAAGGACTGGGCCGACAGAGGTGCATTGAGGTGCCCAGATACTCCACTCATTTCTCCTGCCAAGTGCCCTCCAGGCCTGGCCGGAAAATATGGGGATTCGAGGTCTCCCTTGATGCTGCCAGGAAGAAAACCTCATGGCCAAGGGAACAGCTGCTGTGGCCCCAGCCTCACCAGGCCTAGGTCTTAGGGACCCTGCCTGGGGAATGGGAACAATTTTGGGACATCCTTGGGAGGAGACCGCAGCCTGGGAACTGCAGCATGATGCAAATGCACCATGTGCTAAATGGGGAAAAATGAATTTTACACCCAGACAAAGTGACTTTTATCATGTTAACGACCATGGTTTGCTCATCGTGTCTGGCGCAGTGAAATGGGGCCTGTGGATGTTTTTCTTTTAGTTCTGCTTTTAAATGGAGGCATATTCCCCCGCAGAGCAGACAAGCCAAGGCCTTCAGATTGGGATGACAGAAGTGCCTATTCAGCAAAAAACAAAACAGAATTTTTTTTTTTTTTTTTTTTTTTTTTAATCTTCATCTGTGCCTTCCAGCAAAAATAGACCTCAGAATGAGGAGGTGGGGTGTGGTGTGAGGAGCCCCGGCCAGGAGACAGGAATGTGGTCCTGGCCAAGCTCATCCTGGTATGGCCTGGGACCTGCCTCACCCATTCCCAACCTCAGTTTGCCCATCAGTATCAGGAGTGAGATGGGCTGGAGGCAGACGCTCTTAGGATCAGAGAGCTGCTCTGGCCTGGCCCTTGCTCAGATGTCCATGTCAAGCACATCACACTGGGTATGTCTGGGTCTGGAACTGCCTCCTCTCTCAGACTGGGATTCCCAGGGGGCCAGGCAGGGTGGAATCATTGCGGAATCCATAGTGCCCTCAGTGGCCAGTGCAAGGTCCCACATGGAAGGGGCAGAGATTTTTGCTGATGGAGCCAAGGCTACTTCCACGACATCTGTAAGGAGCATCCAAGGGTGGACTCCGATGGCCATGTCCCTGAGCACCCCACCCCCCACAGACTGCACCCGGCACACATCACTGGCACATGGCAACTCCATATTGTGCTCATCAAGTTTCAGGAAAACACCATCTGATGCCTTGTATAGTTGCCCAGCACAGCACCCAGCTTCCCAGAAGGAGCCTGCGTTGTGTGCAGTGAGGGGCTGCTCATCTAAGGCTAATGAAGAGGACACGAGGCTGGCATATCTGGAAAACCCCTGCCCTGACACCATGCAGTACTGCTCTGGAAGGCTTGCCCAGGTCAGGCAGGCAGGGCAGAGATCAGTGGACAATTAGCCAGCTCCAGCAGAGGTAATTAATCAATGTTTGGGGCTTTCCATCTGGGAATGCTGTGATCACTGCCACGCCTGTGCTCTGGTAGAAGTCAGGGCCTGGGCCAGGCTGACAGGCAGGGACTCAGTTACTGTCAGCATTCTCACTGCCAGCACAAACACCATCGCCAACACTGCCTCTAGCAGTTCAGTGCTGCTGTTCCCATCATGGTCACACTGCTGTCACCCTTATGGTAGCAGCGACTCTTCCACCCTGCCCTGTCCCACCAGGACTCACTATCACCATCCCCACCCACAGTCACCTGTGCTTACTCTTCCCCGACTCAAGATACTTTTACACTGTTCCCACAGTCCCAAAAGACACACAGGCAGCTTAGTGGTAGGGAGACCAAGGCACAGAGAGAGAAAGGGCCATGTCATCTAAACAAGAGAGAGAAGCCAGCCCCCTGGCATATAAACTATTGTCGTTTCCATCCGATCCCTCTCCTGTTCCAATACCAGCTGCTCACAGGGAAGATCCTTCCTCCTCATACCAGTCAGGATGGGCTCAGTTAGGTTGCAATGACAACAACTCTAAACTCTTACTGGTTTAAAATAATGAAGGTTTATCTCTTTTTCCTGCTCCGTGCTCTTCATGGGTCAGCTGAGGCTCTGTTCTGTGTCATCTTCACACTGAGCCCCAGCTGGCCAGACAGCCAAATTCTGGAAAACTGACTCTTGTCATGGTGGAGGGAGAGCTGGCCCCTAAAGGTCCCATGCCAGCGATTAAAAACCCTGCCCTGAAAGTGCTGCCTCTGCTCACTACTGGTGGCCAGAACCAGGCACACACCCCCGCATGACCACCAGGGGGCAGGAAAGTACAATCCTACCTTTAGCCAGGAAGCAAGGAGATCAGGCGGATTTGGCACCCACCAACAGTGGAGATTTCTCTTCCTCTCCCTGCCTTCACTCCTTGCTCCACCTACCCATGTCCTCCAGCCCCCTGGTCCAGCAGGATTGCGAGGGTTCAGGTGGGGCTTCCTCGGTCCTCCTGGGATCACAGGCTGGGCTTTCTGCTCCAGGCCCCGGCTCCCAGATGCCAGACAGCCTTTCCTCAGGAGGCAGATGGGCGAGGCTCTGGGACTCCAGGAAAGAATACCCCCGGAGATGAGGCTGGGTGAGCCAGCAGCACGTGGGAGCCTGTCCGGTCCCAGGGGAGCCTTGTGGAAAGGGAGGGAGGGGCTGAGCTGGGCTTTGGACAGTGGCTTTGGCCATGGGTGTGGTGAGAGTTGCAATGGGAGAGGCTGGGGCAGGAAGCAGCTGGGATTGTCTCAGGAGGGTGCAGAGAGGGAGAGGACGGGCCAGCTTCAGCAAGAAGGCCAAGACAGAGGAGGAGGGTGAATGAGGTACACACAGAGAGGAATGAGGCCTCTGGGTAACAGTCTGGAATTCTGGGGTTTAGATCCAGGGCTCCAGTCCCGCAAAGCAGGTCATCTTGGCTGCCCAGGAAGGGAGATGTCAAAGGCAATGGGTATGGAATGGCTGGTGGGCTATGAGCCTCTGGGTCTGTGCAAGCATCTATCAGGCACCAGCTGGGGCACCCTAGTCACATGCTGATCCTCCAAATTCAAACCTGGCTGAGGGTCCCTGCAGTCTGGTCTAGCCCCAGGGTTTGGGCTGTAGGAGAAGATCCGAGGCTAGGGATTGCAGGGAAGGAGAGAGATGGCTTCCTGGGGCCTCTGAGTAACAGTCTGGAATTCTGGGGTTCAGCCCCAGGGCTCCATATTCTCAATCTGGCGCTTATTTTGCTCCATCACCATAGGCCAAGGCCAGGAGAGGGGCAGTGATGTGTCAGGATGGGGATGGGTCCAGGCAGGCCCACCTCTGATTCTTCCGGTACTGGGGTGCCTGTGCCCCGGCAAGTAGAGCTCTTCCCACATCATCCATCACTAGGCCACAGAAGGCTGGTCAGGATCAATAAACAAACAATTATCCTGTCATTACTGATTGTAGGCCGGGGGCAGGGTGGCAGCTAAGTGGGGAGCACCCGGTAAACAGTGGTGAGCACCCAGTAAATGGGAGTTTCTGATGAGAACAACCCCCACCTCAGGGGTTGGCTCAGGATGGGGGTGCAGGGGAAGAGGACTGTGGAGGTTGCCAGGCAGGGCTGCCCTACAGAGGGGGCAGGGCCCAGGAAGACTGAGCTCTGTCTGGTAAGCCACCCCAGGGGGCTGCCTGAAGGAGGCTAGAGGCCGTACTGGACCCACCCCTCACCCTGTCCCTTCTTTCTGATATTTCCCTCTTCCCTTTTCCCCAGCCACCTCAGCTGGGGACAGAGGGCACATCAGGAAAGTTAGTAACTGAGCTATTCCCGCCACAAATTAAGAGTCCATCTCTGCTGGTCTATTGTACTTCCCTCATCTTGGGATGCCTAAACAGTCAACCAAAACAATAATTTGTCACTGCAGTCCCCCAAGGCATGTCATCTTGGTTGCCCAGGAAGGGAGATGTCAAAGGCAATGGGTATGGATCTGACTGGTGAGGGAGGCAGGAACACCCACAACCCTGCAGCCTGGGTCCCAGCTTCTGAGAAATGTTTGGGGTCTGGCCTGGGAATAGAGGAGTTGCACCCTGAGCTCCTTGGTGGGTGGGGCAGGGCCAAATCTGCAGACTCAACGGAGAGGAGCCAGGGCTGCACATCTCCCCCAGTTCTGTTCCCTGTCCCATTCCCAGCCCCATGGAAGGGAAATCTCTCTCCATCAGAGGAAAGAGACGAGAGGAGAAGTGATTTATTATTCTATTCCATTATGCCTGTTTCCAGAGAAACTAATTATGGTGCATTGTTGTATTAGATACTTTCAGAAAGATTACATTTTCTTACTTTGGCCGATAAAAAAATTAAATCCATCAGTTTTCCTAAACATATTACAGTAAAGACAGACTTGCTCCTTGTAATTATTAATCAGTCAGATTTGGGGACGCAAAGCATTTGACTTAAGCTCAATACAGTCACGAACAATGTCCCGGGATCGCATGTGGTATTGAAACAATTTTTCAATTTATTAAAAAGTCATTAAGGCAGTTGGGGTAGGAGGTAAGGAGAGCTGGACTAAGCTGCTGAGTCAGGGTTGTGGATCGGGGGTGTAGAGTCTTCAAGCGGCTTCTGCAAGTGGGAAGAAACCCAGTGTGTCTTACTCTTACACCTGGCTCTGAGGGGCCTGCTCAAGTTGAAATGGGACCCTAAGAAGTCAGCCTCAAGGCTGGGTGCAGTGGCTCACACCTGTAATCCCAGCACTTTGGGAGGCCAAGGCAGGGGGATCATTTGAGGTCAGGAGTTCGAGACCACCCTGGACAACATGGTGAAAACCCTTCTCTACTAAAAATATAAAAATTAGCCAGGTACAGTGGTGCATGCCTGTAGTCCCAGCTAGTTGGGAGGCTGAGGCGGGAGAATCGCTTGAACCCAGGAAGCAGAAGTTGCAGTGAGCTGAGACTGTACCACTGCACTCCAGCCAGGATGACAGCTCAAAAAAAGGAAGTCAGGAGTCAGGCTCTGCCCCCACCTCAGCGACCTCACACCATACTCATTCATCTGTCCAGAGTCCACTCCTTCAGGTTGTGAGCTCACCGGATGGAACGGTGGCAGTAATGTAGTAATGGGTCACTCAGGGGGAACAATTTGCCCTACGGAGTCCTGAGCCCACTCTCCAGTGGTCCTGCACTGACGGCTGACAGCCTGACTCCCACCCCTGACAGGGAGACAGGCCCCTCCTACCAGCTCAGGCCCTTGGAGCCCCCAGCTGGGGACATGTGGCTATTTGGAAGGACACCTGGTGTGGCCGAGTGCCTCGTTCCAGTTGCTGGGCTTGCTCACTCAATCATTTAATTACTCCTCTGACACTTCCTGCTCCCAGGAGGGATTTACAGGAGTTTAGGAGGCTGGCAAGCTACAAGCCCAGCTTAGCCTGCATCCTGGCTCAGGTGGGAGCCGAAGGGCGGCAATAGGACCCAGGCTCAAGTCAGAGCTCAGCCACTTGCAAATTGCTGACCTTGGACAAGTTAGTTAAACTCACTGAGCCTCAGTTTCCACTTCTAGCGAAAGGGGTCCTGTCTCCTCACACAGGACAAGGAGGTCATGAGACCTGTGTCTGCCCCTCCTGGGCGGGAGCTCTGTCACATCACCTCTCTCCCTGTCTGCCATCAGGGCAAAGTTTGGCTCCCCCTCAGGGGCTGCTTCATTCATGTGGTTCCCTCTGACTGGAATATCTACCCTCTCCCACGAGCCTTTCTTCTGAATTCCACTCACTCTTCTTCAGGCAACCTTCCCCAAATCTGGGTGGGGCCCTCTGGGTATTCCTGCCCAGACTAGGGGAAGGTCATTAAAGCAGAGGCCTGAAATTAAATCCATCAGTTTTCCTAAACACATTACACTAAAGACAGACTTGCTCCTTGTAATTATTAATCAGTTGCATGTGAGGATGCAAAGCATTTGACTTAAGCTCAATAGAGTCATGAACAATGTCCCGTGAATGCATGTGGTGTAAGGCATGGGGCTCAGAAAGGCCAGGTCTCATCCCTGACAACCCCCAACAGAGCTGAGACCTGGTACCCCCAAGCTCCATCCACACGAGACTCCCACGAGAGACTTGAACCTTACTGGATTGAGCAGAACACTCTTTCTGTGGGTGTATTGTGAGGGTCCAGGACCTCAGAACCAGAGGAACAGGCAGTGCTGAGCCTTCATAGGCTCTCTTGATCCAGCCCTGAATGACCCCATTCAGTTTACGGCCATGCTGCCCTGAACATGCCCGATCTCGTCTGAGAGACCCCATCCAGCAACAAGACCTGCCAGCTCTGCTCTCTGCCCCCAGCTGAGTGCCCTGCTCTGGGCCTGCTGCCAGCCCCACTCTCGAGATGCCCACACCCTCCAAGAAACTCAGGACGAGGCAGGGGCTGGGGGCCAGGGCTTGCATTGCCACTGACTCCTGGGTGACCTGAGCCAGCTCTGCCACTGTGTACCTTTGTTTCCCCATAGGTACAGTATCCCCACCCCCACCCCATAAGCAGAACAGAGATTGGGCTGGAGATCAAATATCTGAATGGAGGGGAGGACTCCAGAAGAGGAAGGAGGCCCTGGGAGGGCTGAAGTTTGAGCATCAGCATAATTGGGGGTGACTGGTGAGGTTGGGGCAGGGTCTGAGCACAGCTGAGCTTCAGGCCTGCCCTGCTCCCAGCTGTCACAGGCCACAGGGCTGCGGAGATGGGCTGCTGGGTGCCTCGCTCCCTGGCCCTTGCCCCTGGGTCTCTCACCTGCGGGCCGGTAGAATTGAGCATGCTCCAGACACTCCATTTCCGGGGGATTTATAGAGGGCTTTATCTTCCCTCCTTGATCACTGGTGAGGGGATAGAGAGGGAATGCTTCATTCCCTCCCCTTTAGAGGGGCAAGGAAGAACAGCCTGGCCACCCTCAAGCTTGCAAAATACTGTCTGAACCCCACGTTGACTAACTCTCCTTCCCCACATGGGGCCTTGTCAGGGCCTGGCGGGTACTAGGAGGGGATGGAAGCCATTTAAGCTGTCACGAGCTCCATCAGAGGATTTAAATCACTGACACAGAGTAACAGCGCCGTGGATTACAGTGCGGGAGCCACGCGGGCACAGCACAGCAGAGGCAGGGGGAGGGGGGCAGTGAGGTGTGGGCCAAGAGGCACCTCCTTGGCACTTCAGCTGGGGGGTTTCTCTGCAGCTGAGGCCATCCCAGCAGGGAGCCCCTGAGCATCCCACCTCCCCCTCCACCCAGACTAGTTCCCCACAGAAGCCCCCACACCACTGGGCTGCTTCAGGGCAGCTGGGAACCTATTCTTTGTGTCCTCACATAAGGGCTTGAGGTCTTAACTCATGCCTGCCTCCCCACCCTGCCCATGGACTTTGCACCCAGAGGTCTTACAGTCACAGGCACCCTAGAGAGTGGTGGTGGGGGCAGGGGCACCTGGCAGGGAGCCTGCCTGCTCTCGCTCACAGGCACCCAGCCATTGTCTCTGATTGCATGGTATTAGCCATAAATTACAGCCTTTGGGAGGCCGCATGTAAAAATAAAATAAAATAAATGTCAAAAGACAGAGAAAATGTTGATTCTTCAGGGAGAAGAAGGGATGGCCTCGTTAAATTAAAACTTTGAGAGGAAGTGGAGTGTGGGAAGATGGTCCCTGGGACCCAGGAGCTGCTGGGGCATAGTAGGGGTAGCCAGGAGAACATCATTCAGTCAATCAGCAAACACGCTGGTCCTTCCTGAGGTCTTGGCCTGTCCAGGCCAATATAGGGGAAACACAGGAAAGATGGGGCCCCACCCATTGTGGGCAGCATAGCCATGAGACTCAGCAGGAGAAACCCCAGGCACTGACTCAGCAGACATGTGGCTGGGCTCAGGCTGGGGCCTGGTAGGGCTGTGGGAGCTCTCCGTGGTGCTGAGGCCCATCTACCAGGTGAGAGGGCTGCTACCCATCCTCCCCTTCCCGCAGCAGGGTCAGGGGCTCCTCCTTCTCTACCTGAGTCTGGGACCCAGAGAGAGGCCAACAGCTGACATAAGAGCCCAGCTTGCTCCACCTTCTGTTTACCCTCTGCAAACACTCCTCTTCTGGTCCCTCCTCACCCTCTTCCTTGCCTCTCCCACCAAGAAAGTTAGGGAGATTTTCCAAGTCTGCCTCAGTCAGGGCAGTGGAAAGAGAGACTGATGGATAGACAGAGCCCCAGCCTGGCAGATGGACCACCTCCACAGTGATGTTTCCCCAGTGGGTGGCATTTCTCACTGCAGTCTGATTCAGACCCCAGACCCACATACCTGAAGGCCTAGGCCAGGAGTACAGTCAGCAACCCAGTACTCCTGGGCCTGTAGAGTTGAACTGGGGCAGGGAAGACACTCAGAGAATGAGGGGTATCAAGCCTAAGGAAAAAGATAGGATCCCCTGGGAGGGCTGGCTAATAAGGGCTGGAGTGGCAGAAAATACACACCTCTCGCCTCCTCTGCCACTCCACCACACACAACCTGTACTCCCAGGCTGCCCCCTTGGAGGGGCCAGAGCAATTCTGAAGCTGCAACTATTTTTCTAGAGGTTCTGGTTGGGGGACCCATTTGTTTCTTCAATGAGCAAAATACACTAAAAAGGCATCCCACTCCCAGCAACAGCCTCCAGGCCCTTTGCTCGCCCACCACAGCCATGGGGAGGAGGGATGCTCCAGGCTAGCTATGCTGGGCGCCTATTCCTTTTCTTAAGGGGGTCTCAGCAGGGTCATCTATGGCACACTTGCTGTCATCTATGGCACTGCTGGGTGCAGCAAGGGCTTGGTAGCCGGACAGGGCCTGACCTGGCTCCTGCTGGAGGTGGAAGGGGTTCCTGCAGCAAGGGCACCTCCTCACCAGGCCCAGGAGCACCTGCCCCCACTCATCCAGCTGCTCCCTCATCCCAAGACTGCTGCCCAGTCCTGCTTGACCTCAAACCATGGCAGGACAGGGCACTGAAGTTGCTCGGTTGAATAGGCCCCAGCACGACCCCAGAATGGCCTTCACTCTGGTACCCGCTCTTCCCTCAGCAAGTGGGCCCAAGTATACTGTGGCCTGAGCCCCTGCCTGGCAACACCTCCTCTGGTGAAGGTGCCCACCTGGCACCAGGCTTCTGGTCTGAAAGATGCCTGCCTTCTTCAAGGTGGGAAGGGAGCTGCCTCTGGTGCCAGGAACCCCCCAGCCACCTTGCTGCTCAGCATCCCTGTGGCTGGCCATGTTTGATTCTCTACTGGCACTAAAGGCCAAGGTCTAGCCCTGGCCTCCTCTCAACACTTGGGCTTCCCTGAACCTGCAACCCATATCCAGCCACCTTTATACGCCCATGCTGAAGATAACTCTAGGACTCAGGAGGTGCTTGTAGTGGTGACTCCCCAAGGGTCTCACAGGGACCAGGCCTGGAAGCCCCTTCCTCATTCAGTGCCTGCATTCTCCTCAACGTGTTCATCCATCCCTGATGTCCCTGAGTCATCCTCATCTCCCTGCAATTTGCCCCCAAGGTGGTCTTCCCCCACCCCTCCTTCTCTCAGGCTCCCGAACCCCAGAGCCTCTGAACCTCCTCTTTGTAGCCCCCTCCCCTCTCTGAGCTCCTCTCCTGGCCAGCCCAGGGGCCATACTGACAGATTTCACCTTGAAGTTCCCTTCTCACCATCTCCATCTCCTGCTTGGCCTTAACTGGAGAAAGTCATTTTCTTTGTGCCTGCCCCTAGCAGTGGGGCCAGAGTGAGTGCAAGGATGGGAATGGGCCATGGCAGGTGGAAATTCAAGTGCTGACATCCACGGGGCTCTTCTGTCCTCTCTTCCTGCACCTGGACCCCATGCCAACCCCTCCACTCCTAGACCCCAGGCACAGGCCTGGCTTACCCCAATCTACTGCTCATACCTACACTTACACACCCCTCTCACCCTGGACTAAACTTACCAAGCAGACCCTTGGGACACCCCCCTACCCAGTGCAAACATACTCCCTACCCCACTGATCACATAGCATATGCCTGCATACCTTTGGACCCCCACTTTGCCTTGTGCTTTACTCTGGGCACGCACTCCAGACAAAAATGTGTATCCACAAACCTGTGCATTTGTCCAACATAGGGCTCCAGAAGATCGAAGCCTAGAGACTCCCAGAAGCCTGCGACCTGCTAACCCAGTCCGGATGCCCTGCTGTACAGGTGGTAAAGCAGAGCCCTAAAGAGGAGGAATGGGGGCCGGGCGCGGTGGCTCAAGCCTGTAATCCCAGCACTTTGGGAGGCCGAGACAGGCGGATCACGAGGTCAGGAGATCAAGACCATCCTGGCTAACACGGTGAAACCCCGTCTCTACTAAAAAATACAAAAAACTAGCCGGGCGAGGTGGCAGGCGCCTGTGGTCCCAGCTACTCGGGAGGCTGAGGCAGGAGAATGGCGTAAACCCGGGAGGTGGAGCTTGCAGTGAGCTGAGGTCTGGCCACTGCACTCCAGCCTGGGCGACAGCGCGAGACTCCGTCTCAAAAAA
>NC_045435.1:86077517-86086461 GCF_002776525.5 Piliocolobus tephrosceles | reverse complement strand
AAAAAAAAAAAAAAAAAAAAAAAAAAAGAGGAGGAATGGAAGCAGTCATTCTGAGTGGGAGGTGGAGCTGTCATGTCCCAGGGAGGGGATAGGGGTCCAACTGGTTCCCCTGACTGCTTCAAAGGCAAGTCCCTCTGCTGGGCCACTTGCCTGGCCACATTCCCTCTCCAGCCTCTTTTCCTCTCCAGAGCAAATAAGATTTCAGTGCTTTTCCCTGGGGAGACTCAGCACTCGCCTGTCCCTCAACCTCTGCCCTCCACCAGCTCTCTTTCAGGTCCATCTCATTAGGAAAATCATCTCAGGCCCAGCCATGTTCCAGAGTCCCAGATCCAAGCTCCAGCTGTGTGACCCCAGATAGCTCACCTCACCTTTCTGAATGTTCGTTTTCTCAGCAGATGAGGAAATAACACAGCTGACCTCACATGCTGTCCATAGGCTAAAAGGCTCACCTGGAAGGAACTTAATGCAGTGGACAGGGTCCTGTACCAACACTATAGTAACACCAACAGCAATAATAAAGCCTCTGCCTTTCCCTACGTCCCCCTCTCTGGATTCTCACCCACAAAGATCTTTTTTTCTCTATCAGACTTCTTATAAAAGCTGCCTGCATACTAGCTGCCTCTTCCTGTCCAAGCACAAACTCCTACACATTCATGCCTACCCATGGGAGCATGTGCGTCACGGGAATAGACCACAAATCCACACCCCCCAACCTGGCACATACACACATGCTTGAACACATGCATGCACAAACAGTACACAGAATATAATTCATCTGTAAAGGAGACTCCAGTCTTGCTATCCATCTTGAACTAAAATTCAATACTTCCTGGCATGGCCCGCTGGGCCTTGATGGAGAGGACAACACTCTGTTCCACATAGCTGGCTGATCCTTCCTCTCTGAAACAATGGAATGCCAGCCACAAGGGCCCAGTAGGGATGGGTGAGGTGCTGGAGGGGTCATCCCAGCTGTCTCAAGGGATAGATTCTAATGGTCTAGCAGCAGATGTGGGCCCAGAGTAGAAAATGTTCTGACTTAAGTCATCCCATCTGCAGCGTCCGGGAGGGTCAGACAGTCCCTCTCTGATGCGCTATTTTTTTTCTGGGTCTTTTGGGAGCAGTGCAGCCTGGATAGGGAGTAGACTAAGCCACCTCCAACTTCCTAGAAGCCAATCCCCATCTCAATTCCACTTCTCCATCCCTAGCCTCTTCCCCTCACTCAGTCACAGCGGCAATTCATCAACTCTCTTCCTAATAAACTTTCCCCCATCCCTTCCTGAACTCCACCCCTTTAGAGACTGTGGTCTCCTCCCAAGTACCGCTGCCCTTTGGATAGGCTATTTCCTACCCTAAATCAACATTCCTTCCCTTTTTGACCTGGAGAACTCCTCCACAAGATTCAATGCCCAGCTCAAACACTTCTTCCTCCAGGAAGCCAGCCCTGACCCTCCTGGGAACAGCCAAGTCCAGCCAATCAGGGAGGCTAGAGCCATGGGATGGGGCACTGGGAGAGAGGCCCCTGCAGGCCCCTGCAGGCGGGTAGGGGACTCAGATTCAACCCAGGCAATGGTGAGTCATGGAAGGGATTCAGGGGGAGCGGTGTAGTCAATGCAAAGTGCCTGGGTGCGGCTTTAAAAGGACATGCCAGGTCCTTTCCTCACCCTTTCCCTGGGGCTTCCAGTATCACCGTGTTCGGGCCGGCTCAGGGCTCGCTAAGTGAACATTCCTCGGCTGGGGGAGTTTTATGGCCCGCGGTGCTTCCCCCGCAATGGCCTGTGCTGTTTACTAACCCCTCTCCGGCTTGGAAATAGACTGTCTTTCCTGAACGATTTTCTCTTTTCCCATTTACTAAACATTGATTTCCCCCCTCCTGCGCCTCTAATAGAGCAGAAACCAATACGTCTCTGTTTGCTTTTCTTCGCGTTTGGGGCGCGGGCGGCGGCGGGGGGCGCCGGCTGCTGCGGCGGGGCCAGGCGCCTGCTCCGCGCATGTGCACCCGTCCAGGTGGCCCTGCTCTCCTCTGCGGCGCCCGCATGGCAGCCCCGGGCCCGCAGGGTGCCAACATCGGGGACGCAGGGACGGGGGACGGGGCATGGCGGTGGCAGAGAACACGTCGGGTAGACAGGGGGTTAGTACCAGGAGCCTGAGTCGTCTGGGGCTGCTGCGAGAGCCGGTAGCAGGGGCACCAGGAAGACAGCCCATTCCCGCGGATTCCCAACTCTTCTGTGCCTGCGATTTCATTAGTGATGCCTGGCCTCCTCCAGATCCTCCTTTGAAGTCCAGGTGCTTCTGAATGAGAAGCCCATTAGCGCCTGGGGCTGCATTCAGTAGAGGCCAAGTGGGGCTGAGACATTCATTTCTTCTCTCATGTCTTCAGTCACCAAACATATCAGACCACCTGTGGTTTGTTCCCATTCACAGATGAGAAAAGTGGGAGCTCAGAGAAGGGAAGATCTTGCCCCAGTCACTCTGCAGGAGAGAGGCAGAACCCAGAACAGAGCCCAGGCCTCTGACTCCAGGTTGGGGGGTCTGTGGTCATTGGATGGATCAAGGGGAAGAGAGGGCACATCTGGCAGAGATGCCTGCTGAGTGCAAAGGCCTGGAGGCAGGAATGTGTGTGACATAAGCTGGGGCAAATGAGGGTCAAGTTTAATTTTGAAACGTCTCAGGAAGTTGGCCCTGGCTGGTTGTTTGTGACCAAATAAAATACAGGAGGGGCCTTCACAGAAGGGAAAACCAGAGGTTTCAAGGCAGACACATGGGAAGGACTGAGGTCAGGGCAGATGCAAAGAGGGCCTTTGGCAAAAAATCTGACTAGGAGACTCATAGACAGGCTGATAAGTGCAGGCAGGAGGACAGAGGGATGAACAAATGAATGAGAGGATGATGGACAGAGGGATGGACAAGTGGACAAGCCAATTCGAACAGTCAGAGAGCACTGAGCAGGATTCAGCAGAGCCAGGAGGAGAAACAGCATCCCTAGGGGCACCGGTGTGAGCAAAGGCTTGGAGGGGAGGTTGCAAGTGACCTCTGGGCTAGGGGCAGTAGGAGAGGAGGCTGGTGTCCTATTATAGTACATCGCAGAGGCCCAAGGCCATGAGGAAAGGAGAGCTGGAGGGGCAGGTGATTGGGAGGTGGCTGTGATCCCCCGCCTCCCAGTGCCCCTGCCTAACACAGGCAGCCCTCCCACAACAGAACAAAGGCAGTATTCAGGTGGGTCTGGTTATTCACATCCCCCAAGGATCACTGCACCCTGTACAGTCAGTGACCAATGTGTGTTTGGAGCATGAACTTGGATCATGATGCCTTTGCTGCACCAGGGGCCAGGTGTATGGCCTGCCTCTGGAGTAAGGCTGTGACCAACTCGGGCAGACTGGGAGCAGGCGGTGGGCAAGCCTTGGCTACCAGGAATGAACTGGTCACAGCCACAGGCACAGGGAGCCTCAATAGGGGCCTGGACCATTTAGGATGGAAGGGGAGCCAGCAATAATTAAAAATTAAAAACCAGCAAGACAGCGGTTTAAAAATGAAAGGACTGAGTAAAAACAATTAGCAGAGATGAGGCAACAGGGCTGGCACGATACAAATGGAGCCAATCACAAAGCACTAATGACATCGGAAAACCTAATTTTTACAGTGTCAGGACTGGGTGATTGAAGCACTGGGCCTGCTCCCGAACCAGGCCGTATGCTGCCCTGAGGTCGGTGGAACTTTATCTCCCTCTATACATTTCAGAGGGGCCAGCAGGCAGGTGCAGAGGCTGGTGGGAGAGGCTTGGAGGCAGGAGGCCTAGGGATGGTGCTGGGAGGTCGGGAAACCAAGGCAAGGGCTAGAGGGAGGCAGATACTGCCCCCTCGGAGCGTCCCCACTAACGAAGGCAGCAGTGGTGAAGTCACAATCCTAAGGCACTCGGTTGCCGCGGAGACCAGGCGACCCTCCTGGCAGGGGGAGGCTGAGTCAGTTTGAGTAATGGCGGAGAACGTTGCTGCTGATGGGGAAAAATACATCTTCATAACAGGGTGAACCTTTTGGAAAATGGAATAAGTAAAATAATTGAGAGAAAGAAAATTGAGTTTTTATTGCTTTTTAAGTGTTTAAGTGGAGGTTTCATTTAGGGAAATTATCGTTGCTTTTATTTTTAGCCACCCCGTGGGGTGGGGAGGGGTGAGGAAGCATTGATTTAGGGAGGGGCTTGGGTGTCCTGTCCCTCCCCCCAGGAGTCGCAGGGAACCCTCATTTCACAGAAGAGAGAAGCTGGAGGCCAGCGGAGCGCCTGAAACTGGCCACAGGACATGGCAGAGCGCCCTCTGGATCCCTCTTGCCTTTTAGGGGTCTCCTGGGCCTGCTGTCAGGCCGACCCCTGGGCCTCCTCTCTCGTCAGTCCCCTGACCCAGTCCCACTCCAACTCATTCTGTGGTTCTGCTCTTGCTGTGGCCTCCGTTTGGAATGCCGCCTTCTCCCTGGAGCCTCAAAAGCTCTTTCTGCCCTGCAACCGCAGTCTGTCTCCCTGGCCTGGCTCCTCCCCCAAGCTCCATGCTCCCCTGAGTCTCCTGACCCTTCTTTTAGGATTTCCTGCTCCCTCCTGCCTGGTCCTCTGCCTCCTGTCCCCAGCCCTGGCAGGAGAGGTGAGGAGGGACTCTCCAGGGAGTCTGCAGAGCCCATGTCTGTGCCCGTAGTGTGCTGTTCGAGCCTCCCAGCCTCCTCTGCCGAGCCCTGGTGTCCTCAGCCTCATCCATACTTATCCCATCCTTCCTCCTGGCCAGCCCTGGCTGTGACCCTTCCACACACCAGAACTGGCTCAGGCCAAGATGACCAAAGACCCTACTGGGCAGATTCCATGAGGGGTGAAGTGAGCTGCTTCTCCAGACCCCACTGCCCTCCCCTAGCTCCATGTCTGGCTGCTACCTGGGTCTCTGTCCTGGGCCTACTCTTGTACTCCCTTTTTTGCCTCTAGGATTAGCCTCTTCAAGGCTCTGTTCTTCCTAAGATCTCCTAGACGTCCTCCTGGTCCCAGGATGGAACCCTGTGCTGGCTGCCCCCTTCGTTTTCTGCTGGCCCCACTCCCTCCCCGCTCACACAATCCCCTCTTGCTCAGCCAACCCCTGATCCACTCACTCCACGGACCCCCTCATCTCTGGCCAAGGCAGCTGCTCCGGAAGCTCCTGGCCCGCCACCATTTACACTCCCTGCCCCAGCAGCTACTTCCAATTCCTCAGCAGCATGGAGCTGTTCTCAGGCCGGGGCCTCTGCCCATGCTGTTCTCAAAGCTTGGGAAGCACTCTCTCCCCTCAGGCCATGAGTCAGGAGGGAAGACCTAGACTCAAGTTACTTCAGTCACAAAATGGAATTTATTGGCACAAGTAATTTAAAAATCCAGGTCTGAGAACTTCAGGTATGGCTGGGTACAGGTGCTCAAACGTTATTACCATGACTTGGCCTCTTGCCTGTCATACTTACCTGAATGTGAGCTCCATGCCCAGCCAGGCCTCCCCGGTTCTGCTCCTCAAGGCACCTCATTCCCTGATCCCCCAGCTGGAGCCCCAGCCTTGAGTCAGCCACATGCTTGTCCTGGAAAATCACCGTGGGCCTGGAGATGAAGGAAGCTGATTGATTGGCCAGGCCTACGTCAAGGCGGAGGCGTGTGACTGCTCCCAACGTGTGATGATGGGGTCAGGGGTTCCCCAAGGACAACTGAGACTGAGCACCCGAGCATGGCCTGGCCTCTGCCGAGCCTCCACAGTGCCTCAACTCCCCTTCCTTGGGTTAACTCCTTGAGAGAGTTAATTCTCTTTCTGTCTCACCTCCGCACAGGCTGTGAGCTCAGAGGCAGGAACGAGGCTGTCCTGTTTACCACAGGATTCCCAGTGTCCATGAGTGAGGGGAGCCCTTCATGGTACAGATGGGGAAACTGAGGCAGGGGCTTAACTAAGATCACATATCCATGTTCATGCCAAGGCGCCCTGTGCTCTGTCTTTATGCCATCTTCATTGCACCAACCCTCCATCTCCCACAGCTCTATGTCATCTGCCCCCAGCCCAAACCACCCCCATTACTCGTGTGGCCTCCAGCTCTGCATGTCCATGTATCCCTCTTGCTTAAACTCCCGTGGTGTCCTCTCTGTTCTCCACCCCCTCAGTGCCGAAGCTGTCTCATGCTAGCCCCTGCCCAGCCCACCCCTGCTCCCAAGGCCCTGGCGGCCCCATGGACGCTGGCCTCTTTTGTCCCCACAGACAAGATGCCATCTCTGGGGGATATTCTCGTAGGTTCTCTGCCTATGCTGCCGCCCTCCCCAGGGCCTAAGTGCCTTTCCTCCCTGGCCTTCTGCACCAAGCGCTCCTCCTTACCAGGTGAGCTGCCCTTATTCTTTAAGCTGTAGCTCAGAGGTCACAGAGAAGCCTTCTGTGGTCCGCCACTGTCCCCTCCTCTGCTGTAGGATATCTGTCTGTGTCTGCATGTTCTCCCCAGGGACACTCTGCCCCCTCGAGGGTGGCCAGTGTGTGATTCCTCCTGGAGTCGGCCCATGTCAGACCCTGAGCTGGTGCTCAGTCGCTCTTGGTGCGTATTCATTGAATGAATGGATGACCTTCCAGTGATGGGGCCTTCACACCTGGGGCCAGTTCTGCTGGTGAACAATGGGGCATGGTCAAAGATCCTCCTGGGCCACACCCTACAGAGCCAACAGGGGCAAGTTCTGTGCACATGCTCGGGGCTAGCAGGACCATTGAAGAGGTTGTGAGCCATCTGGGAAGCTGGGTGATAGACCCGTCCTGACCACTGGCCCCTCTCCCACCAGGAGAGAACTCCTGGGAAGCTGAGGAGACACAAGCTTGTCCTCTTGCTGGCCTTGGTTCTTCCTTGCATCTTTCCTATTCTCTGTGCCACCAGCCAGTCCCCTCGCCCCCTTGGTCAGTGGCCTTGGTCCTCATAGTTCCTTTCCTCTCCTTTCAGCTTCTGCTCCCCTCCGCAGGGTGCATGGCACATCCTACTCCAGCAGCCACCCCCTCCCATCTTTCCCTGCCAGTTCCCCACCCACTCCCTGCTCAGGCTCAGCCTCCTGAAGCCCTGTCTCTCCTCTCCACTAGGCACGGCTGCTTTCCTCCAAGTTAAGTTGAGTTGATCTTCTGTTTAATTATCTGATGTGTTCATTGCCTGCATGGCCTATTGGCAGAGGTGGGTAAGCTGGTGGGCAGGTGGACAGCTGGGATGGCTCAGACCTTCAGTGGGCACCTGCCTGTGCACCTGGGAGTACAGCAGTGTGGGTGTGCTTCCCTGGGATGCCAGGGCAGCAGGAGAGGAGTACATGCACCCACCCACACATGCATACACACACACCCTTGTGTTTCCACATGTATAACACACTAGCACAGTCACACCCCACATCCCACGTGGCCAGCCATGCATGCACACATGCACACACACACAAACACACATCACCATCTCCCACACACACATCCGTCCGTACTGGCTGACTGTGCTTCCAGCTGCAGCCAACAGCTGTTATTACTATGTCTGTCCTGGGCCTGATATTCGAGGCCTCTATGATCAAACCTCAACAGACCATGTCAGCCACACCTCTCTGAGATATCCCTGGACACAGCAGGGGCTGAGGCACCCTCAGGATAGGGCTGGAGGGGTAGGAGCTTGCCAGCTTCAGGCCTGGCCTGAGAAGTGGAGGCTCTCCATCTCTATCCATCAGTCTGTGTGTCTGTGGGGGTGTCAGTCACCCTGGGGGAGCCCCTGGGGCAGACACTCTGAGCAGGTCTCCCACTCAGACATCATCTCCCCTCCTCTGACACCCTGTGCCAGGCAGCACCTGGACTCTCACCTGCCCCAAGCTGATCCCAGGAACTGGAGAAGAGGTGGGGCACAGGGAAGGCACCTCCTGGAGGAGGCAGAACTCAGAGGACAGTGAGCCCTCACTGAGTACCTATTGTGTGCTGGAGCTTTCACACCGTGGTTGAAGTTGGTTGTTATTACAGTCTTTCCAGTCTTTCTGTCCCCTGCCCACATATCCCTCGTTTCTTCCTCCTCTTGAACACAAGGAATCAGCTCCTCAGGGAGCACACTTCCCAAGTCACACCCAGACTGCTGGAGCCTGCTCAGTTTCCCTGGCTGTGTTTGCAAGGTCAGGGGTAAAACCAAGCTGCATCTCTTTTTTTTTGGTGGGAGTGGAGTGTCATTGTCCTTTCTGCTCACTGCTAACCTAGGTTCATCTTGCTGCTTTCAACAGTGATACTCTCTGGTCCTGACTCCTATGGGCAATGTCTGGTATACCAGGCCACTGCTGAAGTCTTCACATGCCCTGTGGCAGAGGCATGCCCCATGACCCCATTGAGCGATGAGGAAAGTAAGGCTTTGGGAGTTTAAGTGACTTACTGGGGAGCTCACAGGTAGAAAGTAGCTGTGGCAGCAATGGATCTTGGTCAGGTCACCAACTAGGCTGGGTCTGCACCCCACACCCTGGTACAGATGGGACGATTGAAGACCTGAGGCCAAGAAAGAAATGCATGGTGGCCCCTGGGACGCTCCATGGTGTGTGGTGTGTGGTATTCAGTGGACGGTATTGTTGGGGTTCAAGAAACATGACTCCAGTCAGACGTGGTGGCTCACGTCTGTAATCCCAGCACTTTGGGAGGCCGAAGTGGGAGGATCACCTGAGGTCAGGAGTTTGAGACAGCCTGGCCAACATGAAGAAACCCCACTAAAAATACAAAATTAGCCAGGTGTGGTGGCACATGCCTGTAATCCCAGCTACTCGGGAGGCTGAGGCAGGAGAATTGCTTGAACCCAGGAGGCGGAGGTTGCGATGAGCCGAGATCACGCCATTGCACTCCAGCCTGGACAAGAGCGAAACTCTGTCTAAAAAGGAAAGAAAGGAGACAGAGAGAGAGAGAGAGAGAGACAGAGAGAGAGAAAGAGACAAAGAAAGAGAGAAAAAAAGAAA
>NC_045435.1:86070135-86077417 GCF_002776525.5 Piliocolobus tephrosceles | reverse complement strand
AAAGAAGAAAGAAAGAAAGAAAGAAAGAAAGAAAGAAAGAAAGAAAGAAAGAAAGAAAGAAAGAAAGAAAGAAAGAAAGAGGAAAGAGAAAGAAAGAAACATGACTCTAGAATGTGGCACCTTGCAGGTCACTCTGCCCTTCTCCAGCCCTCCTTTTTTTCCACTCGCTTTTCTCCCGGAAAGTGGTCATAGGAACTAGAACCCCTCTCCTGGCCAAGCAAACCATAAAACCTAGAAAGGTCACTTTCTGACCTCCTCCCTTCTCTTGTAAAGATCCTCATGAGACAGGGGTTCTGGCCCTGGGCAGGGGGGGGGGGCACCTCTATCATGCAGAGACCCAGGAAGAAACCTGAACAAATGAGTCTTGCTGAAGCCTTGCTCCCAGCTTATTAGCATTAGGCCATGCCCTTTTGCTTTGAGCATTTTTCCACAACTTCTTTCATCAGACTTAGCATAAAAATATTCTGTTTTCCCAGGCCCTTGGATCTTCATTTCCTCTGGCTCCCCAGTCACTTAAAACTTTGGTGAAATCAATGTGTTCTGCTTTTCTGTCAATCTGTCTTTTGTTATAGGGGTATCAGTCATGACTCTTGCAATGGGTGAGGGAAGATGTTCCGTTTACTCTCCTGACCTGGAACACAAAGCTTCCTCCTGAAGCCTTGCTGAGGGCTCCAGCTGTGAGGGAACTCATTCAGGCTGCCAGGCCAGACGCAAACCCTTTGGGTCCCAGCCCACATTTGCTGGGTAAACGTGCCCTTTCCTATACCTTCTCTCTTCACCATAAAACATTCCGGGGGCCTCTCTTTGTTGGGTGTAATTAGCTGTTTCTCCCTCACTTGCTCATGATTATATTCTGGTTTAGAAGAAAGCAGCCAAAGGAGTCTTTGTGCTGGGGCTTCTTAGGCTGACCTGGGGTGACTGAGTGCAGTGGCTGCCCCCCACCCTGCAAATCCTTCCTCTCCCCTAGGGAGGACTGGGGAGGAGAGGATGAAGGAAGGAAAGGCAGGAAAGGGAAAGAAGCAGGGGAAGCAGGGGGAGGAAGAAAAGAAGGAGACAGGGAGATAGGAGGGTAGGTTGACTGGGGGTGGGGAGGAGGAGAGGGAAAAGAGGAGGAAGGTGAAGGGAGGAGAGCAAGAGGGAGGGGAGGAGACAGTGGAGAGAGGACACACCAACCTGACCTTCGGGGAGGCTGGAGGGAGGGGGAGCCCGGGCCACAGGGGAGTCGACTATGGCTGCAGGAGACAGATAAGGTTGGGGAGAAAGGCGCAGACGCTGATGGGAGGGCAGGGATTAGGGGCTCAAGGGCCTGTCCTGGGCCTGTGGGTGGAAACCCAGGAAGAAGGGCAGCCCTAGTGAGATGGGAGGAGGGAAGAGGAGGCTATCGCTTCAGGGTACCCCTGTGCCCTTGGTGAGTGAGGAGAAAGGCCTCCCACCCCTACCCCATCTCCGCTGCACAGTGAGCTGTCTAAGCAGACCCAGGCCTCTAGACCTGGGCAGGGCCAAGAGGGACAGGACAGATTCCCTGAGCTCAGGGCTTTCCCCCAGTCAAAGAAGACAAGTCATGACCCATCCCCCACGAGCCTGGAATGATCACACCTCGACGGGCATGCATGTCAGCTCACGGAGACAACAGGGACTATCCCTGCCCTGGTGGAGACTGGCCCATTACGCACATGTGTCCTTTGCAGCCATGTCCTCACACACGCTTGGCCACATCTGGTCTCTCAGATTCCCACACTCAGCTTGGTGCCTGTAGTCTGTCACCTGGGGCAGGTGAAGATAGGCCCATATCAGCGTGTATGGCATGCTGTTATTCTCAGAGGCAGATTTTGAGGACATCCCCATTCTCCCCCTCCAGGGCAGGGCAATGGCCTCTCATAGAGGCCCATGGCCACTGGGCCTTGGGCTTGAGACAGGCCTGAGGCTCCCTGAGCCTGCACTGGTCATGTGGCTGGGCCTGGGGAACCAAGTCCCTCCTGGCCAGGAGAATATAGCTCTGTGTGGGTGGGGGTGGAACCCTGACCTTGTTCACTATGCTGAGCCCAGTGCCCAACACATGGTGGGCCTGCAGTGGGCACTTGCAGATGTCTGGGGGTGGATTAACCCTGAGGTGTTAGAAGCTGGGTCTTCTGGGGGCTTGGAGGGAAGGGGTCGCTCCTTGAAGCCCCTGCAGACTGTGCAGGGGCTGCCTGATTTGGCCTCCTCCTAGGGAGTCCAGCTGATGAGACTGAGAGTGGAGGAAGGGCTGCCCAGTGTCAGCCTCATGGAATGGAGATAGGACCTGCTAGCCGAGAGCCTGGCTGCTGGGAGCAGCTGATGGAGATAAATGGTTCCCGTCCGGGGTGGAGGTCAGGGCCTGAGGCAGTCTTGGGCCTGAGAGATGGCTCTGGGCTGGGCCAGGAAGTCAAAGAGACCTCTTGCAGTGGATCTTCCTGGGCAGCTGGGACCCAACTCTCCGTAGCCTGCCTGGGCCATCCCCCGCCACCCCCTGCAGCAGCTGAGAGTATCAACAGAGGTGGGCTGGCTCCACCCTGTCTCAGGTTGGAAAGCTGAGCCCTGCTAGACCCTCAACTGCTCTGTGGGCCAAGCCTCCGCCAGAGCAGGGAGTGGTGGGTTTTCCCCATTTGTCAAGTGGACCAAGAAAAACCTCAGGGCAAGGGCTAGGCTGCTGGAAAGGCCTGGTCCCAGGCCTTGTTCATTTCTTCATTCATTCATTCCCACATCTGCCCCTGCTGACCTTTCTGGACCCTCCACCCAGTGAGGCCAGGCCCTCCCCTCCGCCCTGGCATTTCCTTGCCCATGCCGCTCCCCTCCTGCCACGTCAGCTTCTTGCTGTTTCCCCAAGAAGCTTCTGGAACTTTGCTTTTGCGGTTTTTTTTTTTTCCCTCATCTGGAACCCTTCTGTCCCAGATCCCTGCATGGCCAGCAACTCTTGACATTCCGGTCTCAGCCAGTGCTGAAGTTGCCCTCCCTCCTTGATCGCCATCAGAAGCTGCCCCCTCCATTTTTATTCCCATGCAGTCCTGGTTTGTTTCCTCCAGAGCCTGAAAATACCTTGTTTATTGACACACCTGTTTATTATCTATCTCACCAAGCCCTGCGTAGGAGCCAAGGTCCCAGCTGCTTTCCCCAACCATCCATGAGTGCTCGAGTCCCCAGGGTCATTCAGATCAGCATAAGGCATGCCCTGGTCATGGACAGGAAACAAGAGGAGTGTTTCCAGGGCAACAGGCTGCCCCATCTCTAAGGGACTCTATGTAAAGGCTTATGGGTTTGGATCTAGGCTCTCAGAGGGGGTTCAGATGGCCAGGACCCAAGGACCTTGTACACCCAGAAAGCAGGTTCCTTGAGCCCTGCCTGGGCGGGCCCCTGTGACTGGAGTGGGGTGCATGTAGACATTAGCAAGTCAGGGCACCTCCACCCCCAATGATGGAGACAAATGAGAGGGGTGTGGAGCTGTAGTGGACTATGAGGAAGTTGGTGCAGCTTTATTGATGCAGGGGTTATGCAGGGGGACAAGGTGGGGCAGAGGAGGGCACAATATGTTGAGAAAATCCATAAACCCTCCCCTCTATGGGGAGGAGGGAAGGTGTGCTCCACAGGTGTGTGTGGGGTGGGGGTAGCTCTGGGGCCCAGCTCAGCTCATGGGGGGCCAGTGCCAGAGCCTTTAACACCACCCTTGTGCTGAGCCCTGGGTGGGTAACCAGGCAGGAGAAGTGGAGGAGCCAGCCAGGTCCTGGCTCCTCTTCTCTCCCTCTACACTCCCTGCCTCCTTGGGCTCCAGGAAGGGTCCTCTCTGGTTGACATCTGAGAATCAGTGGGCCTGGTCAGTGTGAGCATCTCAGGGCGCCTAGACCCTGAGGATCACCCTAGTAGCACCCAGTCTGTCCCTCCAGCCCAGCTACTGCCCCAGCAGCTTCTACAGAGGTGGGGCTAGGAAGGGAGCCAGGGCCACAGGCCCCTCGTTCCTCTGAGATGGAAGGGGTTCCTGTGCCTCGGGGAGTAGGGGGGCATGACCCCATCTTTCCTCAACTCTTGCATGTCCAGGGCCTCTAGATAACCTCAGAGTCTCTTTGGAGGTTAAATCCACAACTCCAAAGAATCCGGGAATGGAGTGAGGCAGAGTATGGCTTGCACTGCTGCTACCTGGTGGCTAAAAGAGGTAAAGCACCTAAAACATCTGCTCTTCCAATTCCCAGAAGGAATTGAAGGCGGTGGAGGGAAGGTGCTCCTCAGGGAGCAGAGGCACGGAGAGGTAGAATATGCACTCATTGATCCAGGTCAGCATCCTGGCCTGCAACCTTTGCCCTCACTCAACTTGGCTCAGAGCTTTCCCAGGTGCCATCAGACATTTGCCCACCAGAGCCTTCCAAAATGCCAGCAAGGCCAATCTAGCATCAGGGATGCCTGTTTGGCCTCCGCTATACTGAGGGGGACAGAGGGCCCAAATGACATCCAGGGGCACACACAATGGGTCTTGGTGTCCGGAAGAGAGGGAACAGTGGGATATGGGAGGGAGGCAGGGAGAAGGTGGAGCTGGGAGGTGGGTGCAGTCTAGCCAGGCTCTGCCTCCCCTGTCCTCGCCTTACTCACAAATGCTGCTGGTCCTCTTCTTGCAGGACCTGGAGTGAGTCCCATGAGGCTCTCTTCCACACCCCAGTGTCACCTACTTATGTCATAATACACCGCCCCCAGTTCCAGAGCAGGGGCAGGGGTGGGGGGAAGAGGGGAGGCTTGCTCACGAGCCCCCAGCAGAGGGCCCTCAGGAAGGAACATAGTTCCTTTCTCTACCTCAAGCTCAAGATTATGTCAAGGGGCCAGGCATGGTGGCTCACACCTATAATCCCAGCACTTTGGGAGACCAAGGCAGGTGGGTTTCTTGAGCCCATGGGTTGGAGATCAGCCTGGGAAACATGACAAGACCCCATGTCTCCAAATGAATATTTTAAATATTAAGCGGGCATGGTGATGCATGCCTGTAGCCCCAGCTGCTCAGGAGGCTGAGGTGGGAGGATCGCTTGAGCAGGGGAGGTCAAAGCTATAGTGACGGGTGATAAAGTGAAACCCTGTCTAAAAAAAAAGAAAAAAGAAAAAAAAAGATTATGTCAAAGTCATAAAGTCTACTGAAGGAATCCTGATGTGGCAGGCAAAGTTAAAATTGGGTACAAAAATGGACTGTTCCTGGAATCCAAGGGAAAAGCCAAATTCAGTTCCTCCCATGGACCTTTACCTCCCTTTCGTCAACCTCCAGGAGGTAAATCCCACCCAGCTCACCCTGTCCTACTGGGGATGGTGTCCTGACAAGGTTTGCCCCTTTCCACCCACCAGGCAACAGGATGCACTATTTCCCCTGTCATTCACTTCCTAAAGTCTCAACAACTCAGTCAAGCATAACCTCTGGGAAAATATGGTGTTGAAATCACTAGATGATAATCAGGGGCAGGGGGCAGGGGGAAATCCACTTGGATCCCTACCTCACACCTTAAAACACCAAAACAAGTTCCAGCTGGATCAAAGGTAGGGGGGACTAAAGAATGAAGAAAAAATCCCTAGACAAGTTTGATTTGGTCTAGCCTTTTCTAAATATAACAAAAAACAGAAAAGCCATAAGAGGAAACATGGATACACCTGACTTCGTAAAAGCCAAACATTTCTACCTGGAAAAAAAAAATAATAGCCAGGTGTGGGGGCTCACACTTGTAATCCCAGTACTTTGGGAGGCTGAGGCTGGTGGATCACAAGGTCAGGAGTTCAAGACCAGCCTGGCCAACACAGTGACACGCTGTCTCTACTAAAAATACAAAAATTAGCTGGGTGTGGTGGTGAGCGCCTCTAATCCCAGCTATTCAGGATGCTGAAGCAGGAGAATCCCTTGAACCCGGGAGGCACAGGTTGCAGTGAGCCGAGATCGTGCCATTGCACTCCAGCATGAGCGACAGAGCTAGACTCTGTCTCAAAAAAAAAAAAAAAAAAAAGACAAGAAAAAAAGAAAAAAAAAATCAAAATTTAAAGACAAACTACAAGTTAAGGAAAAAATGCAAATTTCATAATATACAAAGGGTCTTTATAAATTGATAAGGAGAGGATCAAGAATCCCATTGAGAAAAGGGGCAAACAAGATGAACATACAATTCACACAAAAGGAAATCCAAAAGTCTCAACCACTGAACCCATGCTTACCCTCATTTCTTTAAGAGAGATGCAAATTAAATAGGCAAAGCCATGAAAGATTGATGCACTTGCTGGTGACCATGGGGAAAATCAGAAACTTAGAGTTGCTCATTGGAATGTAATCTGTGCAGCCTTCATGAAAACAATTTGGCAATATCTATCAAAATTAAAAATGCATAGACCCTTTGACATAGCACTGCCCACTTCTAGGAATTTATTTTACAGACTGACACACATGTGAAATTATGCCCAAGGTGTTCACTGCATGATGTTTCTAAGAGTAATCAATTGGAAACAGCCTACCCCAGGAAGGCTGACTGAGTGAATAGGGAGCTTCCTCACCATATATACTCTGCAATTACTGGAACCAATGAGGGGGAGGCAGAGCCACACGTAGGGCCGTAAGGACAAGGTGTAGTATATGTATAGGATGGTGAACTCATGTTTTTTTAAAAGGAAGAAGGTAAGTGTTCCCAAATACTGCTGGTATCCCCAAGACCTCTTGGCCCCCATCTCCCAGGAAGCTGAGCTGCACGTGTGGCATTCGTCTGGCTCTGCCCTCTGGTGTCCAGTTGAATCTGGACAATGGAGTCCCCCAGGAGTTTAGCAGGCAGGATGGGGAGGTCGTATTTATTCCCTTGGCCCTTTCCAGTCCACCCTCCACTTGATTTTTCTGACCCTGAGATCTGGTCACATCTCTCCGTGTTCAAAACACTCTGTGGCTCCCCATTGCCCTCTGGATGGAGGTCAGGAGGAGGTCAGATCCCCACCCCCGCTTTTTTTAAAAAAAAATTGAGACGGAGTCCCGCTCTGTCGCCCAGGCTGGAGTGCAGTGGCCGGATCTCAGCTCACTGCAAGCTCTGCCTCCCGGGTTTATGCCATTCTCCTGCCTCAACCTCCCGAGTAGCTGGGACTACAGGCGCCCGCCACCGTGCCTGGCTAATTTTTTGTATTTTTAGTAGAGACGGGGTTTCACGATGGTCTCAATCTCCTGACCTTGTGATCCACCTGCCTCAGCCTCCCAAAGTGCTGGGATTACAGGTGTGAGCCACTGCGCCCGGTCCCGCTTTTTTTTTTTTGAGACGGAGTCTCGCTCTGTCGCCCAGGCTGG
>NC_045435.1:86069708-86070035 GCF_002776525.5 Piliocolobus tephrosceles | reverse complement strand
TTTTTTTTTTTTTTTTTTTTTTTTTTTTGAGACGGAGTCTCGCTCTGTCGCCCAGGCTGGAGTGCAGTGGCCGGATCTCAGCTCACTGCAAGCTCTGCCTCCCGGGTTTATGCCATTCTCCTGCCTCAGCCTCCCAAGTAGCTGGGACTACAGGCGCCCGTCACCTCGCCCAGCTAGTTTTGTATTTTTTAGTAGAGACGGGGTTTCACCGTGTTAGCCAGGATGGTCTAGATCTCCTGACCTCGTGATCCGCCCGTCTCAGCCTCCCAAAGTGCTGGGATTACAGGCTTGAGCCACCGCGCCCAGCCTTTTTTTTTTTTTTTTTTT
>NC_045435.1:86064409-86064708 GCF_002776525.5 Piliocolobus tephrosceles | reverse complement strand
CTCTGTCTTCCAGGCTGGAGTGCAGTGGTGTGATCTCTGCTCACTGCAAGCTCCATCTTCAGGGTTCATGCCATTCTCCTGCCTCAGCCTCCCGAGTTGCCGGGACTACAGGCGCTGGCCACCGCACCCGGCTAGTTTTTTGTATTTTTAGTAGAGACAGGGTTTCACCGTGTTAGCCAGGATGGTCTCGATCTCCTGACCTTGTGATCCTCCCATCTCGGCCTCCCAGAGTGCTGGAATTACAGGCATGAGCCACTGCGTCTGGCCTTTTTTTTTTTTTTTTTTTTTTTTTTTTTTTT
>NC_045435.1:85990205-86064309 GCF_002776525.5 Piliocolobus tephrosceles | reverse complement strand
TTTGAGACGGAGTCTTGCTCTGTTACCCAGGCTGGAGTGCAGTGGCGTGATCTCGGCTCACTGCAACCTCTGCCTCCCGAGTTCAAGCTATACTTATGACTCAGCCTCTCGAGTAGCTGGGACCACAGGCATGTGCCATTATGCCCTGCTAATTTTTTTGTGTTTTTAGTAGAGACAGGGTTTTGCCATGTTGGTGAGGCTGGTCTCGGACTCCTGACCTCAAGTGATTTGCCCACCTCGGCCTTCCAAAGTGCTGGGATTACAGGCATGAGCTGCTGCGCCTGGTCCCCACCACTGCTTTTGAGGGTCTGCTTCTGTTGGCCACCCATCCTGTAGACTCCCTAACCTTTCCCAGGATCCTGGTCTCAGCCCAGTTCCCACCATCTGTAACCCTCCTCCTGCGCACTTTGAGGGGACAGCCTCAAAGGACCTCCTTATCCTCCCCTGGCTGCTGTGCTCCTGCCATCAGTGTCAGCCCCCAGTGTGGTGCCTGTCCTGAAACTGGGCTCTCCAGGGCACTGAAAGCAGGAAGTCCATCCCCCACCCCACCCAGGTGCTCCTGGAATGCAGAGGTTGACTAAATGCACAGAGGTTTTCCCAGGGCTCTTGGCTGTGAAGCCCTCTGGGGTTGTGCTGTGTTGCACAGCCCAGCTCTGGCCCTTCCAGTCTTTGGGAAGAAGGTGCCCTGCTTGACTCACCTCTGGAAGGCTGGACCAAAAGCAGCAGGGACGACCCAGGACACTGGCTCCTGGCCCACCAGAAAGCAAGGCTCAGGGCACTGGCAGGAACAGCTGTCAGTTGGGGCAGGGTAGGAAGGGGACTGTGTGTAATCATTAAGAAGCCATGTTTTTTTAAAAAATAACTCTGCCGTCAGTAGTGGTGAAGCAATATGATAAATATGAGAAATAAATCTCGTTACCATATAATGAACTGCCTTATTAATGTGTTAAACTTGTAAGAAATGCTTAAGTGTTTAATTAGCAACTAATGAGGGTACCAATTAGGGATCATTATACATTTCTTTAAAACTCCTAATTGGCAGGGGGGCATTTCAATCAATGCCATAGGGCTGGCTCCACGGGGACCCCGTCCTGGCAGTACATCTGTTGGTTGTACCTGTAGGGCTACACATCCGGCAGCTAGCCCCATTGGAGCCCACAACAAGGCCAGGGCCACCTGAGTTGGACCTGGCCCCAAACCCCACTGGACACCAGGACTCAGTTTCTCCTCTGCCACTAAATCCTGCTATTGATCAAAGCCCACCTGAAATGGTGCCTGTCAGAAGGCTTCCCAGTCCCTCTCACCAGATGGAAGGACTTGGCCTATTCCGAGGCTCAGGAGGCTGTGAGCTCACTTAGGACCATGGTTCTCCACCAGTGACCAGCTCCCTCAGGAGGCTGGAGGAAGAGTCACCAGGAGGCTGAACAAAGGCTGAGCTGGTGCTGGGGCCACAGTGTGGATAGAGAGTTCCTGCAGCTAGAGACAGGCTGAGAAACAATGCTAAGGTGCATCCTGGGGCACCCTTGGGGCCTCCTCAGAGGCAGGACCTGGGTCTGTATCTCAGCTGAATCCTGGGCTCCTTTGCATGCAATCCCTGGCCCACGGCTGCTGCAGGGCCAGGCAATGGGACTCAGAGTGGACCATCTCTCCTGCCTCCAGGGCTCAACCCCCCTTCCCAGGGAAAGCCAAGCCAAGCAGATCTCTCTGGCCTGGCTGGCGGAAGGGGAGCATCCTAAGCAGCAGAAGCATGATTAATTACCAAATTAATTGCCAAATTAATCACCTGGGTAATTGCCAGAGAGCTGGAAAGATGTCAGGGAGGCAAGGCCCAGCCAGGGGCAGGGTGGGAAGTAACCCTGGCACAGGCATGGGCGGAGAGCATAGAGGCAGGAGACTGGCTGCTGTCTGAGCAGATGGCCTGGGCACAATGGGAGGCAGCAGGTTGAGGACTCTGGATGCCAGACTTGGGCATTCCAGAGTTCAGAAGAAGTCTTGCAGGCCTGAGTGGAGGATAGAGGGGCATTGGCAAATAGGGTGTGTCTGGGAGCTCCGTAGGGGAGGGTGGGAGGCCCAGGAAAATCTGACCAGGTGGTACTTATGTCATGCATATGAGTCTTGTCGGGAGGAGAGCGACTAGCCTTGGGGGCTGAGAGCTGGGGGAAGACCCTGGTTTGTGGCCTGGGGACTAGAAAGACAGTGGGCATCGCTGAGCCAGACAGAGAATTGGCTGGGGAAAGGAGCCAGCCTCTCCCCTGCAGCCTGTGGACCCCCAGGCCTCCTAGACCCTGAGCCCTTCTGTGTATTAAGGAGTGACTGGGGAAGTGGCCAAGTAGCCTCAGCCACCCACCAGTTTTCAGGAATTTTCAGGAGCCAGAGGGCTCACCCCATCCTCCCCGGTGGAAAAATACTCTATGACCTTGTGGCCCAAGGCTGCTGCTTAGAGCCAGGTCAGAGGGTTCCCTGGCCCCAGAGCTCAGAAGATGGGGCCCTACTGCCCCATCCTTCTCACCTGCCCCAGCTGCCCCTACTCACCTCTCCCAGGCTGGATCCAAGTCTGGGTTGTGTCTACAGGAGGCTCCAGGTCAAGCCAGGTGTAGAGCACGGGATTGCCCCATGACCCTGCCCCCACCTGGCAGTGGGGGACTTGGTGAGGGCACATGCACTGCTAGGTAGAGGCAACTTTAGAACTCGGGGCCACTTCAAGGGTTAGACCTTCCAGACTGTGGAGCCAGGAAGTGTAACCTAGAACTGGGTGGCCCTGCAGCCCCTGTAGACCTCAGGGCTGCCTGAGGGCTGAGCCTGTGTATGGCTCAGAGGCCCCACCCCTGCAAAAGCTCTGTCCCCCGTGGGCCACCTTTCAGACCTTTAGCATGTCATTTACTAAGCAAATATTTACCTAGTGTTCCTGTATGTCAGGCACTGTTCTAGACCCTCTACACATATGAACTATTTTTTATTTTATTTTATTTTATTTTTATTTTTATTTTTAGAGACAGGGTCTTTAAAGTGGAGAATGTGACCAAGGCTGGCTTTGACTTCCCATGCTCAAGCAATCCTCCCACCTCAGCCTCCTTAATAGCTGGGACTACAGGCACATGCCACCAAGCCTGGCTAATTAAAAAAAGCTTTTTTTTTTTTTTTTTTTTTGTAGAGACGGGGGTCTTGCCGTGTTGCCCAGGCTGGTCTCAAACCCAGGGCTTGAACTCTTTTTATACTTTTTTTTTTCCATATCTTGGTACTCACTGGCATTGAACTCTTAATTCTGTCAAGTAGGAAGACTTGCCCCACTTTACAGATGAAGAAACTGAGGCAAGAGGTTCAGGGACTTTCCTGGAGTTGCATGGTGGCTTAGCTGTGATTCAGATAAGCTCATTCATGTAGCAAGGGGCACTCAGGAGAATGCAGTTGCCCCAGAGCCCTTGGACAGGGGTGTCTGGGACACCTGGCACCAGAACCCATGGTATTACAGAAGACAGAGCTGACTCGCCGTGAGGTATGCCCCCTCTGGAAGCCCAAAGAGGTGTGGGGCCAGTCACAGCTCCTCCCTAGAGTCCAGCCGCCTGCTGCACTGGATCACCAGGAGTCCCGGCGCAGCAGCGGCTTGTTTCCTGCTGTCTGCCTTGCTGGACATGATATATGGGGAAGAGGTGGTACAGTTCCTGCCCTCCCAGTCACAGCCAGGTCGCTGGAGGTGGCAAATGTCCCCATCTCGCTTGTTCATGTTGGGGGATGCAGGAGCCAAAAAGAAGGGGCCCTTGGTGACACACTCAGGAACCCACCATAAGGGACGCAGAGATAACCCAAGCCTGTTCAAGACTGCTGAAGGAGTTCAACAGAGCTGGGTGCAAATCCTGTGTGACCTAGGACAAGTCACTCAACCTTACTGAGACTCTGCGTCAGGCAAGGTGACTGATGGAGCTCATGAGAGCTCTGTGGGGAGGACCTGGGGGGAGGGAGGTTGGCGTCTGAGAGCGGCTTTCTGCGCAATGCCTTGGGTGGGCAGGGAAGGGAGCCAGGATTTGAAGTAAGAATGAGACAGGTATTTACAGTGGAGGTCTCAGGGAAGGCAAAGGTGTGCAACGAGAAAAGCCTGGGAGGGAATGATCAGATGACTCTGAGAGCCTGGGCCCTGACCACTGAGGGGCATGCTCTACCCTCATCCCTCCCTAACCTCCGGCTAGCTAACCCTTCCAGTGGCCCAGTCCTGACAGCACTTACGGGACAGTAGCAGGTGGCCTCTCCCCCTGCTATGGAAGCTGCATGGTGAGGCCTAGGGGCCTGACCCCTGTGTGCCATCCTCAGTGCTTATAACAGGCCCCTTCTGTCCCCTAACTGCCCACAGGGCTGCTGCATCGAGTGGTAAGGCCTTGGGGTCCAGTCTTTATCCCCTGCTGGCGGAGGCTGTCCAAATCCCAGGGCAGGGCCCGCAGTTTAGATGCCCTGAGCCCAGATAGGTGGGCCCTGATGAGAAGAACCACCCTCCATAATAAAAGTACAAATAGGCCGGGCGCGGTGGCTCAAGCCTGTAATCCCAGCACTTTGAGAGGCCGAGATGGGCGGATCACGAGGTCAGGAGATGGAGACCATCCTGGCTAACACGGTGAAACCCCGTCTCTACTAAAAAATACAAAAAACTAGCTGGGCGAGGTGACGGGCGCCTGTAGTCCCAGCTACTCGGGAGGCTGAGGCAGGAGAATGGCGGGAACCCGGGAGGCGGAGCTTGTAGTGAGCTGAGATCTGGCCACTGCACTCCAGCCTGGGCGACAGAGCGAGACTCAGTCTCAACAACAACAACAACAAAAAGTACAAATAGCTGCACACTTTCACTGATGGCTCTCCACGTGCTTTTAATATATTAACTCACTTAATTCCCATGAGGCAAGGACCACCTATTCAATTCTCCATTTGATAAATAGCCCTAAGCACCCATTATGTGGCAGACTCAGGATACAGTGGTGACCAGACAGTGTGCCTGACCCAACCCCAGTCCAGACCCGCTTCTGGCAGGGAGGAAGCAAACAGCTCCAATGCAGCAGCCTCCCAGACCCCAGGCCCCTGAAAAAAGCCTCAAGGCCAAATTTCAGGCAAGCCCCTGCCTGCTCCCACCTAATAATCTGGGTCTGCACCGCCACCTGGTGTTCACATTCAGAATGGCTCCAAACAGTGTGCCCTTGCCTGCCGCACGAAGGAAACTTGCACCCACCCCACCCACCCAGGTTTGGGATGGTCACCATTTGGGCGATGGGAACAGGCCTCCTGGGCCCCTTTGGAGGGTGTGGAGGCAGGTGCGGTCTCTCTGGGGGAGTCATTTAGCAGCACCTGTTGTCCTGGTAGATCTTACAGAGCAGTGTCCAACAGATCCACTCCCCACCCAGCACCATCGTCTGCGACAAAGGCCTCAGCAGAGCAGGCAGGATAAGTATCGCATGGCGTGCTGGCCCAGCACCATGCGGGAGCTCCATACCCACCGGACTCACCTGGTGAGGTCACCATCTTAGTGTCCTGGCTGTGGGGAAGTTCATGTCCTTCACCCCTTGCCCCCTGCCCAGCCTGAAACATCCACCGCCACCTTTTATCAAACCCAGCAAGAGGCCCAGCACATGAAAGCCTTGCCTCACTCCCAGGCAGTGGTGTCGGCTCCTCTGGAGTCCCCTGTCCCCAGCTGCCTCTCTGGTCACTTCTTCCCGAGGGGGCTGTTGTTGCTGTCAGTGCTGCTGTCCTGGCTTTCCTGCTGGGGGGTCTCTTCCAAGTCCAGCACCGACTGGGTGCCCCTCAGCACCAGAGCCCAGCAGAGGGCCTGCTGTGGAAGAGCTGGGAACGTGTGAAGAGAATGAATGAGTGGTGTCAGGAGAAGCCAGCTCTGTCTTCAGAGGATATTCTTTCCTTGTTCGGGGATGTGAACTTGGGTTCACCTACCTGAGATCAAATTCAGGCCCTGCCTTGTGCTGAGCAACCCTACTACCCTGTGCCTCAGTTTCCCCATCTGTAATGTGGGAGCACAAGGGGTGCCCACTCTGTGGGTTGCTGGGGAATTAAATGGGCTCGGATTCTGTCTGTGAGTGCCCCAGGAGGTCCACACGCACACAGACTCTGGGGCTGACTCATCTGAAGGGATTTATAGCATGAATCTTCCTGCCTCCTTCACCTGGAGTTTCAGAGTGTCATTTTTATTGACCCATTATCGAGCCGCTGAGGAATCCCTTAAATCTCTCATAATCTGGTGTTCTCAGCCGCCTCTGGGTAAAGAGCTTCCTGATGAGCTTCAGCTGGGGCAGGGTTTGGCCCACACTCTCATTGCTTGGACCTCTGGGGCCTCCAGCCTGCTAGCAGGGTGTGGGAGGAGGGTAGGGGTTTAATATCAGCCTTAGGTAGGGAGGGGCCTGAGATTCGGGTGAGTGAGGTATCCAGGGCATGAGATTTAAGGAGGCACATACATTAATGTTGGTGAAAGTGCAGTGTCAGTACCTGAGAGTGAGTGGCTCCTTAAATTTTGAAGCCTAGGCCCTTCATTCACTTGGCCTAGTCCTGGCCTTGCCAGTTGATTCCTATATGAGGGTCTGCAGTCTGGGGTCTGCTCTTCATGCCACATGTGGGAGAGGCCAAGTGCAGAGAAGAGATCTGAGGGTGGGACCACAGAACCCCTGGGCCACCAGACAGGTGACCTGTCTGAAAGTGGCAGTGCCTGGAACTGCAAGCAGGTGGCAGAACAGGCTGGCATGGAAGGTTGGCGGGCAGATTGGGGAGTGAAGTGGATAGTGCCTGCTGGGTGCCCTGTCAGGCCCCTGCACCCGCAGTCTCTGAGGCTTATCTTATCTGAGGCTCCTTTCTAGAATGGTGTGGGAGAAGGGCCAGGTCCCTGGCTCTGAGTCTGATGCCCTCAGTCTCTGGGTGCTGGGTCTCCTCCTCTGCAATAGGGGTGACCGTATACCCTCCCAGGGGCTACTGAGAGTAAAGTGAGATGGTGCCAGATTGCACCAATCAAGAGTGACTTATTAGGACCAGATTCTGGCCCTCAAGGTAGCCAAAGGCCCACTACCAAGGCCCTTCTGGCAGCTCTCCGGAGTTGTTGGCTGGAGCACCTGGAAGTTCACGTATGGAATTGTTATACATTTCTGGCACCACTCCTGGTTGGGGATACAGGGGCCTGTGTGCAAAACCACCTTACAGGGCTCTCAGTTCAGCATATAAGAGATGTGCTAGGCGAGGTAGATAGAATTGGACTGAACTCTCAAACCAGCCCCCATCCCACTAGCGTCCAGAAAGGTGCCATGGGAAACCATAGCCAGGAAGAAACCTCAAGGTGGGCAGTAAACCAAGAGGGAGCTTTAGGGTCCCAGGATCAGCCAAGAGGTGGCCAGGATGAGGCTTACCTGGGGTGAGGGGCTCTGCTGCTCTTTGAGGAGCCCAGGTTTGGGGAGTCTCATTTGCTGAGTGCCTCACCTGCCGCACCTGGACCAAGGTTAGGGGTCCTATCTCTTTGACAGGGATCTCCATGAGCAAGACCACTTAGTTAGAAAATGGCCTGGAAGATTGTGAAATTGGTGACATTCCTGGGTGCCAGCTATGTGCAGGGAGCCGGCCCTGTTCTCAGGCTCTCCCCGAGCTCTGCCCTTGTGACCTGCCATCCCTGCGTCACGGCTGCACGGCCAGTCTCACTGCTTCTCTGAGTCCCCCTGTGCTTTGTCTATAAGAGGGGGCTAATGTTTATCACAGGGATTAAATGAGATGATGGGAGGGGGTACACAGCAGGCAGTAGGTGCTGTACGGTGGGGTAGGAGTAGAGATCCCCGTGGACAGCCCCTCTTAGGGTACCAGGCTCAAGACAGGCATGGGCTCAAGTCCAAGTGGGGACTAGGGACTCAGACAGGGCTTAGACCAGC
This sequence comes from Piliocolobus tephrosceles, assembly GCF_002776525.5. Taxonomy (NCBI): domain Eukaryota; kingdom Metazoa; phylum Chordata; class Mammalia; order Primates; family Cercopithecidae; genus Piliocolobus; species Piliocolobus tephrosceles. The sequence goes on along the minus strand of NC_045435.1, from coordinate 86,056,429 downwards.
CCAGGCACTTGCTTTCATTTAGAGTAAAGAGAGAACATTGGCCAGGACAAAATTCAAAGAGAAGGTGAAGATGAAGGGGCCAAGGCCTGAGGGATCAGGGACAGCCACAGGTGAGGGACGTCCCAGGGAAAGTCCCCATGAAGTTAGCCTGAAGCCAGGGGCTTCATGTGTTCTCCGTGCCTTCCCTGCCAATGGCTCTGGCACAGGGGATAGCCTCCCGCCTGCCTTGGCCTCCAGCAAGAGCGTATCCCTGGCAGGAGGGCGCACCAGGTCCCTGCCCTGCCAGCCCCTCCAGCTGGACTCCAGGCTTTACCCAAGCTTTACTGGCTGAACTGTGTCTCCTTCTGTTACTAGGACAGACGGACAGAGGTGGTGCCCAGGAACCCATCAGGCAGGCCTCTTTCTCATACCCACCACCCTGCCCCCTCCAAAATCAAAGATATGAGGTCCCCAAGGAGACTTCATCCAAATCCCCCCTCCAAGGTCCCCTGCTGAGAGACAATCCTTGTCCTTTACTTCAGACCTGGGAGACGTCAGGGCCTGGGAAGCAGTTATATTTGGTGTGGCTGGAGAAGCTCTGAATCATTGTCTTTGTCCCAGGTTGTCTCTCCAAGGTTCCCAGTGAAGGGGAAGCACCGAGTGACTCTGAGCCTTATTGGAGCTTGGCCAGTCTGAAGGTGGGCCCAGATGACAGCCCCTAGCCCCTTCCCCGCTCCACCTAGGCCTTCCCTTTTCAAAGCCTATCCGACCAATTCCTGCCTCCCACCTCCCCGTGCCTGGGCAAAAAGAAGGGCAGGATTACTTTGTCCACTTTACAAATGAGTCAACTGAGGGCCAGAGGAGGGAACAGATCCTCCCTCCTGGTTTGGTCAGTTCATGCCAAATCCAGGACTGGGGCCTGAACCTTGAGACTCCTGAGGAACAACCCCCTCACCCCCATTTCTTGCTCCCTCTATGGCCCAGGACCTGCTCTTTCTCAAGCCTCCACCCCAGCTCCCCTCCCCATCGCTCTGCCCACTCACCCAGGCTGGAACCGTGGGGCCATCTTCTTCTGCAGCCCCCAAAGTTCTCAGCCAGGGCAAGCCTGAAGTTGGTATCAAGAACTGTGGTAAGGGGCCAAGTGGCTGCCAACTTCACTTTCTCCCTTGGTGTTGTGGGAAGAGCAGACAGCATGGGGCTCCAAAGCCCCACAGAGTGGGGCAATCATGGACACTTCATTCAGCCCCTCTGACCACCCAGTTCTTCATGGGTAAATGGGGCTGGGCACCTCTTACAAGTCTGGCCCACTGGGGCCATCCATTAGCCCAGGCCCAGTGGCTTCTAACCGGTGACCTGCCCTCTTAACACCCCTTGGTGGGACTGGCTTTTATGTTATTGAGTCCCCCAGGCTGGGAATGAGGGGCTGCTCTGCTGGGCCACGAGCTGGACCCAGAGAAGGGAAGCTGGTGTAGCTGCCACAGGAGGATCAGCCAGGAGTGTGGCACCTCCTGGATGCCGCTGTGCCTGCTGGAAGAGAGAGCAGCACTCCACTGGGTTTCTTGGGAAATGCCACGGGTAGAGAATGTTTCTCACTGGGTTCTGTTGTTCTGTTCCACTGCTAGACAGCCTGTGCCACATCTGTCACAGCCACAACCACACCCACAGAATAGGCAGCACAGGCTGTCACATCCTGGCCTGCAACCCAGGTCCTGGTGAGTCAGGCAGAAAGTGAAGGTGGCTGGTGCTGCTCCTGTGCCTCCTCCAGGCAGGCCTCCCTGAATGCAACTCTTGGAGTTGGGAGCAACTCAGTCAGCACACTTTCTCTGACCAGCAGACTTGGCTCTCAAGGGCAGCAAGCACTCCTGCAAGAACATGGTTGAACATACCGAAAGTGCTTGATTCCTCCTGTGGACTCGGCATGAGGGAGACACCAGGGAGGCCTCTGTGTGATTTTTCACTTTGCTTTCAAGTTAAGTGGCGTGATGGGCTACCTGAGATTTTGCCCAAAATGTGAACATCTGGCTCAGGCTGTGACCAACTGATCAGAGCTGACCTGGCTTACTGAAGGCCTTGGTATCCCCTGGGTGAGGCCAGGTAGGGGGCTCCCTGGCCTCAGAGTAAAGGTTGTCTAGACCTCCCTCCCCTGTCAGCAGATTTGAGTTCAGGGTAACATCTCCAGACAGAAACCTTGGCCCCAGGCTCCCAGAGGATCACCATCCCAGCAGAACCCTGAGAGAGAGGGGGATTCTTCAAAGCTGAGGGCAGACCTGAGAAGCAGGTCCTCCTCCTCTACCCAGCAGAAGGTCTCTTTGACACAGACTGCTTTCCCCAGGCCAGGGGCTGGGAAAAGGAAACCACCTTCCCAGATAGGTCTCAGCTCCACCTCCCTCTCTGCTTCCCAGACAGACTCTCTCCTGGGCTGAAGCCCTAGAGATTTTTCTGGGGCGGGGGAGGCGACACCCACTTCTCGTTCCTCCCTGTATGCCTGCTGCCCTTCCCCTAGCTCCCTCGGGCTGGGGCAGAGGGGCAGGGAGTTGTTCCCGGGGAGCATTGACACCTGCCCTGATCCTCCACTCGCAGCACCAAAGCGCCTAGGGTGAGGGGCAGGGATTGCTGCCAGGGCTCTGAGGGCTGAGGGGAGGTGACAGAAGGTGCCACAGGCAGACCCACAGGTGGGAGGGCATCCTGGTCCCACCCCACCTAAGGGGTCTCCATGCTCTCCCTTCCTCCTTTTCCTGCAGCTGATGTCTACATACTTCTTGTTCTTTTCTCAGCAACTCTGGCCTTTTAGAGTGTCCTCTGGGTGACTAAGGCCCCCCTGTCCTGAGCCCTCAGAGGACAAGTTGTGTGGGGATGTCAAAACAGCGTCTCCTGGGGTTCCCCCAGATATCATTGACCACGGCTCTCCACATTGAGGCCTGCTGAGGGGTGCAGCTGGGCAGGATGGGGCGGGGGTGTCTGCCCTCAGCCTATAAAATCCCTAGGCACACCCTGCTCCCACCCCACCTTCTTTTTCCTACAGCTGTAGATATAGAGATATATAGACCTATAGAATGTGTGTTACGTGTACACACACACACACACACACACGTTTTTTTTTCTATTTGACATCTGTCTCCTCTATCTAGAATGGAAATGCAGAGTCTAGGTTGGTTCACCCTCAGGACTGTGATGCCAGGCTCATGATAGACACTTAGCAATGTTTCTGGAAGGAATCCATAGCAAGGTCAGGCTGCTCTACTGGAGTTTCTGGGCCCTCCCCCACAAGAACTTTCCTTTATATTCTGTAGGCGTCCCCAGTGCCTGCCTGCAGCCAGGCAATGGGATTATTTCATTCACTTTGGCTCAAAGGTGACATTTCACTTTATTAAACAAGATGGCCTCTGAAGGCGCCAAGCCACGTCTTCAGATACCACCTACTGCAAACTGCCCAACTTCTGAGCCCAAGCCCTGGTTGCTACTCCCAAGGAAGGGTTTTACTTACAGAAGAGTGTGTGTGGGGTGTGTGTGTGTGTGTGTGTGTGTGTGTGTGTATTGTTGGGCAAGGGGCATTTCTCAAAGGGCCCCATTTAAGTCAGGAGCAGTGAGGCAGGCAGGCGACTCCATCTCATTCCACTGCCTGGCTGAGGGTGGTGAGCACACCAGGCTCAAGGCCTCAAGGAGGACACGCCAACCAGAACCTTTCATCCCAATATTTATTGACCCCACACTCTGCAAGACCTGGGAACTTGGTTTTCCTGAAAGACTGGGAATAAGAGATAGAGAGAAGGTGGGTGGATTGGGGAGAAGGTGCCTCTGAGGGCACAAGAGGTGCAAACAGGGGCCCTGGCACCCACAGAGTCTGCTGCCCTGTGCACATCGTCTAGCCAAGCCCGCTCCGCAGGAGAGGGGCATGGGGCAGGCAGCCAGGAGCGGATGGGCACTGGGGTCCTCCTGGAGCCACTGTCCAGGTCCTGGTCCCTGGAAGCCAGCCTTATTCTACAGGCCTCGTTTCTTCAGGATCCCCCAGATGCTGGGTCTTCTGCAGCTCCCACATCCCTAGGCTGAAGGGCCACCCAACAGGAAGGGAAGACACAGCCCACCACCACCTCTCCTCTCACTCCATGCCCCCTCCAGAATCCTGCCAATCTGTTGAGGGAAGGAGACCTCTTCCAAAGATCAAGGCCATCACTGACAGGCTGAGCTGTGACCCCAGTGTGGTTGGTCCGTGGGCACATGGCCCTCCCCTCACCTAAGGCCCTGTCTCCCAGCCCCTTCCTCTAGCTCAGCCCTCCATCGTGGAACTGGTGGGGGCTCACCCACCCCTTATTTCCATGACGCTGGCCTGAAGACTCAGTTCTGTGGGGAGGGCCTGGATGTCACTTAGAGTTCTGGTTTGTGGGACTTTCAGGGCTAAAACTGGAATAGTCCTGGGAAAAGCAGGATGGCTGGTCACCCTAGTGTCATTCTCCCCCAAACCCTTCTGAACCCTGCAGGTGGGTTCCACACAGATGACCCTAATGGCTTCCCACCCCTCACCCTTCCCCTGTACCCTTGTGCTCCAGAAAAGGCCACACTGTTTTGCTTCCTTTTGTGTTTCAGACGCAGCTCCTATGGGTCCTGAGGGGCCATACCTCCCCCAGGGCCCTTGGGGCTCAAACCTCCTTCCTCCCCCAGTCCCACAAGGTCCTGTCCAGTTGACCTTTCCACCCTAGGGGGTGGCAGGCCTTGGGACCCCAAGCCCCAGCGCAACCTTGAAGTCAGGGCCAGAGGCATTTCCTCCGACGGCTCAAGAGAAACCTGGGCTGCCACCTCCTAGCTGTGATCCAAGCAACTATCCCCAGGCCCCCCACAGCCCCTCACCCATCCTGCCCCTCCTGGGGTTCCACACCCCAAGTGTCACAGGCTCACACTCTCTCCATGTAAACATCTTCATTACATCTTTAATGCCCTCACATGGAGCTGCTCTGGGTTAAATTACAGCTGTATGCATCCTGAATTCCTGGCAGCCTCCAGTCGGCTCAAGTGCTAACATATTTATAGCATTTAGAGGAGGGAATAAATCCAGAACCTTCCTCATGGGGGCTTCCTAGGCCCTTCCCTCCTGACACGTGGCATTTGCCCAATGGAAGGTCTGCACACACTACCCCTGCATCCCCTCCAACCAGCGGCGGACAGTGATGGTGGAGAGGCTGGGCACGGGACATGCCTCTGTGCACGCTTGTGTGTATACGTATGCCCAGCATAAAAAGATGCCCCGCTCTTGGGGTCTGTCTCTGCCCAACGCCTTGCCAGGACCCCTGGCATCAGCCCTGACCCTCCAAGGCTTCTGGAGAGGCCAAGTGCAGGGATCCATCTCCCCACTCTCTAAACACTGAATGGCTCTTCCCATAGATGGGATGGAGGTGGGAAATTCATAGACTAGCTTTTTTAGATCTTTTTCTGAGGTGCAATCCCTCACTCGATTTCAGGCAGTCGTAACTGCCCCCTCTAGCCTGCAGCCTGTGATTACTGCCCTCAGACCAACAGCCTCTCCCAACCCCAGATCCTCAGTAGAGCCCAAGACAGGGAGCCGCTTTCAGAAGCAGGTGAGCCTAGTGAAGCAATGCAGTGGAGAGAGAAGCCCTGCCACGCATGCTTCCCTCTTCCCTGCAGTCCCTGAAGACTGAAGGCAGAGAAGATAGCCTACCCTGATGCTCCGCTACATACCATGGGGTACAGGTCGACTTGGAGGGTGGGGCCAATGTGGACAATCTCATCCTGCCCTCTGTGCTGGGACAGGCACATGTCTGCCCACGGGCACACTCATGCACATACATGAGGCCTCTCGGCAGGTCTGCGGGGGCTGCATCCTTCCACTTCTGTTCCCCTACTTCCTTCCCCCTTAGCTCCCATCCTAGCTTGGCCCCAGTAACATCTGGTTGCCAAGGATGGGTGGTTGGGAGACCTCCTGGACCCTCTGTAGTACAGATGGACCCTGGGTGTAAACTGTCCTTCTCCTGGCATCCTTGCATACTGGGCAGTTTCAGCTCCATCTCTGGGCTTCTCAGGGCCCATAACAGGTGCTGCCCTACCCTGTCCCTATAACTTGGGTGGTTTCCTCTCCCCACCCCAGAGGAGGCTCCAGATTCCAAAAAACAGGTCTTTCCCTAACAGAGGGAAACTTCCCCTTTCCTCCCCCAATTCCTCCCACTCTGTTATCTCCCCCGATTTCCTCCACATTAGTGGGGCAGACCCTAATGTGAGCAATCTGGACAGGGGATGAGGAAGCCAGCAGAGGCTCTTGACCTTCTCAGCATGAGGGATGCCCTTTGTGCCAGGGCCCTCAGGTCAGGAGAAGTCAGTGGTCAGAAGTCCAGCCTGGCCAGGGCCCTCTCTTAGAGCGTAGAGTCAGCAGGTGGGTCTGGAGAACAGCTGGGGCCTGGCAGGGCCCTCTCGTGTCTTGGCAGGGCAGGTCCTCAGAGTAGGTCTTGACAATCAGGGAGTGGGGAGCTCTGTGGGCACCATGGCGGGTCTCTATCAGAAGTTCAGGCTTGTCCCAGGCCACTCACGCATGGATGGCATTGGCCACATCGGTAAACACCAGCCGGCTGGGCCTCTGCAGTGGGCCCTGGGAGGGCAGAGTAGTCTGCAGGAAGACAGGCAGAGGCATCAGAGACCATGGGCAAGGTCATGCATTCACTGGCCCGGTCACCTCCACCCTCACTTCCTGGTGCCTGCTTATGCTTGGCACCAGCAATGGTTTCTGCCTGGAATGCCCTCCCTGCAAGCTCAGCCTAGAAATACTACTTGCTCAGATGACTCCTCCCCAGCTTGCCCTGTCACCTTGGAGGCACTTACTGTGTTGATTTAATTACACATGCATTGCCTTTTCCTAGCGGGGGATCAGAGGGCAGGACTCTGTACCCCCAAGCCCTAGCACAGGGCCTGGCACAGGGAGGAACATGGAAACAAGTGTCAAGTGGCCAGCAGTCCCAGCGGCTGGGTGGACCAAGGTTCTCAGTGCGAGTTCCTGACTATCCCAAGGGGGCAATATATTCTGACCCAGGTGATGCAGAACCTTTGGCAAAACCAAAGGGTCTTCAGACTCCCAGCCTGGATTCTTTCTGAGCCCAAGAAGATGCAAAGAGGCTGGATGAATCAGGGGCAGGTCAGGCCTGCTGATGGTGCTCTGGCCCGTGGGGATTTGGGGGAATGGTAGCAAATGGTCAGGCAGCCCAGTGGCTACAGCAGGATGGCCACACAGGCACCTATCCCTTTGGACACAGGAGGCAAGTTTGGCTGGGATCTTCACATGCCTGGGTCTGTCAGCCACTGGGAATCTACCAGCCTACTCAGAGGTACTGCTGCCCAAGAGTCTGACCCCATCCACAACCCACTCAGGGCCACGGACTCTCAGGAAGCAGAGGAACCTGGGGTCCTAGCCACCAACCATCTCCCCCATTAGTCCTTTCCTACTTTCCTAACCAGTATATGGGGGCACACGGGGCAAGAATTAGGATTTTCACTTGTGGATGAGAACACTGAGGCTCAGAGATGCCAGTGGGTCTCCCAAGATCAGCAGGCTATGAGGCGAGCCAGGCTGGATCCCAGGACTGCCTCAGCCTGGCCTTGTGCTGTGAGTTTGTGTGTGGCCCCAGAGCAATCTGACCACTTTCTGAACAAATCTGGCAAAAGCCATGTACCCAATACCTGCCATCTGACCAGAAGGCAGGTGCTAGAAAGCTGCATGAGAAGGAGGGAGGGTGAGGATGCTGCAGGCGGGGTGGGGAGCCTGGTCAGTGCCCACCTTGCCCTGCATGGCCTGCACAGAAGTGGCAGCCTGCACAGAGGCGGCGTCCCGCCCATGTTCCAGCAGCTCCTGCTCCAACTCATCTTGTTCCTCCATGGGGTCGAAGTTGTACATGGGCATGAGCTGGTGGCGTAGCTTCTCCAGCCTGGGGATGGGGGCAAAGGCTGCTGGGGACAGGGCAGGCCCTTCCCCTCCCAGCAGCCCTCCAGGCCTTGCCTGCTGACTAGCTGAGCCATAGCACACAACCATGCTTAGGGCCTTAAGATTTCCCTTGAAATGAGAACAAATGACAGACATTTCTGCACCTATAGTACCAGCTCAATCCCTTAAATGGGTAGCCAGGGAGGCAGCAGTTATCCACTCCAGGGTAATGCCATAGGCCAAGTAGCTGTCATCCATGGGCCCTACAGGGATCACCTAGGTTAGGGCCTTGCTGTAATCCACAGCGTCTGAGTCTCAGGTGGGGTTGGGGAGCCAGTAGCAGTCAGCTCAGAGCAGCAGGGCAAGGGTGGTGGGCAGTTGGGTGGGAGTAATCCCAGCCTTCCCCCTCCCTGCCCATCCCCAATCTCAGGGTTATACCCAGTTATCTAGAATCCTCACACCTGCCTGCCCTGTGTGTGAGATCCTTGTGGGAGGGGGGCCCTCAACCCTCCCCAAAGGAAAGTGGTCACCCCCAACTGTGAATGGGCAGAAGAGGCCTTGACTCCCCGACCAGCTTTTCACTCACTTCCCTCAGAGCCCAGCCCAGCACTGCCCATGGGCTCGAGATTTGGTTGGGATTTTGGTTGGGGTGGGGAATTACCTCTTCTTCTTCCTGATGTACAAAACCTGCAAGAGAAGGAGCAGCATCAAATGGCAAGGAGAGGAGGCCCTGAGGAACCCAGCAGCCCTTCTGGATGGGGACATGCTGAAGCTGATGAATAAAAGACCCATGGGTCCCCATCCTAATGACACATACATCCCCCGTTCACCTTCATGCCTCCTTTTTTTTCTTTTTTTTTTTGAGACAGAGTCTCACTCTGTCACCCAGGCTGGAGTGCAGTGACACAATCTCAGCTCACTGCAACCTCCACTCCCGGGTTCAAGTGATTCTCCTGCCTCAGCCTCCCAAGTAGTTGGGAGGGCGTGCACCACCACACCCGGCTAATTTTTGTAATTTTAGTAGAGATGGGGTTTCACCATGTTGGCCAGGCTGGTCTTGAACTCCTGACCTCGAGATCAGCCCGCCTTGGCCTCCTACAGTGCTGGGATTGCAGGCGTGAGCCCCCGCGCCCGCCCCATGCCTCCTTTTGACATTGTAGCTGCAGACAGTGCCCAGGCTGAGTTTAGGGACTCAGAGGCTCCCTCCAGCCTGGGAGCCCACACAGTTAGGCCCAGCCTGGGGACTGGTGGGCCCCAACTATTGGCTGAGCTGCCAATACTAACTGTAGCTCCAGCCACTCAGCACCCACCTGTGGCTCCCCAGGGCTGAAGAGGAAAGGGACGTACCCTCCCCTCAACTCTTCCCAGGCCCAAAGCCACATGCAGGCAAAAAGTAAAGGGACCAGGTAAGGTGGCGCATGCCTGTAGTCCCAGTTACTCAAGAGTCTGAGGCAGGAGGATCTCTTGAGCCCAGGAGTTTGAGTGCAGCCTGGGCAACCCCGTCTCTGTAACAACAAAAAGAACCAGGGACAGGCAGTGGCCAGACTCTGTAGTGTGTAGAGCAGTGGCTCTAGGCAAGGCACTGAGCTGGTGGTCTCTGGAGTTCCTATGGGAGGCTGACGGCTCCCAGTGGACGAAGGTAGGGGTGGGGGACCGGAGCCCCTAGGCATCAGCCCAGGTCAACCCCCCAAAGCTCTGATGCAAGAGGAACCCCCGAGGTCCGGTCCCCCAATGTACAACCTTAAAGATGAGGGCCTAGGCAGCCTGAGAAAACATCTAGGACCTCTAGGTCAGAGCAAGAAACCCTGTACAATGCACTGAGGAGAGGAAGGAAGCGGGTAACAACTGGGGGACCACCTTGGGTAGGGAATCCAGGGACTTCTGCCATCATCCTGCTCTTCCCTAAACTGGCAGTTTCTGACTACCAGGAGCATGACTACCTCTGCCTGGGGGAAAGCACAGCCCTGTGGTTTGCTCCAAATCCTCTCACATTCTTTGTGGCCCATTCACAGCTTGAATCTGGTTTGGTTTCCAGCCTGGCCCAGAGCTCCTCCTGCAGGACCCCCAAAACCTAAAAAGAAACTGGAGTATCGATCTTCATTCTCCCCTCCTGTCCAGGGTCCCATGTAGGGGTGCTCCCTTGCTCTCCTGTGGGTAGGCTGCGACAGGAACTCTGGGATCTTCTGGCCCAGCCCCTGCCACCATGAGCAAGTGGATCCAGCCCCAGCCCCAGCCCCTGTGGTCCCCACCTCTCAGCCCTTGCCCCAAGCCCTCCTCCCTCCCCTGAGACCCTGGGATTCAGAAGGATCTACAGAAAAGGCCGTAACTTTTACCCAATTTCCATGCCTTTTCCCCTGTTCCTCAGCTAACACCCACCCCCACACCTTCCTTTCCAAATCTTCTCTACCCTTCACTGTCCAGCAGGTGCAGCCCCGCCTCCTCCAGGAACCTCCCCCACCACTGATCCTGGTCTGCCCATGCCAAGCACTTTTCCCTCCTGGGTAAGGCAGAAAGCCTGGTGCAGATTTGCTCCTCCTTGTACCCACGGCCCTCCTTGAGACTGGCATCGGGGAGAGGAAGCAGCACTTAGTGAGCACCTCTGGGCCTGTCTGCAGTTCCCAGGAGCTATCTTCTGCCCTCCGCTGCCTTTGTCCTATGAGCTTCCTACCTCTCTGATTTTGGCAAGAGGGCCATCCACCCAGGCCTTCTGAATGTTCCTCTAGAACAAAGAGTAAGAAAGCGTTCTCAAGTTCCAAGGACAAAACCTTTCACTGAAAGTAAAGAGGGCAGTTTCTAGGCCCCATTTTGCCCTTAAGGGTGCCTCCATCTGCTTACCCACTGCATGGGTGCCAAGGGAAAACACTGGCATCCTGCCTTACCCCCACCCAGGAGACCTCTCAGGCCCTGGCCTCATTCTGCCTATGCTGCACCCTGGGCCTGCTTCCTGGCTGGCAGTTGCTCCCTGGCAGCAATCTGGAGCCTGTGGGGCCCATATGGCAACCCTGGTTTAACAGCAGCTCCAACCAGGCCATGATGGACCATCCACAGCCCTACTTGTCACAGCAACATGCTCCTGAGCCCAAGGCCAGCCATCAGAACCTGCAAGGGGCAGTGGGCAGAATCCTACCATTGCCAGGCACACTGGGGAACTTCAGGGGCACCCCATCCTCCCTAGTCTCAGCCTGCATGATCTCCAGTGGTCCCTCAGTGACATTCTGAGTGTCCATGTATCATCTTAGGGGGACAGCCCATATCCTTAGGGACTGACACCAGATCAAGAGGCGTCACACTCACTGCTGGATGATACCTGCAGCCCTCTCCCCAGCCCCCTTCCTTCCTGATGGCTGCCACCTCCACCCCTTCTCATGACACGGAGGCCAGGCTTGCACTTTGAGGTCTCAACTCTAATTTTGCTTCTCAGTTGTCCCTAACCACCCAGCCTGGAAAGCTCCTGCTTTCCTGCTTGAGTCCCCAAGTCAGTCCCTGCAGGCTTCCCTTGGAAACCTTGGTTTTTATGTTTCCCGCTTCCTTTAAGAATCACAGGGCAGGACCTTGTCTTCCTAGCCTCTATTGGGTCCCAAAGGCCTGGTCCAGGGCAGGTACACTCAGTAAAGTGAATAAATGAATGTTCACTGCCAACAGCCTCCCAGGCGCAGATCAGCTCACCCAGACTCTGCTGCCCACAGTCCACATCAACCACCTTTAAGCCTCTTCTCCTATTGCAACCCCATACCCACTGCCCTAACTGTCCTGCTGGCTGCTCACAGAACCTCCTGTCTGCCTCCAAACTTTTGCCCATCAGGACCCTCCACTTGGAACTCCCGGACTACTATGTGGCCCTCACCACCCAGCTCAAGACACCATGTAATTCCCGAGAACCTTTTCTGTTTCTTCCAGTCGGAAGCATTGCCTCTCTGGTCTCTGGTCTCTGGGCCCCAATGGACAAATCTCTGTGAGAGAGGAGGACCGCACTCTCATTAATAGATTGTTGGCTGGGCAAAGAGGCTCATGCCTGTAATCCCAGCACTTTGGGAGGCTGACGGGGGCAGATCACTTGAGGCCAGGAGTTCAAGACCAGCCTGACCAATGTAACGAAACCCCATCTCTACTAAAAATACAAAACATTAGCCAGGCATGGCAGCTCACGCCTGTAATCCCAGCTACTTGGGAGGCTGAGGCAGCAGACTCGCTTAAGCCCAGGAGGTAGAGGTTGCAGTGAGCCGAGATCGAGCCGTTGCACTCCAGCCTGGATGATGGAGCAAGACTCTGTCTCAAAAACAACAACAACAACAACAACAACAACAACAACAACAACAACCAGACTGTCTTCTGATTGAACAGGTTCTCTATAAATCTAAACACTGATTATCCTCCCCCAGCCTACCCCAGCTCTCACCATGGCCACAGCCAGGCCTATCACCGTGATGATCCCAAAGGACAGAAGCATGGTACCCACGCCGGCCGTGCCACCAGCCGCATCAGGGATTCTGGTGTCATTAAAGGTGGTGGCCTCTGGGCTGAGGGTAGTGGTCTCGGAGGCTGGCCCATCTGTGGCAGGTTCCAGGTCAGACTCAGAGGTGGGTGGGTGGCTGCTGAACCAGCCCCTAGCAGATGCGGTCCTGGAGTTCATGCTGACGCGGAGAGGGCCCTGGCTGAGAGGCTGCCTGAGGCCAGTCAACCTGCCCACTCACTCCTGACTCCGGAGTGCCCCAGCCTGTGGTTCTTGCCACCTGTGGTGGCCACCTGCACAGTCACCTCCTTGGATAAAGGGAGCCCCCTGCCTTCCTGGGTGCTAGAAAGGAAAGAATAAGAAACATAAGGCTAAGGACAGGGACTCAGTAGTGAGATGAAGTCTCTCTAGGTTCTGAAAGCACTGGTGAGGTAAAGGTTTGAGGGCAAGGATGAGGGCAAGTTCAGGAGGCATTAGGACACATACTTTACATATCTATGGTACCCCTGTTTTTAGGAACAAAAATGAAGCCCTGCATCCTCTGTGGATAAGATGATCATAGTGATCAAACCTGGAAGATATGAAAGACAGCAGGGATGTTTGAAAGAAAAGGTCTCCCTCCCCTGATCAAAAATTCCCCCTAACCTGTGTCCCCATATCCCCCACCACCCCAGATCCACCACCTCATTCCCTGCCTCCCACATCCCTCATCCTGTTTGGGGAAAAAATACCACAGCTTTTTCCTTTCCTGGAGGGAAACACTTGCCCAAGAGTCAGACAAGCCTGTCTTTGAAACCTAGCTCAGCCGCTTAACTAGTGATCCCTGGAAAGTCACTCCACCTCCCTGTGTCTCCGTTTTCCTGAGTCTACAGGGTCATGGGGTTACAGAAATGGCAGAACAAACAGGTCTCAAAGAAAGACTTAGCTCAGCACAACCCCCATCCACAGTAAGAATCCACTACATGTTAGATTTTCTCCCCATGGCCAACCCAGTCACAAAGGGGAGCCATGGGAGCCCCTGGAACCAGTCCACTGTGTGGTCCAGACTATGCTTGGAGTGTGGGTGGAGGCTGATGCGGAAAGACCAGAAGACAAGAAGGAGAGAGAGGTTCTGGTTCTTTGGCCGGGCTTCTCTGCAGGCTCTCGGGGACACTGGACTGCCCTCCCCACCCACCAACAATAGAGGGGCTGCTAGGGTCAAGAAGAAAGGCGAGGCAGGAATGGAGCTCCCAGTTTGGGTGCCTTCTCTTCCTTTACCCACCTCCTCTGGAAGCAGAAGGTGAGAGATTTGCCCAGTGAAGAGGGCCCTGGTTAAGGTGGGGTGGGAAGAGGTCCCAGCCAAGCTGCAGACGGGGCGGCCTAGGGAGAGGAAGGATACCTAGCTCATGGGTGCACACGTCCCTTTCTGTGCTGGTTCATGGGCATTAGTGGGGGTGCCTCCCTGTGCAGATGCGTGTACGTGTGTGAGGTGTGTACACACCTCTGGTGGCCCCTGAGGAAGGGGCAAGGCTGGCAGAGGGTTATGGGGTAGAAAGGTTCATCCCTCTTTGCCTTCTCCCTCCAGCTAGGCTGGGCACATAGGAAGTCCTGGGTTCTTTTCTTGGCTTTGCAACTGATCCCGGGCGTGACCTTGGGCCAAACCCTTAACTCTGGGGCTCTGTTTACATCGCCTCCCAAAGGAGAGAAGGGGCCCTACTGACCACTTTCCAGGCCTGCCTCAGGGTCCAAAGGGTAAGGGAAGGAAACCGGGGCGAAAGGGGTCGGCACCGCGACCTTCGAGAACCCGCATGCCGTTCTCCACCAGGTCTCTCAGTCCTCCCTGCCCCAATCCCCATGCCCGCCTCCGCGACCCTGTGATGCCTCCCTTCTTGCACAGGAGCAGCGACCTCAGCACTTACTTAATCCTCTCCCGGCGCCGAGCTCAGCTGGAGAGGCTAGGGGTGGTAGTGACTGGCAGGAGGCCGGGGCGGGGGGAACCCCCAGGCCCGGCGTCTGGGGCTGCGGGTCCGACCAGAGGTCCACCCTCCCTGCAAGCTCCGAGCCGCTGGCCAGGCCCGCTACTGCGCACCGGCCTCAGCTGCGAGCGCTGGCTCTGCCGGCCTCGGTGGGTGAGCCAGGGTGGGTAGGGCCGGGACCCACGGCGGGGGTGGGGCCGGGCGGAGCAGCCTCGGGGGATCCCCGAAGCTACAGCGCCCTGCCTCACTGCACGCTCCGCGCCCCCGGTCCCCGATTGGCTGTCGGGCCTAGAGCCCGCCCAGAATTGGACTGTTCGCTTGTCGCTCGGGTCTGGCTCCACCCCTAGAGGGATCCTGGAGCCTGGCGCCTGGAGCCTGGTTGCAGTTTTTAGAGAGTACCCCTGACCGCGTGGCCTCCGCTGAAGTTGGGCGGGGGACCGTGCGTGGCTAGGTCCTTCCTGGGCCAGACCTCGGGACCCCTGCCAGGTACCCGTGCCAGGACAGACTCACGCCCCCCAAACGCGGATGTACAGAGGAGACTTGGGGAGAGCAGTGGACTGGAAGTCTCTGGGCCTGCACTGAACTCTGGCTGACTTTGTGACCTTGAAGAAACTACTTTTCTCTTCCTGAACCTTGGCTTTCTACTCAGATGGGTACTCTGGTGTGAGGGTTCTTGGCAAATGACTCCAACCCCGGGCTAGAAATGGGGAATCTTCGTCCAAAGAAGTTGAGAGTGGGGCGGATTTATTATTGGGCACCCCGACCCAGGCAAGTCTACATATACCGTCACAATAGCTTCCATCCACAGCATGATCATCTCAGGGAAGGAGCCCTCAGATACTCCTAATCCGCCGGTTTTCAAAGGAGTTTATGGGGGTCACAGGGTAGCCTGGTACAAATGCGAACGCTCCTGTGTCTCCTGGTCTGGGAAGGAGCCGGGGAAACAGCATGTTTAATAGTTTAAGGCCTGGCGTGGTGGCTCACGCCTGTAATCCCAGCACTTTGAGAGGCCGAGGCGATGGATCACCTAAGGTCAGGAGTTCGAGACCAGCCTGACGAACATGGTGAAACCCCGTTTCTATTAAAAATACAGAATTAGCCGGTCGTGTTGGCTCACGCCTGTAATCCCAGCTAATTGGGAGACTAAGGCTGGAGAATCGCTTGAACCCGGAGTCCGAGGTTGCAGTGAGCAGAGATCGCGCCATTGTACTTCACCCTGGGCAACAAGAGGAAACTCCGTCTCAAAAAAAAAAAAAAAAAAAAAAGTAGTACATTCTGGTGGGGGGATGTTGACAAGACACACTTTGGGAGACGCTGCCGTGTATTTTATAGAAGGCGCAACTGAGGTCCCGAGGGGTCCCAACACCTGGACAAAGTCTCTTGATGAGTTGCCAAATAGAGTCAGGATTCGCACCAGGAAAAGAGCGGCCCCTGGGGTCTGGCCGCCACTCAGCCGGCCCCCTGGTGGGCTCGGCCACTGACCTAGGTAGGGTCACGACACTGGGACTGGACCCTAAAGTTGGACCTATCTTCAACACTGGAACCCGCCTTCGCACATCTCCACCCGGCCCCCAGGCTAAGATAGACCACGCCCCCGGACATCTGGTCCCCGCTCGAACACACAGGCCCTTTGGTGACACGCCTCCGTTCCGGCAGGCTACTGGGCTCTGCCCACACACCTACCAGGCTCGGTTCCTAAAAGCCAGCTCGGAGCAATCCCCTTGGGCTGCAGCCAAATCCCTGATGTGATTTTAAGGAAGTCCAGCAGGTCCGGGTCTCCAGGGGTCAACTCCACACACATCCCCCGCACTTTCCTGCATGTAGGCCTGCGGGCGTAGAGGGCGTGGAATTCACAGCCTCCCCACCCATCCGCAGGGGTCTCCTGGGAGGAATCCACAGGCGATGGGAACCCTGAAGCTGGGCTACGGCGTCCGCCCGAGCCTTTTCTTAAATGCGCCAACCCCGGAAGCGGGGCATCCAAGGGAGCGAGCGACGTGCCACGCACGTCCTGGCGTACAGTACGGGGCAGCTTCTCCGGCTGGTGGGAGGGTGGGGAGCCTCTCAGGCAGGTATGCACGGGAGGTGGGGATCGGAAGGGGATGTTTCGACTGCAACCGCCTGGAGACCTGGCCGGTCCCATTCTCCATAGTGGAGATGGGGAAACAGGGTTGGAGGAGGGAGGGGACCCCGTCTGGGTCGTTAACAATGCAGTGCGTAGCTGTGAGGGAATTTACACCTCTGACTTCGGGCCTTGGTTCCTGGGACGGCGTACTGGTGCACAGAGCCGCTTCTGGAGTCTGATGAACTCGGGTTCGTGTCTTGCCTGGGACAGTTTCTTTTTCGCGCTTTTTTTTTTTTTTTGGAGACGGAGTCTCTCTCTGGCACCCAGGCTGGAGTACAGTGGCCTGACCTCGGCTCGCTGCAACCTCTGCCTGCTGGGTTCAAGCAATTCTCCTGCCTCAGCCTCCTGACTAGCTGGGACTACAGGCGCACATCACTATGCCCGGCTAAATTTTTTTTTTTTTTTTGAGGCAGAGTCTTGCTCTGTCGCCCAGGCTGGAGTGCAGTGGCGCAATCTCGGCTTACTGCAAGCTCCGCCTCCCAGGTTCGCGCCATTCTCCTGCCTCAGCCTCCCAGTAGCTGGGACTGCAGGCACCCGCCACCGCGCCCGGCTAATTTTTTGTATCTTTAGTAGAGACGGGGTTTCACTATGCTGGCCAGGATAGCCTGGAACTCCTGACCTCGTGATCCGCCCACTTCCGCCTCCCAAAGTGCTGGAATTACACAGGCGTGAGCCACCGCGCCCAGCTTACCTGGGACAGTTTCTACCTAAGTGACGTTGGGCAAGTCGCTTCCCTTCTCGGACCCTACTTGTATTTGAAGATGTGGCACTTAGTAGGTGCTCAATAAACGCTAGTTTGGACTTTTATCTGGAAGCAAAGGGGACCGCTGATTTTAAACCTTCAGTTAAATTTGCTTGTGACATCTTTAAATATAAAATTGTAAATTTTTTAGTTGGCGGTTTATGCTGATGTCCTGGATTATGGGTTAAATTAGGAGGAAATTTTCAGCATATAAATCCATGACAGTACACACAAAACGTCAGATTCAAAGCTCCCAATCAAAAGCAATCACCTGCCCCTTGTAACATCAGTTAAGATCATGTAACATCTGGTCTCTGCTGTGTGTTGAGCTGCCTCCCAGGCCTTGGATATTCATAGTCTAATGCTTTGCTTGCCATAGGTTTGATGTGATTTTCCCCCATCTTACGGATTAAGAAAGTGAAATTCAGAAATAATGACTTGCTCAAGATCACACACACTAGGTTAGACACAGATCTGTCCTATCCCCAAATATGTACCCTAACCTACCACCAACCCATTTATTAGCAGAGACTGAGCCATGGGCTCAGCCCATTCCAGCTAAAAATGTGAAGAAAACATAAGTGGCCAAGACAAGAATGATCAGATAGGTGGGTGAGGCTCTAAATGGAGTCAAGGGGGTGTCAGCAAGAGCACAACTATTCTCAGGCAATGTATTGGTAGAAGGGGGGATGTCATACAAGGCTCACCTGCTTTCCTGGTTCTTCTCACTCCCAGGGTGGCAACCAACTATATCTGAGGACCAGAGCCATTTTGGGGCACCAGAACTTGTGACCTTTCCATCTCCACCCAGCTGGGTCCAGGGGCCACTCTCAGCACCCACCTCAGCAGCTGACATCATAAGGCAGACTTGGGAACCTGGAAGCACTCTGGAGAACCTTTTCCTGAGACATGGAGCTTTGGGGCCGAATGCTGTGGGCCTTCCTGTCTGGCCCAGGGAGAGGGGGACGTACCCTGGGCTGGGCCTTCAGCTCATGGCAACCCCAACCACCTCTGGCTGGGTTATCCAGTGCCACAGAACTGGTCAGCCACTGGACTAGGGTCTTTGAGAAGAGAGGTATCCCTGAGGCCCGGGAATCCAGTGAGTACATCGTGGCTCATGTCCTTGGAGCCAAAACAGTTAAGTTCAGTGTTGTCAAAAGGACAGGAAGAGGGAGGAGGGAGGACTTTGGGAAGAGATATCCAGGTTTTCTGTTCACTAAGAGTTCTTAGCTGAGACTGATGGGATTTTTCTGAAGGAACGTCTTAACGCCTGGCACACACTGTAACAGTTTGTTGGATGAATGAATAAATCTCTGCCTAAGTGTTCTGGGATAGACACCTGGAGGCCTGGTATTAGCTGTGTAACCTTGGGCAGGATGCTGCCCCCTCTGGGCCCAGATGATGAGAGCGTTGGGCCTCCAGACCAGTGCTAGGCAGGCATTATCCACATAAGACACCTGGGTTGGGGCCTCTGGGCCCAGTGGGCCAGCCACTTACGTTCTCTGTGGGGACAGTTTCAGAGCCTGAGGCCGGCACTTTGGACCCAGCCCTTGACCTCTCAGCAACTACAGTGTATCCAGGAGCTGAGTAGCCGTCGATTGCAGAGGTGAGCACCCATGGATCAGACCTGAAGGATGTGTTTGGGGAGCAGCAGTCCAGCTTCCCGTATCCCCACCAAGTTCAGGGAGGAGGAGAATGTCCAAGGACTAAGGAGGTGTTAGGGTTCAGGGTGGCAAGAGTGGGGCCGGGGTAGTGAATAGGAAGAAGGGAGGGAGGGAAGGCTTTGCCTCAGGAGTCCCAAGGCCCTGGAGACATGGTCTTGCCTGCTATCTTTGGCCACAAGTGGTATCTGTCAACCCAGGCATGGTCCTGTTGTTCCTGGCTCTGTCACTGATGACCACCCGGCTGCCCCCTCTGCAGGATGCCGGTACAGTACATCCTTGGAGAGTGGGACTTTCAGGGGCTCAGCCTGAGGATGGTGCCCCCAGTGTTTATTCCTCGGCCAGAAACAGAGGTAGGTGTGCCACCAGGGCAAGGCAGGATCAGGATGAGGGTGGAGTTCAGAGTACCGGTCTTACCCTAGGCTTCCTCCAGGGGGCACTGGGGCCCCATGACTTCAGGGACGTTGCCTTTCTAGACACGTATCTCCTCGCTGTCTGTGTTGGCAGAGCCCAGAGGACATGATTCCTGTTGGTCCCCTTGACTGTCATGTTCCAAGCTACCACCCCAGCCTCTAGGTCTGGCAATGTCCCAGAGTGCCTCAAATAGTGCTGCCCAAGTACTTAGACTGTTCCGCTGTTTCTCTGGGAGCTGTCCCATGGCTTACCCAACCCACAGGGAACAGTGTCCTCCAGCAGCTTCTCAGAGGGCATGGAGGAAGTGGAGAGGGCTCCAGCCAGACACCTGGAGACCTGGTATCAGCTGTGTGACCTCGGGCAGGTCACTGCCCTACTGCCCTCTCTGGGCCCAGTTGATGAGAGGGTTAGGCCTCCAGACCAGAGAATCTGGTCTACTGACTGGTCTGGTAATCACCTGTGTTGTCCCTCAAATTACTAGGACTAGGGATGTGCGGCGCAAGTGTGCTATCCCTTAGTAAGGCACCTTGGTCCTGGAAGAGACGCTTTCTATGGCCCTTCTTGGACTCCCTTCTGACTTTGTAGGTGGCAGAGCTGGGAGCCAGAGGGTGCAGACCAGGGAGTAGAGCTGAGTGAGAGCTGGTGGGCAAGTCAGAGGGCGCCAGGTTCTGAGAAGGAATGTTTCTAGAAAGACCCAAGCACACAAACATTTCTGGGAAAGATTCCCATTCCCCTGCCGTGGCTACGGGCCCCAAACCCTTCCTTCACTTTCCCAGCTTCTGTCCCCTAGCCAAGAAACTCTCTAACCCCTCTCCCCTCCATGTCATGTGGTTGGGAGGCCAGGTCCTTGCTTCACTGCCCAGTGTCAGGGCAGGGACAGTAGGGAATCTGAGGCCTTGCTGAAGTCACAGGGCTGTCAAGGAAGGGAGCATGAGGGCAGCACTTGGACTTCCTGACTCCCAGGTCAGAGCCCCATCCCTCTCATGGTGGCTCCCCTATCTGGGATTGGCATGACCTAGGACACAGTATGGAGACCCAGAGCAAGGTGTGGCCTGCCACCTGCAGGCCTTGGGAGGCTTACCTGTGGCTCCCAAAAACATGTGATCTCTAGCGAAGAGATCATTTGCTGTCTCCAGCTGCCCAGGGTCAGGGCATGGTGACCTTTGAGTTCCTTCAGAGCTGAGCTGGCACCAGCCATATGTGCCAGGGTTCTGAGTATCAAGTGTGGACTTTGGCTCCCATGTGGCCCCTGATTCTTAGATTGGTCTGGGCCAAGAGAGCAGCTCTACTGCAAGGGGTGGGGTGAGGGGAGATGCTGCGATTGGGAGGCCAGGTGCTCACCTCACTATGCAGACATTTCTGAGAACTCACCAGGTTCACCCCAATGTAAAGCCACATCGGGGGATGCCTTACCAAGAACTCAAGAGGACGTGGCCTGTGGCAGGGAGTGGTGAGAATGGCTGCAGAGGATGGTGTCTGATGAAGGGGGAGTCTGAAGTGCAAACTTGCAGGAGGCATGTGACCCAGTGAGTTGGATTTTCCCTAGGGGTGAGAAGGTGGTTCAGCTTCTGGCCTGGCAGTGAGTACAGTAGGAAACTCAGGGCTGGGGGTGTGAACCATTCTCACCTGGCCTGCTGTGAGGCTGTACAGGTTGTGGGAGGATCAGTGTTTTGTCTGTGATTGACTTGAAGGAGGCAATGCCACCTCCCTGGGTCTGCTCCACCAGGAATGCCATCCTAATAGAGGGTACTTTTGGGCACTCAGGTTCTGCTGAGGCCTTGGGCCAACCTCTTGATGGGATATGAAGTCCATGTTGGGGCAGCAGTTCTAGGCAGAGCCAACAACTGCCTGCCCCTCACCTCCTTCCCGCATGCCCCTGCGCCCCACCCTGTTCTTGGATTCTTTCCATATTCACCTGGAGGGGGTGCCTTGAGCCTGTGACCAGCTTGGCTTTTAGTCTCCCTGAAAGAGCCACCAGCGTCAGGCTGAGGGAGGCTCTTCACTGGGCGGAGAAGAGAAAGTTTCTGGACTTCTTGTGCTGTTGTCTACCCCTGCCCCAAGTGGCCCTACAGCCAAGATGAGCCTCCTGTGCTCTGGAGTATTATGGCAAGCAAAAGGCCCCTAGCGGTGGCAGGGGCTCAGTTTCTCAGCTTCTCACCCTCCCCAAGGTGGCCATCCACATACGTGGTGTGTGTCTTTGAGGTCTTTGAGTATCTCTGTGAGGTGACTGACCAGTGTGGCTGACTGAGGGGTCATTCCCCAGCCAGAGTAGGTCTATGGCCAGGAAACCAAGAGAGGCTCACACACCTGACAAGTCCTGGTCACCCTGCCAACCTCTTAGCATGTGGCCTCACCACTGAGACCACAGGCTCTCAGCCACAACCCTACATTGCTCACTCTGTACCTGTCCCAACCCTGCAGGCCCAGCTTGCCACAAGTACCCTAGTGGTCTCCGGTAGTGCCTGGCACAGGGCTGGTGAGAGCTAGTGAATATATGCCCTCTCCTGCTGGAGCTGGGCCCCCTCACCCACAGGCAATCATTTGTTTGGTGCAGAAGAGGCTTGGAACAGGGAGGTTTGCACCTGCTGGCCAAGTTCTGCCTGGCTTGGACTTGCCATCCTCAGGGTGGATGAACATTGTTGTTGGGGTTGGGGGCCCGGAAGGGTGAGATGCTTTTTGGAACCCAGCACTGGGGAACTTATGTGGAAAATGGGTGTGATCTGAAGCCCTCTGCTCCATTGAGCCTAGCTGATGGCATTGGGGTGTTGGGGAGACCTGGCGGTGTGAGATGCAGAGGGTGGTGCCGCAGAGAGCTTGCCCAGCACTTAGAAAGTAGCCAAGAGGGTCGGGCACCATGGCTCACACCTATAATCCCAGCACTTTGGGAGTCCGAGGCGGGCGGATCACCTGAGGTTGGGAGTTCGAGACCAGCCTGACCAACATGGAGAAACCCTGTCTCTACTAAAAATACAAAATTAGCCAGGCATGGTGTTGCATGCCTGTAATCCTAGCTACTCAGGAAGGCTGAGACAGGCGAATCGCTTGAAACTGAGAGGCAGAGGTTGCGGTGAGCCAAGATTGCGCCATTGTACTCCAGCCTTCCAGCCTGGGCAACAAGAGTGAAACTCTGTCTCAAAAAAAAAAAAAAAAAAAAAAAAGCAGCCAAGAAGTCTGTCTGTAGGCCAAGTCTGTCTGTGGGCCAAGCCCTGCCAGTGTGGGACACACTACGATATGAGTTGGACCTCAGGTCTTCCCGTTATGGAGTCTGGTGGGAGAGGCATACTGCATCCTTAGGCTAGACCTTAGGCTCAGGGTGGGGAAAGCCATGGTAGAGCCTGGCCCAGGCTTGAGGAAGGCTTTATGGAAAAGGTGGTCCTCTTTTCAGATCAGGGAAGCACCCACTTGCTGCCCACCATCCCTAGCTCCCTGAGCCAGTCTTTCCTGAGACATGGGGTCCCAGGAGTTCTGACCCTCTGGGAAACATTTTGGCCATTGGACGGTAGGAGCCTTCCACCCTTCACCCCTACCCTATGTTGGTTTGCAGGCATAGTCCTCGCAGGCAGTGGCTGGGTAGGCAAGGCTTGAAACCCTCTTGTTTCCAAAGTGGCAATGTCTGAAAATGTCCTCCTGCTGCCAGGGCAGGTACAGTGCAGTCAGGCACCTCCCTCTGCACCCATGCCTGTTGAGCTATGCCTGTGTATGCCACAGCCCTCAGGTCCTTAGTCAGGACCATGTTCCCCCATGACCCATCTTCTCCAAAGGAGGGAATTCCCTGTCCCTTTGGCCTAGGAGCCTCCCTGGGGCCTCTCAAGCTCAGCTCTGTCACACCAGCTCCTGATTCTTGGCCACCATGAACCACAGGCCAGGCTCAGGTGGGGCCTTGACCCCAGGCCTCAGTTTCCTCATGGGACACTTGTGAGGATTCAACAGATTAATACAGGAAAAGCTCTGGGAGCAGGGTCAGGCCAGAGGGAGTGGCCAGGAACTATCAGATACGGTTCTTAACTTTTTTTTTTTTTCTTGAGATGGAGTGTTGCTCTGTCTCCCAGGCTGGAGTGCAGTGGCACGATCCTGATCCACCACAACCTCTACCTTCCGAGCTTAAGCAGTTCTCCCGCCTCAGCCTCCCAAGTAGCTGGGACTAGAGACATCCGCCACCATGCCCGTGCCCGGCAAATTTTCACACTTTTAGCAGAGACGAGGTTTCACCATGTTGGCTAGGCTGGTCTCAAACTCCGAACTCAAGTGATCTGCCCACCTTGGTCTCACAAAGTGTTGGGATTATAGACGTGAGCCACTGTGCCCAGCCAGTTCTTAGCATTTCTGCTAAGAAATGCTAAGAATGGGAGGATGTCTGTAAAGGGCTTAGCTGGTGTTGATTAAACACTTAACATGAAACAGGTATGGATTAGCTCATTTAATCCCCACCACATCCCCATGAGGTGGGCTATCCTCAACTGGGCTCAGTTGTACAGATGGGGAAGCTGAGGCGTGGCAGGGCAGGGTGACTTGGCCATGGCCCAGCTGACATGAAGGTCAGTCTGGCTTTGGCTACCTCCCCTTCCTACGTTCACAGGGGTAACTGCTTAGGCCCCTGTACCAACACCCCCAGGCACCAACTCTGATCCAGACCCCTCTGCTTCATAGGAACTGGTTGAGTGGGTGCTGGAAGAGGTGGCCCAGAGGTACTATGCTGTGGGATCCCCAGGCAGCCCCCTCATTCTGGAGGTAGGCTGTGGATCGGGAGCCATCTCCCTCAGCCTGCTGAGCCAGCTCCCTCAGGTGAGCCTCTCCACCTACTCTGGATAGACTGTGACTGACACTCACTGTCCCTCCCATTAGTGCTTCCCCCACATCCCTCTGCTAGGAGCACTTGAGGGGAAGCAGCTAGATGAGGGAGGACAGGGCTGCCCCTAGCCCACTGTGGTTCACAGACTCTCATGCCTACCACATCTATCTGGCTAGATTTTGGCCAAGAAGAAAAGGCTGTTGGGTATTTCCCTTCTCTTCTGGTGGGGGATTGGAGGAGGGTCTCCCAGGCCCAGTATCTCCCAGCATCTCTCAGCATTGCCTTCCACATATCCTCTGTTTGTTCTTGGGACAGAGCCGAGTCATTGCTGTGGATAAGGGGGAAGCTGCCATCTCTCTGACCCATGAGAACGCTCAGAGGTAGGTGGGGGAGTTGCACTTTGGGGCCTGATCTTGACTCCTTTTCAGGTTTCAAACTCACTAATGCCTGATTTCTCCTCCCAAGAAGGAGGAAGCAGTGGGGTAGCCTGGCATGGGTCCCATGGGGTTCTGAATGGGTAGTGGGCAGTGAGTATCTTGCTGGTCCAAGAAAGGTTGACTGTAAGACCTCATTCTTGTAGCAAAGGGTAGGGATCTACCCCCGTGCCCACCCCTTTCTCCCTGTCTATCTAGGCTTCGGTTGCAGGACAGGATTTGGATCATCCACCTTGACATGACCTCAGGTACCCTCCCCTGCATGTTCCTTAAGATAGGGAGACTAGATACAGGTGCTACTGGGTGGATGAGGCACTCCGCGGACATGGAGGGAGGGCTTCCCCAAAAGCCACAACCATACACGTGTATGGCAGTTCAAACAAAGCCTTGGCTGAGGACAGACAAGTTGCTTTTGCCTCCTAGGCTGACCTGACCCACCAGGGTCAGGTCAATGAATTCCTCATAACTAATGAGTTAAGGGCTTGCTTGTTGGCAACAGATGAGCAAAAGCTTAACTTAATTCCTTCAGGACCAAAATACTAGAGTGCCCCTCTCCCCCTGCCTGGCCTGGGAAGAAGCGATCCAGGCACTGCACAGCTCAGCCATAGCCTTTACAGTGTGTCCGGGCCTCCAACTCGAGTTCTGGCTCCATTGCCTTACCCATGGGATCCTTGAGCCTCATGTGCACCCTCCATGGAGTGTGATATACTTGGTGTAGCACCCGGCACAGGGTGAAACCAGTAGTCAGAGCCATCAGGAATTGGCTGATGAGGCCAGGCCTACCCTCCATGTACTCTCAGTCCATGTTGGCTATAAGGCTGGTGGAGCTATAGAAGAGAAAGGCTCTTTCCTGCCTAGGCAATCAGGAAGGACGTCCTGGAAGTGGCACTTGAATGGAGTCTTGTGTAATGAGGATTTTTGGCAAGGACATTCTATGTCTTGAAATGAAGGGCTGCCATGTTGGAGCATGCACATTCTCCACCAGGCTGTCAGCTGAGGACCCTGGGCACTAATTTGCAGATCTGACTTATCAGATCCTGTGGCAGGCCCAAGGTGTGGCGTGATAAGAGGGACATGGTGGCAGGGGGAGCTACCATCCTTTACCTCCCAATGGGTTAGTCCCTACTGTGTGTCCTCTTCTTTGACTACAGAAAGGAGCTGGACACACCTGCCCTTGGGCCCTGTGGACCTGGTCGTCAGCAACCCTCCCTACGTCTTCCACCAGGACATGGAACAGCTGGCCCCTGAGATCCGCAGGTGCTAAGCAGGGTGGGCCAGGGACGCCAGGCCTGGAAAGGCCTAATGGGATTAGTCTGCCCTCGAGGACCACACCATCTGGAGGGACAGGGGAGTTGGTACTGAAACAGGCAGTGGTGTTAGGTGGACGCACTGGAGAGCTCACAATCCTACCTAGATTCAGTATCTGCCTTCCTACTTAAGACTACTGGACAGCCACCGAACCTCTCTGGGCCTGTTTCCTGCCTCTGGAAAAAGAGAGGTAGTCCTCTGCAGGGCCATGGGAGGACTCAGTGACAACTTGAAAGCATCAAACACAGTGGAGGACTCATAGGGGGTGCTCTGTAGATGGGCACATCATTTCATAGAATACTGAGGCCCAGAGAGGATAGGTTTCTTGTCCATGGTCACATGGGAGCTCAGTGGGAAAACTGGGACTAAAACTTGGCCCCAGGCTAGCTTTACGCCAGGCGATCCTGCTCTTACACAGGGGCTGAGAACCAGGGGCAGCCCAGGAGTCCTGGATGGGGCAGCAGTCATGTTGGATGGGGTTGGGGTGTTGGCTCTCCCTTTCTGGGCTCTCAGGAGTGGTCAGGGCTAGCCCCAGATCTCCCAAACCAAGAAGAGGAGCAGCCTTGTGGGGAGACATTCATGTCCCTGACATGAGTCAGTCCATCAGGAGAGGTCATCAGCCAGTGGGATTCAGCAAGCACGCCTGGCGCTGCCTGGCAGGGTGCTGCCCATGAGAGGAAGGGAAGAGGAGCTACCACCCATTTGGGGCCCTCCTCTGGGTCCTCAGATTTGCCCTTCAGTCTAGAGTGTAAGTTCCACAGGGCCCCATTTGTGGAGGCCCTGCCCACGCCCTCCATGCATTTCAGATACCCCTTCCTCAGGCTGTCACCTCCCACTGCTTTCCCTTTCAGCTATGAAGACCCTGCGGCCCTGGACGGTGGGAAGGAGGGCATGGACATCATTACCCACATCCTGGCCCTGGCACCCCAGCTCCTGAAGGACTCTGGGTATGAATGGGATGGGTCTCCTAGGTCTGTCCCCAGCAGCCTCTGCTGCTCCTAATGTGTACTGGGCAGGCCCTGGCAGAGATGAGCACAGGACCCTCACCTCGCCAGCCCAAGCAGCCCAGAAGGGCAGGCCCCAGACCTGTCCTACTGAGCCCACCCGTTTCTCCCCCATGTAGTAGTATCTTCTTAGAAGTGGACCCAAGGCACCCGGAGCTTGTCAGCAGCTGGCTTCAGAGCCGGCCTGAACTGTACCTTAATCTTGTGGCTGTGCGCAGGGACTTCTGTGGGAGGTGAGATCCTACCCCTCTTTAGCCCTGTAGCATGCTGGTATTTCCACTGGGGCCATCCTCAGCCCTGGCTGTCAGGAGAGTGTGCTGTTCCCACTCCCTGCTCATTCCCTGAGGCCCAGGTGGTAACCAGCCCCTATCCCTGTCTCCTCAGGCCCCGGTTCCTGCATATCCAGAGGTCTAGGCCATAGTGTGGCTGCCCTGTGGATGCCTTGTCTGTGGCACCAGCCTGACCAGAGGGAGGTGGATGGCACTTTCCAGAACCCAGGTGCTTATGGTATTTCCCAAGGTTCTGTGATTTCCCCATGCTCTGCATTTCTAGGATATTTCTAGGACACCTGGGTAAACCCAAGTTCTCAGTCTGGCTCCATCACATCAGGGTGGCCGAGGGCAGTTGCTGTGTGTTGGTGAAATAGATGTGGGAGTATTGGGGGATATGGCCAGTAAAGTATTGAGAGACTAACAAATGGTGACCTAATGATTTGTGCATGACTTACAGGTCCCCTGACCCCTTATTCCCAGGTAGCGCTGGGGCGAGAGTTTCCTTCTGCCCCAGCAGGGCTGGCCGTCAGTCCCCTGCTTGGTAGGGGTGTGCAGGTGCAGCGTGGAGGAGGAAGGCACATGAGTCCTCACTCCGGGCCTTGGATACCACGGGGCCTGGTGTAGAGCAGCTCACTCCCAGGGACTGATCAGTCCTCCACTGCCCTGGGTGCATGTGTACACACTTCCCTGACCAAGCCTGGCTCAAGCACAGGAAGCTCATCTGCATTTCGGCTCAAGGATGACTGCCTGCTTTCTGGAGGGGAGGGCCTGGAGGTCCTTGCTGCACAGTTCCTGGGTCGCACATCCACATTGATTTAACGGAAGGCTTGAGCCAGTAAGGGGTGTTTCCTTTTTATCCCCATAGCTTTTAACTAAAACATCCCTCCTGAGTTGACCCCCTGGGGTTTCAAATAACGCATGTGCACCTGGTTGGGACTGGGGAGAGTGAGAAACTGAGATACTGGGCACAGGATTGTGGCCTTCACCCCAGCTCTGGTCTGTGCAGACTCATGGCCACCAGGAGGCCTGCAGATCCAGCCTTCCTATCAACAGTGACAGGAAATCTCTAGGTTGGTGAGTACTGGTGGTGTGAGCCTGCTTCAGGGTGGGTCCTAAGGAACATGGCAAACCAGGCTGGCTCATTCCACTAGACTGCCCCTGCCACTCCAGCACTTCCCAGGGCTTGGCAGTATGGTCTGATGGGCAGCATCCTCTGCTGCAGCCAGGAGAGCTGAGTTCCAAGGCTGTGTCCTGCAGTGGGACCTTGGGCAGCTCCTTTCCCTGTGAGAAGCTGGCTCTTCTGAGTCCAAGGCCAATGCCAAGTGGCAGCCTCTTTCCTCTTAGCCAAGTGGAATGTGCTTGCTGGCATCTGAATGTCCATTCTCCAGGCAGAGAGAACAAGAGAAGGTGTGGACTGCCTGAGATCCCATGATAGTGGCCAAGTGGAGATAGTAAGTTAGATCCCTCCCTTTGGGGAGCCTATATTGCTGGAGTCATAACCAGCCTAAGTGTCACCCTGCACTATGGCTGGAGGACGCATTTGGCAGAGGTCACGCTGCAGTTCCCAGCGCCCCAGTGGCCTGCCCCATGCCCAGCCCCAGCTGCATGAACCCTGAGCTGCCCCTGGCTTCCTTTGAGGAGACTGCTCCAGAAGGAACCTGGGTCGGGAGGGCAAAGGGGTGCACAACCAGGGCTAGGCTCCCCACTCCCTGAGTCCTCCGTGCTCACAGACCTTTGCCTGCTAAGGTCCTCACCAGTGTTGCCCTTTCTGTCTTCCTCCCTGTGCCCTTTGGCTCTTGCTGTCTTCAGCAGCATCTCAGGGCAGTTGCCCTGACCTTAGTGTAGTCTGTCATCCCCCACCCCTCAGCCAGTCCTGACTTCCCTGATGGTCTCACCCTCCTGGCCTCAGGCCCATTCCTGAGGAAGGGCCTTGGCGAGCTTGTGGATGTTGCACCAGAAGAGAGTGCAGTGTTGGAGAGTGACAGTGTTGGGGCAGCTGGGGCCACAAGCAGGAGCCACCCTCGGGGACAACTTTCTGCCCAGAAAAATGTGCAGCTTGACTCTGCTGAGGAAAAGGTCCAAGCCAAGAGGACTGGCAGATGGGGCCTCAAGCCTGCAGCCACTGGCTTGATTGGGCCCTGGACATTGAGCCCTGATGTTGTAGCCACACCAGCCTGGACTTCAATCCCAGAATCTGCCCCTCACCACAATGTGACCTTGGGCAGATGACTTCACCTCACTCAGCCTTGGCTTCTAAGACTGAGAAATGTGACTAAATGCTTTATTTCATAGGATGCGTGTGAGGAGCCCATGGAAGGTGCCTGACTTGGCACATTGTGGCATTTTTTTCTTGCCTTCCTCAGGGGGCAGACACTGGAAGGAAGGACCTGATGCCCTCAGGTGTCCATCTGATGCTTGGGACCAACATAAGGCAGGCAGGGATACAAGGCAGTCTGGAAAGAAGGGTAGGCAGGAGTTTCAGTCTTGGGCTCTTGACTCCTCATTGTTGTCTAGAGATGGAGCCAGCAGGCTGGTAGCCTGGCAGCCCACATCTCCCCTCAGCCCCTCCTCACTATGGCCCCAGTGCCTTGAGGCCCAGGCCAGGGCAGCCAGTGGCTCCAGCTCAGGGAAAGCCAGGCTCACCTGCCCTATCCCCTCCCTTGCTCCTGAGGCCAAAGCCAGAGACTCGAACTACCTCCCCACCACCACCAGCATATGTCAAGGAGCACTTGCAGGCAGAATGGGAGGAGGACATGGAGCTGATGGTGGAGTCCAGGCTGTGCAGGCCCCTGAGGTCTTGAGAGATGTGCCTACTGCTCATGCAGCCTCCTTCAGCCAGAGCCCAGAGCACAGACAGGAGTGTAGGAGTCCCTGTTTGATGTACTCTGGGAAAGTAATTCTGTCTCCTCTTCTGATAGTTGGGGAAACTGAGGCCTTATCTCACAGTTGGATGCTTTTCCCAGTTGTCAATGGGTTTCTCCATGGGGCTCATCCAGCTGCCTTATTGAAATATGCCTCCAACCTTGTAAATGCAAGAAATCTACTCTTTTTGGCTCCTTTACCCCCACCTGGGCCCTGGGCCATTGGCTGCTCCCAATCCCTGCCCCAAACACTTAGCTGGCTCCCTATGACTTAAGTGTGTTCTCTTGTGTCCTATGGAATCCAGTTCTGAAGAGATGGGGGAGGACAACTGTGGGAAAAGCCCTGGGGGCCCTCCCAAGGCCCCATCAGTGCTCTGAGTAGGCTGCCATCCGAACAAAGGGTTCCACTGCTGACAAGGTTTGAGAACTGCTGGCTTGAGGTGGGAACCCCTTTAACCTCTGCGGGACAGCATATCTTTCCCTATCCACCTTCGATTCTTTTCTCTCTTTTTTCTCTTCATTGGCTCCTTCTTAGTGGATTCTTTTCTCTACTGCCCTGGGCTTCAGCCTTTGTGCAGCACTGTTGATGCCCTGAACGCACACCTTCCCTTTGCCCAGGCAGTGCAAACGATCCACTTCTTCAAGCTCCAACACAAATGCTGCTTCCTTTAGGACACCTGCTCTGTGCTCTTCCTGCCTCCCCTAGCTCATACCTCTGCTGGCACCAATGACCTTCTGTACTATGCCTTCAGAAACCTTCTTATCCCCCTCATCTCTGGGGCCCCCTGTGGATCTGGCATACCCAAGTTCAGTAAATGTCTACCAGTAAGCTGATGGCACATGCATTTTCTAGAATAGAGCTGGGACTTCCCATGTGGCCCACATCTGACCTGGCGGCCCATGTGTTCCGGTCATTAGGGAGAGGAAGCCATGAGGACCTGGCCTTCTGCCCGACCCAGGCAGCCATTCAAGTTGAGCAGTGGCCACTTCGAATGCTCAAGTGCACCTGATCCCTGTGCGACAGCCGTGCCAGGAGAACTGGCTGTCCTTGGCGGCAGTAGGAGCAGGCGCCAGGTTTCCTGGAGCTCTTGGCTTCAGCCAGCCCCCAGCCAGAGTCCTGGCTAGGACAGAGACCTGATCTCCCCCTCATGACTTTCTACCTTGGACAAGCCCCCTGAACTGGATTTGGGACTGTCAAAGCAACTCTACCACTGCTCTGGTAGGCTGAACAGTGACCCCCCAGAATCGCAGTGTCTTAATCACCTAATCCTTAACGCGTGACTATATTACCTTCACATAGCAAAATGGACTCTGCAGATGTGATTAAGGATCTTGAGATGGAAAGAGTATCTTGGATTTTTCAGGTAAACTGAGTATAATCACAAGGGCCTCTGTAAAGGAGGCAGGAGTGTCAGAGTGACGGAAGAAAATGTATGTAACAATGGAAGCAGAGGTCAGAGTGATGCAATTGCTGGAGGAAGAGCCATGAGCCAAGGAATGCAGACAGCCTTTTCTTCCCTGGGACCTCAAGAAGAATGCAGTCCTGCCAACACCTTGATGTTAAGCCCTGTGAAACTGATTTCAGATTGCTGATCTCCAGAATAGTAAGATCATAGGTTTGTGTTGTTTTCAGCCACTAAATGTGTGATAATTTGTTACAGCAGCCATGGGAAATGAATACAGATTGTGGTGCCCAAATTAGTGCTGCTGTAACACATGCCTACTGATTGAAGTGGCTTTGGAATTGCAATGTGGAAATGGGCAGAGGCTGGAAGAGTTTTGAGTCATGATAAATTGCCTTAACCACCTCTCTTCAGATAGGTGATGTGGCCCGGGGAACTCTTCCTCAACCTTCAGACCTAAACTGCCCAGGCTCCCCATTTTTTACTCATATTTGGAGAGAGGTGGCCCTTTCCCAGAGTGAGAAGACTGGAAGACTGACCAGCATGGGTCCCAGAAGGGAGTGGCTGAGGAATGGTACTGGGATGTGGGGAGAGAGTGCAAGGCTGGCCTCCATGACCCATCTCCAGAGACTGGGTCCAGAGAGGACCTCAGAGACTGGGGCCAAGCCTGTTCCTGCTTTCCTGTGGAGTTAATGTGACTGGCCCAGGACCCCTTGGGTGTGTGAGGATGAGCAGGGGCCCTGTACTCTCTGGGTTGCAGGTACTGCATCTGTGAAATGAGCACAGCAGCCCCTGACTTTGAGGTAATGGGCCTGGCCCCTCCATGTAAGCCATAGGCCTGAGCAGAGCTGTGTCACCATTCTGTTCCTATGGTGGAATGGGGCTATCCCTGGGGTTCTCAACCTCCTTGTCCCTAAAACTGAAGTGGCCAACTGGTGCCCTCAGCCCTGTCCCTGTCCAGGCTGGGACTAGGGCCTCCCTCTCCAGCGGTACTAAGGGACTCTGGAGACACTATCCCACCTGGCCAAGGCTTAGGGCTCCTGAGGCCAGTCCTAACCCAGGAGCCATATGGAGAACTACTGGGAAGCCAGACATGGGCCTCATGCTGGGTTTCAGAACTGAGAAGCCAGGGGACAGAGAGCATGGACACCTGGGTTCAAGGGTCAGCTTGGCCCCAAATCACCTAGATACACTTTGGATGAAGCCAGGAGGGCCTGTTTATACTGGAAGGGGTGGATCTTGGCAAGGCTTATGTTCAATCCCTGATCTTTTTTTCCCAGAGAGGGATGGGGCTTACTTGAAGTAACACAGCACTTGACTACTGACTCCCAGTGTGGTGCTCTCGTCTGCCATTGCTTCCAAGGGCCTGTGGTTAGTTAATTAAATTAATTAGGTGGTGCTCATATGGCTGTCCTTGTAGCTACTAAACCCAGGGATTCAGGCCCATAAAGCCCTCTGGGCCAGGTTTATGGGCAGGTAAGAGCCACATTAGGCCAACTGTAGCCCCTGAGTGTGCAGACAGATTTGGGTCCCATCAGAAACTGGTAGCTGTGGGAGGAGAGCAGGATATCCCCCGCTTGCAGAATGAGTGGGCGCTTTCCCCTCTGAGGGAACTGACTGTACAACCCCCAGCCTCTTCCCCCCCAGGGCCCTCCTGAGGTGTCTGGAAGGACCTTTGGGATCTTTGGCCTCATAACCAGGAATCAGAAGCTTCAAATTCTAGGGGCCCCTTTTCTTCCAAAGACTACTTCTCACACATACAACAGTCCTGCAGGAAAATGGTCAGGAAAGGCCAAGTTTACAGCTCACAGAGTGGGAGAGGCAGGGAAGCCTACCTCAGCCTCACTGAAAGCCCTGAACTGGGCTGACCTCCACCTGCCCCACTATGCCTAAAGGGGGAGGGTATGACAGCTCAGAGTAGCCATGCCCCATGGTAAGCAGGCCTGGCTAAGTGGCCCCCTTCCCAGGGTCTAGAGTCTTCCTCAGACACTAACTCTCAGAGCAGAGGATGTCACCTTTTTGCTCCGTCTTGTACTAGGTCTGCAGCCCTTTTCTGGGCATGTGGCTGGGGAAATGGTGGGATCAGATATCCCCCACTGAGCCCAGGGAACAGATTGTTGGTGCCTGAAACACAGAGATCCCTGCGCTACAGATGAGGCTTAGCAGGACAGGAGCAGAGTTGGGGCACAATCCCAGGTCTCTTCTCTGGCTTCAAGCTGCCAGTCTTTCCTTTGCCACCCGAAGACCCCCTACCCTGCCTTGCTTTCCAGGAACAGGCCTGCCTGCCTGCCTGCCTGGAGAGGCGGCCAAGTCCCTCTGCTCTTCCTGGAAGTCAGCGTGAGGCTGAGCTACATGACCAAGCAAAGCAAACTAGGACTACAGGTGTGAACCACCCTGCCTGGCTCATTTTTATTATTATTATTATTTTTTTTTTTTTGTAGAAACAGGGTCTCTTGATGTTGCCAGGGCTGGCACATGGGGTTTTTAATTGTCCCCACATTACAAAGTTGAGGACATCAAGGCTCAGCAGGATGCAGTTACGGGTCAGGTTGCATAGCTAGACTGGAAGGGAGGATGAGGCTGCCATTGGTGCCCATTTGACTATCAGAGACACTGAGGGCAGCAAAACTAGGTCCTGGGCTGTCCCCTACAGAGCTTAGTGCAGAAGTCACCTGGGCTCGTGGACCCTTGGAGCAGGAGCAAGGGTTTCCAGGGCTGTCCCTAGAGGGCTTTCTAGAAGACCTGCAGCTGCACCTGGGTGCGTCTCCTGAGGTATAGGGCCAGGGCCTCAGTCTCTCAAGACCTACTATGTGTCAGGCACCAGGGAGATGATACCAAGTGGAGGGTCCTATAGAATATGGTGCATCCTGCGCCAAGTACTTCCAGGATTGTCTTACTCAACCTTTATGACATCCTGAGAGATGGAGGCTGTGAACCCTCTTGTTATACCGACGAGGAAACAAACAGAGGGGCTAAGAAACTTGCTTGTATGCTGTCTGAGCTGTGATTCTGGCACAGGCTG
Source organism: Piliocolobus tephrosceles (assembly GCF_002776525.5). NCBI lineage: Eukaryota > Metazoa > Chordata > Mammalia > Primates > Cercopithecidae > Piliocolobus > Piliocolobus tephrosceles. The sequence continues at coordinate 86,022,101 of NC_045435.1, read as the reverse complement.
AGTGACCTGGAGCTGGACGCCTTAGTCGTCACACCAGGCTTGAGGAGGGGCGGATAGGACAGGAATATACCAGGCAGTAGGGACAGTCTGGACAAAGGCCTGGAGTTCTGCAGACACATGGGTAGGGATGTGTAGGGGTAAGCTGGTGCTGGGGGGTGCCCTTGGCTTAGCGCTGAATGCATTTCTGGGGACCAGGACCCTAAAGAGGTTTTTGAGCTGAGTTACAGAGTTAGGGAGGCATTGAAGCTGCTCTTTCTGGATTCCAGGAAAAAGGGACTGGGGCAGGAGGTTGCAACTGTCCAGGGTCTGGAGGCGGCTGGGGTCTGTAGCAGTGGCATCAGACACTCTGCAACAGAACTGACTCAGCCATCGCTGAGGGGTTGGATGTGGGATGGCCAGGACCACCACAATGGGCCCAGGGCTCTGATTGGGACCTGGGGGAAATGGGGCCACCTGAGTTGGAGACTGGGGTGCTGGGGGGGACAGTCAGGGAGCTTGACAGCATAGGATGCTTTCAGAATATCTGAGAGGCAGCATCGGAGTGTCTGGAGATGCAAATGTGACCATGTGGGGACACAGTCCAAAGGCAGCCCTTGAGGTAGAGTTGGGAAGAACACCCTCCTAGACCTGAGTGCTGACAACAGTCCCGGGCATCTGCAGTATGTAAACTAGTGCCAGGTCCCGCACACACTTTGTCATAAATCTTTCTGTTGGCACATCAGGGATCCCTTCCTTGGCCCACTGTACGGATGAAGGGACTGAGGCTTAACCTGCCCAAGGTCACACAGCCAGCAACTGGCCATGCTGGAGTTTGAACCTCGTCCTCTGACGTCCCAGCCAGGAGAGGCGTGACCAGGCTGCAGAGGCCAAATGCTGCCCAGAGCCTCAACCCCCCAGAGGGGCCCCAGAAGCCAGTGAGGTGCCCCACAGCCAACGTGGGCTCCAGAGTGAAGGGGAAAGTGATGAATCAAACAGAAAGCAGCAGATGCAGACTGAGCTCTCCCCATCAGCCCGGGTGCCAGATTTTCACGCCCACAGCAAAGGGGCCAGGCAGAGCGCTAGGTGTGGGGCAGGAGAGGGCAGCGAAAGTGGTTGCCACTGAACCCAGACTCTGATATACTCTGGATATGGGTGGCGCCGACTGACAGACACCCAGCCCAATTCCCGACTGAAAGTTGAGTCCATCTCAGCATGTGAGGATATGAAGTTTGCCTTGTCACAGGGAGCATTTCAGGTCCCTAGGCCTGTGAGGTTCTGGGATGAGGCAACAGATGCATGTGTCTAAAAACCCTTGTTGAAGGCACTCCACAGCTCAAGAACTGACTGTTGCTGCCTACTCTCTTGGCCTGCACTGAAAACCACTGTTTCTTCATCATTTCCCTCAGCCCTCCTGCCTCAGTCCCCCGGAACTTTGGAGCTCATTCTTTCAAAGCCGTTTCGTGTGCAACTCAAATACGTATTTTTTAAAAGATAAAATGAGCATCTTGTTAGCATAAATGTATTTTGCAAATGCAAATTATTTCTCAGCATACAGTCCATCAAGGCGAACAGCAATGAACACAAATGTTTGAACTGGGGGCTGGGATGGTAGTTGTAGTCTTACGTTGGTCTCAATGTCCACTTTCTTTCAGTGTTTGATTTTGGTAGCACAGGATGAAGTGACCGCTGATTCTCACAAATAAGTGTTTACAAATGCTGGCACTGTGTCTGTAAGCCCACCTTGCAGTCTCTTTGATTGACAGGGATAGCAAGAGAAGCCCTTTTTCAAGCTCAGCACAAACCCTGTTCTCTGAGTACATGGGAAGGATTCTAATGTGTCATAATTTGGTGCTGTGCCCATTTGAGTCTGTGCGTGGTTTTAAAAATTGGATTTTTTAAATAATTAAAAATATGAGCTGGGCATGGTGGCACATTCCTGTGGTCCCACCTACTTGGGAGGCTGAGGCAAAAGGATTACTTGAGCCCAAGAGTTTAAGACAGCAGTGAGCTATAATTGTACCACTGCACTCCAGCCTGGACATCAGAGTCAGACCCTGTCTCTAAAAAAAAAATTTTAGGCTGGGCACGGTGGCTTATGCCTGTAATCCCAGCACTTTGGGAGGCTGAGGCAGGCAGATCACTTGAGGTCAGGAGTTCAAGGCCAGCCTGGCCAACCTGGTGAAAATCCGTCTGTACTAAAAATACAAAAATTAGCTGAGTGTGGTGGCTCACGCCTGTAATCCCAGCTACTCGAGAGGCTGGGGCAGGAGAATCACTTGAAACTGAGAGGCAGAGGTTGCAGTGAGCCAAGATCACACCATTGCCCTCCCGCCCAGGCAACAAGAGCGAAACTCTGTCTCAAAAATAATAATAATAGGCCGGGCGTAGTAGCTCACATTTGTAATCCCAGCACTTTGGGAGGCCAGGGATCACAAGGTCAGGAGTTTGAGACCAGTCTGGCCAACACAGTGAAACCCCATCTACTAAAAATACAAAAATTAGCTGGGCGTGGTGGCGGGCTCCCTTAATCACAGCTACTCAGGAGGCTAAAGCAGAATCGCTTGAACCTGGGAGGCAGAGGTTGCAGTGAGCCAAGATTGCATCGCTGCACTCCAGCCTGGGTGACAGAGCTAGACTCCGTCTCAAAAAAATAAATAAAATTTAAAAATTATAGTAATTTTAAAAAATGTTTTAAAAATGAAAGAAAAGGAAGAAGGGAGGAAGAAGCAAGAAAGAGAGAAAGGGGCTGCACACGGTGGCTTACGCCTGTAATCCCAGTATTTTGGGAGACTGAGGCGGGCTAATCAACTGAGGTCAGGAGTTCAAGACCAGCCTGGCCAACATAGTGAAACCCTGTCTCTACTAAAAATACAAAAATTAGCCGGGCGTGGTGGCTCATGCCTGTAATCCCAGCTACTTGAGAGGCTGAGGCAGGAGAATCTCTTGAACCCGGAAGGCGGAGGTTGCAGTGAGCTGAAAAAGGAAGAAGAAAAGAAAGAAAAGGAACTCCTGTGGGGTGGGGCATCTGGGGCACTTGATGCCCCACGTGACCATTCCCTTCCTGGAGGTCTGCCCCAACTGCTCCAGCCCCCATAGCCTGAGGCTCCTGGCACCTCCCACCCAGCATCTGTCATAATCTGGGCCACATGCTCCTGAAAGGTCCTGGGAGCCCCACCTGGTTCCAGTGTGGATGCTCCAAGTACTCCATCCCCGATCTGGGGCAGGGAAGAAAGCCCCGAGCAGTAGACATGGGCTAGGGACTTCCCCAGGCCCTTGGTGGTGCCTCCAAGGGTGGAAATACTGGGGAACCCTGTGCCCCTGAAACCCCAGAGTTTCACTGGTTCTGGGTACCTTCATTTCTGGGAACTGACTGTGCTTTGGAAAGAGAGAAATGAGAAGCAAAACCCTAGGGCCCCAGTATCACCCCTCCTTTCTTCCTTCCGCTTAGTCACAGCCGAGAACTCAGTATCTGAGCCTCCCTTAGGGCCACTGGGTGGGGCAGAATTCAAGGTCAGGCCAGGACACAGCATCTGGGACGAGTCCTCCTTTCCTGCCAACAGCCTCCGTGAGGGGTCCTAGGATTGCTGAGGGCTGAGACTGCCTTCCCAAAGTTGGGAAAGGGTTACTGAGGTTCTCATCTGACCTGTCTCACCTTCTACTTACAGGCCCATCATTCCTGCATAGTCATTTATTAGGCACCAACTGTAAGCCAGGCCCAGGAGGTTGGATGGTTCAGGTGGGACCCTGTCCTTGCAGAACTTACAGACTTGCGCATAGACTCCTCCTGACAGGCCCCTCATGAGTGGCTGGGTCTTTACAAGTTTTTTGGTCAGCAATAGGGAGCCATGGGAGGCACTAGACTCTGGGGAAGCCAAGCCACATCACATGTACATAGCACAGAGACTCACACGCCCCTGCACAGGCAGCCACATGTACATGTATGTTCATGGGCATGGGCCTTGAGCACTGGGTCCCGTGAGCCACTGCACCTGGCCAACTGGGTCCATGTCCATAATCACAGGTGTCCACACAGGGCCTCCCTTGGATGGGGGAGCTCCAGGCTCTGGAAACCAGGTCAGGGCTGCATGCACACACGTGTGTGTGTGTGTGTGTGTGGTGTTGTGTCACTCTGCCTCAGAGGCCCAACCACTGCCTCCAAGTCATGGGAGTGCAGAGCCCATGTGAGCTCAAACACTGCCCCATATCATAGAAAAGAGGGCCAAAGCTCGAGAGGGCCCATGACTTGCCCAGTGTCACACAGCAAGGTGGGGCAGGTCTGGGAGGGAAATGAACCAGACCTTATCCACATCCCTGACCTTTTTGACTTCATGCTTGGAGCTTGGCACCCCCTGCGAACCACACTCCATTGACCTCTGGGAAATGGAGACTGGTGATTCGCCCAGCAAACCCTCCTGGGAACTAACCACAGGCTCCTCCCAACCTTCACTAACCAACCCCAGAATTTCCAACACCAGTGCTTTGCTTAGCTGTGCTGGGCACCTGAAACTCATTCTCCCTGCCACCCTCCCTCCCTGATTCCTTGAATAAAATTCAGCCTTCCAAATTTTACTCAAATGCTTCTACTTTCTCTGACCCTCTGGAACTTTCCCCTGTTACCAGTCTCCCTCCAGCATCTGTCCCCTCATTCTCACCTCCTGTTTACTTCCCCACAAAGGCCAAAAATTGACCCTTAGAGCTCGAGACTCTGGGTGGAGGATCTTCTTAGCTGGGACCACACCCAGAACAGCCCAGCCCTTCAGATTCTGCCAGTCACAGTGGGGTGGGCCCTGGAGCTGGAAGAGGAAACAGCCTCCACCAGAGTCACCACCTGCCCTCCACCCTACTTCTCCTCCGAAGGCCCAACAAGGTCCTGTGCGCCCTCCAAGGGCAGAGGAGGCTGCTGGCTGTGGCTGTGGGAGGAGACCTGGAGCACTGTGCCTGAGGCAAAGCTGGCCCCGTGGAGTTTGCTATTCCAGCTTTTATTTACTCCTCTGTACCCTGAGCACCATTAACTGGGTGTCAGGCCTGTGCCTGTATTTGGCAGGGTGAGGGGTGGGGGCCAGACAAATTGTAGCGAAGCCTCAGGTCTTTGGGGTGTTGCCCCTCCACTACATGGCCCCAGACCAAGTTCTCTGCCAGTTTGCAGAGCTCTTCCCTTCCATTTGGTCTTGAGGAGAGGCCAGAGAGGCTGCCTTTACCCCATGAGCTCTGAACCCTCTCACTATCTGGCTATCCCCTCATTCTCTCACCACCCACTCCCACTCCCGATGGGAGCCTCAGGCCCGGCTTAGGAACCCTGCCCATAGCTGTACTGATGTCCTTGGCTTTGCTATAGGGAAAGAACACAGCCACTCCACACTCTGGGACAGCCAGCTTGCATCCAGTCCCTAGTGCAGAGGGGCTAGTTTAGGGAAGGACATTAGGAACCTGCCTGTGCACCTGATTCAGGGGCCCCAGAGAAGATTTGGTGGGCTAAGGGTGGGCAGGAGAATACAACTCACAGCCAAGCAGAAGGTGGCTTTCAGCTCCCCGCTTCTCATTTCTTTTTACCCTGGCTGCACCAGGGCCATGCCCCTCATGGAAGGTTTGCTTGCCTGCTTATCTAGTCTCAGGTGTTACAGTTTTTCCTATTATGTATTACACAGAGAGATGGCCTAACTGGTTCTTGCTGCTGCATGGTCAAGCCATTAATTTACAGGGGTTTATCTTATAACTGGATACCTTTTTGGTTTCTCTTACAAGATGTGCTGGTTGTTGCTTCTCTTGGATTTTCTACATTGACATTTTACCACTGAAAATAATCACAAATTTGTCTTTTCCTTTCTTTTTTCTTTTCTTTTCTTTTTTTTTTTTTTTTGAGATGGATTCCCACTCTGTTGCCCAGACTGGAGTGCAGTGGTGTGATCTCCACGCACTGCAACCTCCGACTCCCAGGTTCAAGCGATTCTCTTGGCTCAGCCTCCCAAGTAACTGGGATTACAGGCATCTACCACCATGCCAGGCTAATTTATTTTTTGTATTTTTAGTAGAGATGGGGTTTTGCCATGTTGGCCAGGCTGGTCTTGAACTCCTGAGCTCAAGTGATCTGCCCACCTCGGCCTCCCAAAGTGCTGGGATTACAGGCGTGAGCCACCATATCTGGCCTGTCTTTTCCTTTCTAATACTTATGGCTCTTATTTATTTTTCTTGTTTAATAGCTTGGCTGAGACCTTTAATACAATATTGAAAAACAGTAACAACTGAGCATTTGTACATTGTTTCTCACTTGGGGTGCCTCTGGTCCCTCCCTGTTGAGTGCATTTGCTATTGATTTTGGATAGACGGCCCTTTTCTACTTAATGGTTCAGTCTAGTTCTGGCTGACTCTGATTTTTGTTTATTTTAGAGGCTTTTCTTTTTTCATCTTTCATTCATGCAACAGACCTTCAGTGAGCTGATTGCCAGGACTACAGTGTCATACTGTGGTACCAAAGAAAAATTGTCATGGTCCCTACTCATAAGGAGTTCATGGCCTGGTGGAGGATAGATAGAGGCAGGCAAATAGATCCTTATCCTTAGGCCATGGGGCGTGCATTCAATCACCATCTGCTGGCACTGTGCCAGGCACCAGGAAAGGGCGCTATTCAGGCAGGCCCCCATTCACAGTCTGGTGGGTCCAAGCAGCTCACATCCCCTCTCACTCAAGTTCCCACAGAGTAGTTGCAATGGTGAGCTGAGGTTTTCTCTGCTGCAGAGGCCAGGTGGGTAAGTAAACAAAAGTGCCCAAGAGCTAATCCCCTGGAGCAGCCTGAAACCAAGGAAGAGAGAGAGTTGGTAGACACATGTCCAGCTCCCTCATCCCTTGCGTGGGACAGCCATGGCTTGTGTTTTCTGCCAGCTCTCAACTGAAGACTGGGCCTTAGTTGCCTACAGAAGGAATCCTCTCATTAACCCACCTATCTCCTTTGACTTCCTTTCCTTCCCTGTCTCACCCCCTTTCCCATTTTACATCAGTAAGTGTGAAGGCTGAGATTTTATCCAACTTTCTTTTTTTTTGAGACAGTCTCGCTCTGTTGCCAGGCTGGAGTGCAATCCCGGGTTCAAGCGATTCTCCTGCCTCAGCCTCCCTAGTACTGGAACTACAGGCACAGGCCACCACGCCCAGCTATTTTGTATTTTTTTTTTTTTTTTTTTTTTGAAATGGAGTCTCGCTCTGTCACCCAGGCTGGAGTGCAGTGGCGCGATCTTGACTCACTGCAAGCTCCGCCTCCCGGGTTCACGCCATTCTCCTGCCTCAGCCTCCCATGTAGCTGGGACTACAGGCACCCACCACCGCGCCCAGCTAATTTTTTATATTTTTAGTAGAGATGGGGTTTCACCGTGTTAGCCAGGATGGTCTTGATCTCCTGACCTTGTGATCCACCCATCTCGGCCTCCCAAAGTGTTGGGATTACAGGCGTGAGCCACCACGCCTGGCCTATTTTGCATTTTTAGTAGAAACGGGGTTTCACCACGTTAGCCAGGATGGTCTAAATCTCTTGACCTCATGATCTGCCCACCTCGGCCTCCCAAAGTGCTGAGATTACAGGCATGAGCCACCGCACCCGGCTTATCTGACTTTCAAGCAAACAAGTTAGTCTGTCATATTCTCAAGGATCATGGCAGAAGGCACAGAACTCCTGGTTCAGAAACAGACAACAGATTATTGTTTACAGTAATGGCAGTAGACAGAGTAAAACCATTTTCTTACACCACTTCCTTGAACCCCAGTTCCCACAGAGTGATGTGTTGATGGCCCGGTGATGTCTGCATATGCATTGGGTTGCATTACAGTGGAGAAAATGTATGCTGAATTTAGGGGACCCACATCTTGTATAATAAGCTGCAAGCAAACCTGCCCAGGTGGGAGATGTTATCTTTAGTATATGGGACAATAAACAAATCTGCCTTTTGCCCTGGAGGGAGATACTACCTCTATCTTCTAACGCTATTCACTATAATAATCACCCTTGTAAAGATAGTTTAGAATAAGGGCAACCAGTGCCTCTACTGGCAAGTGTGCAGAAATAGGAGAGAACCATGGGGAACTGTCTTTCAATACCTTACTGGTGCTTCTTGGCATTACTTCCCAAATAATCTATTTGCATTTGGATGCTTGTCTCAGAGTCGTTTCTGGGGGGAAAAGCCCAAGATGGAGAGATAACACTATATAGGCATTGATGTATTTCTGAGTGACTCTCTTTCCTCCAGACCTGTCCTGCAAACATCGCAGGGGAGTCACACAAAGGAAGAGGTTTCCACACCTAGGATTGATACTGCTGGGACTTCAGGGCAGGTGCTCTAAAAGACTCTTAGAATTTCATTTTTAAAATTTAATATTTGGTCTATCTAGAATTTATGGTGGAAGGTGTGAGGTAGACATTGCACTTTTTTTCCCTCCAAGTTGCTCCAGTATCACTGACTGGAAATTGTGCTTGGTCTGTTACCACTTTCTTCTAATCCGCCTGTGGCCTGTTCCTTGGAGTGTATCACAAACATACAAGTGATCAATTTCAAATAAATTGATTAAAGAATTCATGTGCATTCCCATCACTGGGATTGACACTCAGTGCTGTTGCAGTGTGAGACAAACCCAAACACCCATACTCATGATAACACCGTTTAGGTTCTAGGGCAATGCATGGAGGTTGTGCTTTGCCTAACTGCAGAGCAAACACTACTTCAGCCTTCACAGAGAATTTGACTGTGAATACTGAAGATTTCTTTTCTTCTCTCCCTTTCTTTTTGAGAAGAGTTTTGCTCTGTTACCCAGGCTGGAGTGTATAGTGGTACAATCATGGCTCACTGCAGCCTCGAAATCCTGGGCTCAAGTGATCCTTTGGTCTCAGCCTCCCAAGTAGCTGAACTGCAGACATGCACTGCCATGTTTGGCTAATTTTTAAAATATTTTTTGTAGAGAAAGGGTCTCACTATGTTGTCCAGGTTGGTCTTGAACTCTTGGACTCAAGCGATCCTCCCGCTTTGGCCTCCCAAAGTGCTGGGATTACAAGTGTGAGCCACTGCACTCTGCTAAGGTTTCTTTTTATAAAAATGTTTAGCAATATTCAATAACAATTTCAAAAAGTTAAGTAAAATTTTAGTTTGAAATCTTCTTAATTTAAATTTAATACAATTATAACTTATAGTTAGTTTTGCCTCAATTTTACTAGGTGATTTTGATTATTTAAAAAATAACTTTTTAGGCTGGGTGTGGTGGCTAGCGCCTGTAATCTCAGCACTTTGGGAGGCTGAAGTGGGTGGATCGCTTGAGCTCAGGAGTTCAAGACCAGCCTGAGCAATGTGGTGAAACCCTGTCTCTATAAAAAATACAAAAATTAGCCAGGTGTGGTGGCAGGTGCCTGTAGTCTCAGCTACTCATGGAGGCTGAGGTGGGAGGACCCCTTGAGCCCAAGAGTTTGAGGTGTCAGTGAGCTATGATCAAATTACTGTGCTCCAGCCTGGGTGACAGAGCAAGACCACCCCCTCAAAAAATAATTACAATTAAGGCCAGGCGTAGTGGCTTATGTCTGAAGTCCCAGTGCTTTGGGAGGCCGAGGCAGGAGAATCCCTTGAGCCCAGGAGTTTGAGAGTAGCCTGGGAAACATAGCAAAACTCCATCTGTAAAAAAATACAAAAAATTAGCGGGGTGTGGTGGCACACACCTGTAGTACCAGCTACTTGGGAGGCTAAGGTGCGTGGATCACTTGAGTCTAGGAGGTCAAGGCTACAGTGAGCCAAGATTACACCACTGCACTCCAGCCTGGGCAAAAGAGTGAGACCCTGTCTCAAAAAATAATAATAATAATTAAATTAATTTTAAAATAAAAATAACTTTTTGGACTATAACATATTTTGATATATCTCATTTAACATATTTTTATGTTATTTGAATGTAATATTTTATTTCATTATTTAATTAATTTATTTATTTGAGATGGAGTTTCACTCTTGTCACCCAGGCTGGAGTGCAGTGGTGTGATCTTGGCTCACTGCAGCCTCTGCCTCCCGGATTCAAGAAATTCTCCTGCCTCAGCCTCCCAAGTAGCTGGGATTACAGGTGTGCACCACCATGCCTGGCTAATTTTTGTATTTTTAGTAGAGATGAGGTTTTACCATGTTGGCCAGGCTGGTCTTGAACTCCTGACCTCAGGTGATCCACCTGCCTTGGAAACCCAAAGTGCTGGGATTACAGGTGTGAGTCACTACATCTGGCCAATATTTTATTTTAGTCTTTTTAAAAATTATTATTTTTTTTTTTGGAGACAGGGTCTTGCGCTGTTGCCTGGTCTGGAGTGCAGTAGTATAGTCATAGCTCACTATAAACTTGAACTGCTGGCCTCAAGCAATCCTGTCGCTTTGGTTTCTCAAAGCGCTGGGATTACATGTGTGAGCCACCATGTCCAGCCTTATTCTAATCTTTTGAATCATTACCACGAAAAGAACAGTAATAGTGTAGAAGTCTTGACTGTAACAACATAATCAATCATTTTACTAGAATAAAGACGAGGAGAATCAATGTTACAGAATAAATACAGAATGTCTTAGGCATCAGGCAAGTCTTCATTCTCTCACTTAAACCTCAGGTCACTGAACACCTGGACATGAGTGATAATTATTAAGTTCCATCATTTTGGATATCTACTGACTTTCAGACATAAAAACCATAGATTTACAGATGTTTTTACTGCTATGAAAGCTTATTTGTTCAGTAGGAGGATAGAACACATTTTATTAGCAGTTTGATTTATGGTTGTTTAATATTTAGATTCTGGTGTGTGGGCCTCCATTTGTCCTTTTGCCCGGAGCACTGCAAACATCAAGGCCTGTGCTCCAATGTGCCCACAGGTGCTTCTCGCTGCAAGAGACACCAGAGAAAGAGCTGTCCTGGGGCTCATGTCTCCATGGGCTCATGGTGAAGCGGGAGCTGGAGGGGTGAGGTGGGATCCAGGGGAAGACTCTGAGGAGAAACAAAAATCACCAAGTCTACACATTTCCTTCTGACAAAGATTCCATAAGGCAAGTGATAACATTGTCCCCAAAACAGAGGTGGAGGCCCGGTGCAGTAGCTCACATCTGTAATCCTAGTGCTTTGGGAGGCTGAGGCAGGAGAATTGCTTGAACCCAGGAGTTCAGACCAGCCTGGGCAACATGGTGAAACTAGATCTGTACAAAAAATTAGTGGTGTGTGGTGGCACACACCTGTAGTCCCAGCTACTTGGGAGACTGAGGTAGGAGGATCGGTTGAACTCAGAAGGTAGAGGCTGCAGTGAGCCGAGATTGTGCCACTGGACTCCAGCCTGGGCAAGAGGGTGAGACCCTGTCTCAAAACCAAACCAAACCAAACAAAACACCAAAAACAGAGTAAGAAACTGAGGCTCAGAGTGGGTTCATGACTTGCTCAAGTCACAACGCAGGATACCTAGTTCTAGAACCACGTGCAGCAGGGCACCGGAGTCCCCTGCAAACCCATAGCTCTTTTCACTCAGGTCAGGTGGTCCCCAGGTGAATTTCATCCACAGCAGGTTCTTTCCAGCCACAGCCAGCCTGACCTGGGTGCAGGCACCAAGGCCTCTAAGTGACAGAGAATGCAGCATTCCTGCCCACTGCCAGCTGCCCCAGGTAGCCTTTGAGAACTGGCCGCTGCAAAGTACAAGCACAGCAATGACCTGTGTCCTTGGGCTGCCCCACTGCCCTCCTACAGGGGTGGGAGGACCTCTCTGCCATAGCCCCACCTCACAGCTGCCACCCACCCCCTGGGTCCTAGCCCTTCTTAACCCCAGCATTGTCGCTACCTTCTCTGTGACATTGAGGTGGGTGGGTAGCAAGCTTGGTGCTGTGCTCAGTGAGGGCCAAAGAGTGACCTGAGGGTGGGAGGAGAGAGGCAAGTTCTTGCTGACACCCCTGTCCAGTGTTGGCCAGGGGAGGTTCTCCATTCTGAAGGTAAATGGGTCATGAGTGGTTAAAAGGTTGTCCTAGTGCCTCCCAGCTATGCGACCCTAACCTGCTCATTCAGCACCCTCAGCCAGACTTCCAGTCCACTGCTCTGACAATGCTGCCCTTGGGATCCCGTGATGGGAACACTCATGGCCATTCCCTTGAAATGTGGCCAGACTTCAACCCAGTCCCAGACAGGTGTAGGTGCCCACCCACTGCAGCCTCTCTGCATTCTCCAGGCCATTCTCCAACAGGCCGGATGCATGTCCTGGGTGGCTTGACGCTGAAGCTGGGGCCTAGGCTCCCTGCTGTGGGACAGGGAACTGTGGGTGAGACAAGGCTGGCCTGGAGTGACTAGAGCCAGAGGCTGCCTGCCCACCAGCAAAGAGGGCTCAGTAAGCAGGGCCTGGCACTGCTGACCCCACCTTGCTTTTCCTCCTACTCTCCCTTGGAGTTTCACACCCCCGGCTGCCCACTGGCCTAGGGAGGACACTCCTGTCTAACCTCCTGCTTTCACTGTGGACCCACACCCACATGCTGCCTCCACAGGTACACATGCCCTTTTTTTCTCTGCTAACACTTGTTTCTCGTCGTCCACTCTGCCAGGCTGGACACTGGGCACTTCAGCGGTCATGCCAGATCCAGCACAGGCATGGAGGAGTCTAAGGAGGCACCTGCAGTCAGGGAGGGCTTCCTGGAGGCAGAGACCCAAGCTAAGGGCTCAGCACCCTCTCCCCCCACTTACCCCAGGTCACTGGCTGTTCTCTGAGCCTCACTCCCTGGAAGGGCCAGCAGGTTCCAGGAAGTGTCCCCTCGCCCTGCAGTGCTGGTTCCAAGAACTGCAGCTCTTGGCAGCATTTGCTTAGGATCCTTTCCTAGAACTCAAGGCTTGCTCTGCCCAGACTGCTGGGGTCTCAGAGGGCAGCCAGTGGGGGTAGTGGGGGAAGGGGGTGCCCTGGGACATGTCTCTGCAGGGAGAACATCCCATGGACCAGACACTGGGAGGTGGACCTAGGCTGTCAGCCAGGAGTGGTTGGCCACACTAGGGTGGGAGACAGGAGGTCGGTGAAATGCGGGTGCTTTGACTCCAGTCAACCATGGGGTGCGGGCGCATGAGTTCTCCCTGCACAAAAAGGAGGCTCACTCCCTAGGTCCAGAACTTCCACCAGCTTGCCACATGTCACCCTCCACCCCCCCACCTCTCCTCCTCCGACTAGCCTGGTACCAGGGTCCCATACAGAATCAGCACAGGTCTTACCGTTAGAATAGGCCCTCATCAGATAACCTCCAGAGGACAGGCCAGGGTGCAGGACAGGCAGGTTCTGAGGAGGAAAGGGGGATGGGATCGTCAGTCTTGGGGCCCTTGGAAGGCCATGACAATTGTGTTATTAATCCTGTTATGGTTTTACCTTGCCTGGTTAGAACTGAGTAAATCACCCCACCTCACACCCCCCAGCAAGTTGGGTCAGGTGAATGGGGGACAGGCCCTGATAAGTGGTCAAGGACAGGGCCCAACTTCCCTCAAGGTCACCGGGCCTCCCCCTGGGGTGTGTCCTCCACCCGCCACCTCTGAGCTGGCACCAGGCCTGCCCAGCCGCCTGGGACCTGCCAGATCACGTTGAGCAACCAGTTCCTGAGAAGCGTTGAAGGCAGTGTGGTTTAAAATTAACTCCCCCGCTTCCCCTCCCGCCTGCGGCCTCCTCTGAGTTCTTGGAAGAGGCGCTCTGCTCTTCCTGGGAAGAGGCCTCCAGCCGCAGCTGCTGCAATTCTGGCGAAAACACCTCACCCAGGCTGGGGGTGGGGGGTGCCCACGCCAGGCTTTCTCTGCCCTCTGCAAGGCCCAGGGGTCCTCTGGAAGCTAGCATCCACCCCAGTTACTCACTGAGACTCAGAAGAGAAAGGGGGTGATTGTCAAGGTGCTGGGAGGGGGTGCTCCTGCCCCCAAAGTCCACAGCTCCCAACCAGGCGCCTCTGGGCAGGAGAGAGAGTGAACTGATCCCACAACAGCAAACCCAGGACCCTGGCCTACTCTGAGCCATATATGTCCTGGCAAGATGCAGCAACTTGCCTAGGGCCACCCAGCTTTGGCTGCCCTTATAAGCTCAGCCTGCCCACTAGGTGCCAGGCTGATGGTGCTGATCTGGCAAGGATGCCCAGGAGCATGCCCCCGCAGGCACTCACACACCAGGGTTAACAGTGATCTCTACCAGGGGTCTCTCCTTGTCTCTCACCCACACCCCTCGAACTGCCCTTGGAACACCTCTCCTTCTGGTTAAGCCTCATTTTCTCATGTCTCTTGGGCTCCGTGTCTCTGGGGCTTTGGGGAAAATGTTTCCTGAGAACCTACTCTCCCAGCAGCTCCTCCTCCCACAGCCATCCACTTGAAGGAGCTGAGAAAAACAAAGGAATGTTGGCCAAGTGGAAAGGTCAGCACACGCACACACACACACACACACACACACACACACACACACGTGATGTCGCTGAAATGAGGCTGGTAGGGGTGGGAGCAGTGAAGTGCTTCCTGGGAGGAGGCTGAGGGTTGGGAGGTACTTTGAAGAACAGAGCTTTGGCCCAGTCTGGACTATGAGTGCAACCCCCACCTCAGGTGGAGGAGCCCAGCTCTGGTGACAGGAAGTGCTCCATCTGGCTCATGGGTGCTGGGTGTGGGGAGAGTCCCTGGGGCAGGACTCTGCCCTGAGGAGCATTTGCCGGATACCACCCTCCCACCAAGCATGCCATCAGGGCATCATCGGTGCCAGCACAAGCATCTCACTAGTAGGGTCTGTGTGGGTGAGATAGTCCTGGAGGGCTGCCTAGAGGAGTCATGGCAGTCCTAGGTTCCTGTAGCCCTCAGAGGCCCTGCCTGCTTTAATGAGGCCCGAGTCATGGAAGCAACTGTCTTTCCACTGAGCAAGAAGATTTGACCACATCACAAAAGCTCCCCTGCCCTGAGCCTGCTGTGTCTCCTCCTGCTCAGAGCATCAGTTTCCATTCACTCCCCATTCTCCAGCATTGAGGCCCAGCCACTCTCCAACCACTCTGAGGTCTGCATTCTGATCAAAATTAAACCTCCAGGGACCTCCTCGAGCTTGAGTCTCAGATGTGGGAACTCCAGCCTGCTGCCCCAGAGTGACTCTTGGAGTGACCCCTTGGGTGTTCCACGTGAGCCAGGGAGGGGTAGGGAGGACGCATCCACCATGAGAGGCTGTTGAATTTCTGGCAAAGCTCAAGCCTACTTTATATTAAAACTGGTCTAGCAGGTTGGTGTCAAAGGCTGCCCAGGCTTGCACAGGGCCTACTTCTCCTGGAGGAAGAGGGCCTTTATGAGAGCCCAAGAAGTCTGGGATGTCCTGTGCACAGACCCTGAGTCTTCCTGCCTTCGTCGTCGGGCCTCTAGGCCTTTAGGCCCCCGGCCCCTCACCTTCCACTTCACTGCGGGCAGCCGTGCAGGATGGGAGGGTCCCCATCTGAGAGTGAGGTGGGCCTAGTCATGGCCCCCAGCCCCACTCAGATGTGTGTTCAGACTTGGCCAGGAGAGATTTGCTCAGTCAGTAGATTAAAAGTCCAGCATAGGTGTAGGTGCAGGGACCTAGTGAGATGTACACACTGGCACCAATGATACCCCAGTGGCGTGGCTTGAAGGGGGCTGGTATCCAGCAAATACTCCTTGGGGGCAACAAGAAATACCTGGATGGCTTAGTAGCATCTCTGTCCCAAGGTCATTCCAGAGGGAGGCTTGTGAATCCAGGGAGGGACACCACACAGAATCAATCTCCACACCCATTTCCCACCTGAAGACAGAATCCTCTAGGGCCCAGCCCCTAGACCAACTCCTCTAGAAAGCCCTCCTGAATCTCCCCACCCTTCTGCATGCCTTCTGAACCTGTGGGTGCCTAGGCTTTAGCAAGCCAGCCCCTTGGAGGCAGAATAGAGCAGTGGTTACGTAAACAAGATCTGGAATCAGGATGTGAACTCTGGCTCTGCCTCTCACCATCCCTCTCTGAGCCTTCCCTCTTCAGCTGTAGATGAGGACAGCCTCTGCTAGTGGGGCAGGAACCCCATCCAGAGTCACAGAATTGCTGCCCTCACCTCTTCCTGCCCCTGCTCCCACACTCTACCCTTCAGATCCTTCTTTCTGACCTCCTGCCTCCAGGCCCTCATGAGTGCAGATACCTCCCTTAGAAATGAGGGTCAGATCACAGCACTCCCCTGCTAGGTAGGCTCTGAAGAGGTGCTTCGCCATCCTCAAATAAAATCCACCTGATTCCTTTGCCCTTCCCACCCCTCCTGGGCAGCCATTCTGGGCTCTAGGTTTCTGCCTCAGGGCCACTGCGCTTGTAGTTCCTTTCACCTGGGACATCCTTTCTGCAAGTTGTCTGCATGGCCAGCTCCTGCTCTTTGCTTGGGTCTCCAGGCTCAGTGCCACCCAAAGTTGTAGAGCTATCCCCAACGCCCTCCCACCCAACTTAGGGTGTCCCTGTACCCAAAGTTACTCTCCCCGCACCCCCCTGCTTTTCTTTCTTTACACTCTCAAAGCTTGTCCTGTGCACCCATTTGTTCACTAGTTCACTCTCTGTCTCTCCCACTAACC
This sequence comes from Piliocolobus tephrosceles, assembly GCF_002776525.5. Lineage (NCBI taxonomy): Eukaryota > Metazoa > Chordata > Mammalia > Primates > Cercopithecidae > Piliocolobus > Piliocolobus tephrosceles. The sequence continues at coordinate 86,005,577 of NC_045435.1, read as the reverse complement.
CATGAGCCCCATGAGGGTGGGGACCGTGTCTGTCTTGTTCCCTGCTGTCCCCAGGACCTAGATGGAGTCTGGCCCAGTTGGTGCCTTTGGAGCACGTGTGCTGGTGGAGGACTTAATGGTAAAGTGTGACCTTCGTTACTGTTTGTATGTTGTGCAGGGTCCTTGCACTCACCAGAAAGCTCATCCCTTTGTTCCTGGCTAGTGTCAACATGTGTGCCCCTTTTCCTAGGCCAGGACCACCCAGTGGTGATCATGTTGGCCAGCGGATCTTCAGTATCTGTTAGGCTGAATCTCTGACTGGGGTCTGGGCAGGCATCATTCACTACCCTGGTAGGGAAACAAGAAAAGAAGATGGAACCTGGAACATGTTGGGAGTCAGAAGTAGCTGGCAGCCCCTCCCCAGATAGGAGCTGGGCCCTGGCTTGAGCTGAGGCCAGGGTGAAGAGAACAGGACCTTGGTGGCCAGGCCAGTGGCCAAGAGCTCTCAGCAGGCAGGGAGACCAGGAGATAGAAAACAGCATCCAAGAGCAACTTGCCTGGAAGCCGCCATCTCTGTTCTCCCCATCTCATGTAGTAATTCAGAGGACAAAAGGTCAGTCAGGACCCCCCAGGGTTAGCTCTGCTCTGAGCCCCACTTGTTGAGTGGCCTTGGTCAGCCCCTTCCCCACTGTGTGCCTCGGTTTCCTCATCTGTGGAGTGTGGGTAATATTTGGACTTGACTCCCACGGTTGTGGTGAGTGCTGTATGAGGTGCAAGCCCTCGGCCCATGCCCAGCACCTGGCAGGCACCTTGAGACTTTTCTCTCTGTGGACAAAGCAGTTTTCTGTGCTTCCTCTCGCCACAGCAGCTTTCTGTCCAGGCTGCAGCACCAGGTGAGGAAGAGCTTGACACTGGCCCCTCTGTGTCCACTACCCGTCCACTAGGTGACAAATCTTGGGTGAAGCAGACAGAGCAGTTACCTCAGGTATTCTGGAAGCAATGAAGCAGCTGAAATTCAGACTGAAGGAATGAGGAACTGCAAATACCCCTGGCTGGGTCATGGTGACCTGAAGGAAGTGTGCCATCTGGCCCTACAGACAGCCAAGTGCCCAGGCCGCCGCCAGCAACAGGGAAGGCACGTGGCTGGCCACCTGGGTCTGGGCGCCACATCCAGGAAAGACAGCCCTCCCTCCATCACCCACCTCTTGCCCACTCTCACCTAACGTCAGGCCTATTCTTTGCCGTGACAGCCTCCATGTCCCCAGGGTTCTGTGTGAACTCCATGGTTCTTGCTGTCTATCCTCGTCCTCACCCCTCCCTGTCATCAGCCTGTCACTCCTCACCCTTTCTTGCTCTCAACTTGCCAACAAGGGTCTCTTTTACTCTAAAACTTCTAATTGCTTGAGGGCTAAGACAACAGGAAGGTTAGGATTGTTTCCAGAATAAAGATTAGAAAGCTTTAGAGAAGCTTTCCTGTGGGGCCCTCAAGCAAAGGTGCAGAAAACTTCAGGACGCAGGGCGATCGCAACAGATAGTGTTCCAAAGTCAGACTGTCTGGTAAAAGAGGGTGTTTTCATTGTAATTGCTCTTCCACACACTTCTGGTGTGCTGAACCCTGAGAGAGAAGAAAGGATGCCCCAATTCCAACCAGTCTGGACCAGAATCTGGACACCCCCGCCCCAGGCCAGACTCCGCCAGCTCACTGGCCCCTACCCTGATTCAATTGCCCTGCCCCACTGCAGAGCAAGCCCTCCTCAGGTCTCTGTGTCAGGAACATGGGCCTCTCAGTCATGCCTCGGTGCCTTTGCACTCACTGTACCTTCTTCTGGGAGAACCAGCCCTAATCCCTCTGACTACTGGCTTCCTCATCTCAAGACACTGACCCCAGGAGTGGTCCACAGCTCTCTCCCCCTGGATATTTTCCACCTGCGATTTGGAGTTGGCATTTCTTGTTTACACATCTCTCAGGGCTGGTGCCCCTCTGCCAACCTCCCCCCAGCCCCTGCCTGGCAGTGGCCAGGACAATCGCCCTGCAGGCAGTCTAACTGGCCTTCGTCTCCTAGCTCCCATTTCCCAAGGGGACCCAGGGGAGACGACAGGAGAGGCTGCTCCCTGTCTCCTCCACTCCTCAGTGAGTCCCCAGCAGGGACTGCTCAGCCACATAGGGTTTCTGGGCCTCTCCACTAGCCCAGATATCAAATGGGGGCTAATGATAACAAGATCAAAGGGGACACATTGTGTGCACAACTCAAAAGTGGCCCCATTGAAGGCTCCATACATGAAAGGTATCATTTTATTATAGAGGTAATAAAATAAAGAGGTAATAAAGGTATAATGTCATTACAGAAATATCAGTGGAAAAGAAAAGACCACCAAACTGTTCTTTGTTATAATTATTATTTCATGAAGTCTTATCAGATGTGTATTTCTCTCCTTCTCTCATGTGCAGGCACCTTCCTGGGCAGGAAGCAGACCCAGCAGAACTGCAGCGGCGGCTCTCAAACCAGCACCCCCCCTTCCTGACAGCACAGGCATTTCCCTGGGGCCTGTGCTACAGTGAGACCAGCTCTATGCAGACACAGCTCTGTCCTGTGACGGGGTGAGACACAGGCTCTGCTGGGGACTGAGGCTCTGGCTGCATTTTCTTATCTATTGTAGTTGTCCATCCTCCCCAAGTATGGCTGGGGGCAGAAGAGAGTGAACACATTCACAGACAGGTGGGTCAGTGCCAGGACATCCAGGATTGCCTTGGTTCCAGCAACATGTCTCAGAGAAGAACCAGAGAAGCCAGGGCAGAGTTGGGGTCTCTGGACTACCAGGGCTCAGGGCATAGAGGTGGGGTTGGTTCACCCCTGACACCAACCCCAAGGAGAATAAATAAATAAATAGTATATAATTGTGCAGTCCCCTAGCCTGGCTTACCCCTCAACAAGGGGTCACTAGTCATGGTTGACCTCAGTTCCTCTGCCTGTCATCCTCCTAGAAATGGAGGCTGGCTGCCGGTAGGGGTCCTACCCGACCCTGGGGATTGAAAAACCAGGTCTGAGAGTGCCCATACAGTTCAGGTGGCCAGGGTAGGCAAGTGAGTGGAGGTCTGGGCCCAGCCCAGAGGTGAGACAAGGTCCTGCCTGTCTCCCCATCCTCTGACATATGGCTCAGTGTAATGAAGCCACGTGGGGCCTGGGGGCATTTACCTCCAGGTTGTGTGACACCTCCCCTCTCCCATGCCTTGTTCTTGCTGGCTCTTCCTGGGCCAGCTGCCAGAGGTATGCAGGCACCAGGATGCCTGGAGGAGGGACAGTGGGAGCCCAAGTCCAGCTGGGGCTGATGTCCCCTCCAGGGTGCGACTGGGTGAGGCTGGGCAGGGTGCCCGGCCCAGTCAGAGCTGGAAGGGGTACTGTCGGAGGTAGTCGGCCATGCGCCGGGGCAGTGGCAGGCAGTCCACGTCGGTCACCAGACGGTTGATGACAAGGCGGCACAGGTGTTGCAGGCTGCGGGCACTGCTTCTGCGTACAAAGGGCTGCACCAGTTTTAGGTGTACAGCAGTGGCTGGTGGAGGAGCAGGCAGTGCTGGATCACTAGGCGCGTCTTCCTTAGGCATAGGCAGGGCCGGGGTGGGAGCAGGATCAGGGCTGTCACTTCGGGTGTCAGCAGCGCAGGAGGCCACATAGTGCTGCACAAGGCTGACCACATCCGGAAAGGCCAGGATGCGTGGCCTGGACAAGCAGTTGGAGTCCAGACGGAAGCTGGAGTCAGCATACTCAATGCGCACATTGGTGGGGCCACGAGCAGTTTTCACTGACAGCGTGAACAGGTAGCTGGGGTGGGTGCTGTCACGTACTAGGAACGTGCCCTCTGGCATCTTCTGCAGGTGTTGCCGGGCCTCGCTGGCCGTAATGGAACCCCAATACCAGCCTAGGCAAGTGCAGAGGGGACAAGGGACATAGTGGAAATTAGCTGGCGGTACCAATCCAGGGTAAAGCAAGGCAATGCCTCTCGCTTCACACTTCCCTGGAGAGGGCTGTGCCTCTCCCATCAGACTCTCCTGGGCAGGGCTATGCATCCCAAATCAGACTCAATGGCAGAACTCAGCTTCTTCCACCAGACCACCCAGGAAAAGGCCTGCCTCCCCTCTCAGACTCACCAGATTCCCGAAGGTAGGAGAAGGTCTTGGCTATGCACAGCAGATCCTCCTCGGGGTCCAACACCTTTGGCTCACTCTCTATCTGGGCTGGGGTCCCCTCTGCCACCTCCTCCAGGAAGGCCCCAGCAGGCAAGGGCTGCATGACTGTCTCGAGCAGTTCCAGGGACTGGGCCCACAGGGGCCGCTGCCCAGTCCGCTCCACAGCCAGCAAAGGATGAGGTCTAGAAAGCAGTGGATAAGCAGTGAGTGGAGGACCCATGCTTCTCCCATCTCCAGAGACCCCCCTATGCCCCAGACTAGTTGCATGACCTCTGGCTGGCCCATCTCACTATAAGCCTCAGCTTCCCCTCTACCCAGCCATGGGCTCAGTTAGTCCAGTATCTCATTCCCCACTTGTCATCACAAAAGCCCCCTTGTTTCCATGTGGGGATCCTCTTTTGAAAGATTCTTTTCCACTGCCCCGCATTTAATAAACAGTAATTAATCACTCTCTATTTTACATCAACCAAAAACACAGATCATTCCCTATAGGCATTTCTAATGTTCTTGCCACACTGATAGGATTCAGTGCAAAGTAGCTTCATGTTTGTGCCCTCCTAGCTGAGGTGGGCTGACTAAGTGGCCCACTAATGAACAGTCCTAGTTGAGCGATAGATCTACGATAGGTAGATTTATCCTACAATAGATCTGTGTGGGGTCCTCCAGAGAAGTCCCAGGATTATGGTAGGCTGCCTGAGGTCACACGCTGCCTCCCCATGGATAGGAGTGTCTCTCAGAGGGACCTAGGTCCACACTGGCCAGGACATAGAGACTGAAATAATCCCCTACCCATACAAGTCAGCCTATCCTGGCCTCTGCTTCAGTGGAGGGTCTGGGGTGGACAGTGGCCTCTAAAGGCACTGGCAAGTCTCACCTGCTGTCAGTATGAGCTCCTACCAAATAGCAGGGACCTAGCCCACACTCCAGATCCCACCCTGGCAAGCCAGCCCTATCAGGCTCTATGATCTTGTACAAAGCTTGCTCTTCACTGGGCTTCAGTTTCTCTTTCCCGAAATAAAGGGTCCCACGAACTCATACACTGAGAGGTTCAGTAACACCATATTCTTGGATGGCTGGGGTTGAGGGAACCAAACTGACCAAATTCTGAGTAGGGGGATTTCTCCTAGGGGAAGCCCACCCAGCATGGTGATACTAGGGCTTCCTCCTTGGGAAAGCAGCAGGGACTGGCCCTACTTCCCCAAGAAGACTGCTGCTCCTCCCTCACTCCTTGCAAAATACATCTCCAAGCCTCAGTTCTGGGTCTAGTCCCTGGCTGGGCCTCAGGACACTGAGATAATGAAACCATGGCCTTGCCCTCAAGGACAACCAGACTGGCTGGGGAAGATGGCACTAAGAGTAATTATAATGCAAAGTCATAAAACTGCAGGTGTCCTGGGAGAGTCAGGGTCTGCTTGCTCCTGAGCTGAGTCTTCCAGGACAAAGGAAGGAGCTGGGGGAAGGGACCCCAGGCAGAGAGGACAGCACGGGCAAACAGCGCCAGTATTGCTTGTGAGGCAGGGAGGGGTAGGCAGGAGCCGGTAGCAGGAGCCAGACCTGACTCCTGTGTAGGTTATAGGTGACCCTCTAGGTTCTAATAAATCATGGCCCTATGACCGCTCACAGTGAGAAAGGGCCACACAACTCTGGCACACCACAGACTGCCAAAAACTGTTCCACACCTACCCTGGCTGTGCTGTGGGAGTTCGGAAATCCCTCTTGGAGAACTGGAGGCCAAATGTTGAGATGACCTGCCTGCTGGGGCCCAGAGCTACCTTCCCAGGGGCATGGTTGGTGGCTAGCAAGTCAGGCTGGAACCTCTGTGGGTGGCCCTGTCCAGATAGCTTAGCCGGTCCTCAGACAGATTCCACCTGTGGGTGTGGGCACCTCTGGGGCTGATGTGGTAGCTGGGTGTATGAATAGCTGTGTTGATCACCACAAGCTCCTGGTGAGTGACTGTGTACCTGGGCAGGGGTGTGTCCATGGCTGTGTCATCATCATGGTGGGGACAGTGGCTGGTGTGTTCTAGGTATGTGTGTGTGCCTGCTTTGGAGCCCAGCAGTCTGTTAAAAACTTTGTTCCCTGACACCCAACACTGGCCCTGAGCTTATAAGGGGGTGCTCAGCTAGGGTAAAAAGTGAAAGAGGCTATGGGACCCCAGAATGCAGGGGGAGGCTCCTGGGGGGGAAGGTAGTCGCGGGGCAGGTATTCAGGAGTCCCAGAATGCAGACAGGAGGAAGGAACTTGCTGGAGACAGCAAGGGAGAAGTAGTCTTCCCAGCACCTTCATGTCCTCTTCCCTGGCCTCACCTTCCACCCTCCCTCACTTGGCACCAGGCCAGTTGTGATAAGCACAGCCACCCAGTTCTCTCTGAGTGCAGAACACCCATTTATACCTTCTTCTCTCCTTGGAGCTCCCTGAGCGCCTGTCAGATCACCATGGCCAGCATCAGACCCTTTGGTTGAAAGGGTTGCTCCCAAGAGTTGCTGACCATCAGGTGCCAGCCTGAGGAAAGGCAAGGATCTCGGGCTGTCTTCCCAAGAAGAGCCTATTTGCTAGCCTGGGGCAGGAGAGGGGACACCAGGACAGAGAGGGCCAGGGGCTGGTCCAAGGTTACTAGTAGGCAGGGCAGCCGGCAGGCTAGCGTAGAGTGCTCTGGGCCCAGAAGAAGATCTGGGATTGTTGGCCACATCTTGGTGGACGCCCTGCTGTTGGCGTCTATCTGGTCCAGTGAGAACCCAGGCTGAGCCCACCCCGTAAGTTCCTCCTGTAGCCGGCCAGCCCCCGGTTTCCCAATCCACAGTGGGAATTGAGGTGAGTGTGTGGGGGTGGGGAGTAGGAGTGTCACAGCCCCACACAGAGCCTCGCTCCCGAGGTCTGTCCGCGCTCAGTCACCTCTGGCCGGTCAAGCCCTCCCAATGCCCGGCAGCTAGCACATGGCCCCTGTTCTCCTGTGCGCCCCTCTTGGTGGCCGGGCGGGGGCAGAGAGCCGCGCTTACCCCTGAACGCAGAGGACCATGTCCCCGCGGCAGCGGCGACTCCGGAGTAGGGACTCGGCTGGACGGCGGCGGCGGGAGGGAACCTGTGGGCGCGGAGTGCGTGCAGGGTAGGCTCCCGGGGCGCGCGGGCGCAGGGCAGGGACTGAGAGGCAGTGGCGCGGACCGCCTGCGAGGGCAAGGTGGGGCGGGCCGGACGAGCGGGGCGGGGCGAGCTGCTGCCTAATCCTTTGTCTGCCGCGTCCCAGCCCTTCCCGGAAGCGGCGTCTTCCTAGAACCGCAGGCTGAGCGGTGGGGCCCGGGCCGGGTGCGCGGGCGCCGTCGCCGGGTCTGGGGCCCTGAGCAGTGAAAGGAAATACTTTGACAGATTTCCAAGAACTTTCCAGGAAAACGGGGCGGGGCCCTGCGAGACGACCAATCACGACGCTGAAGGTGGAGCCGAGCGGTCGGGGAGGGCCAATAGCAGCGCGTGGACCCGGGGCTGACGCTACCCAGCGGGGTAGGACGGAGAGATCAGTAGGGAAAGACCGGGTGGGGAAAGTTAAGGAGGGGCCCGGGCTCAGCAACCCGCGCCCAGATTGCCTTCTGGCATTCTGCGTCGTTGGGGAAGGGCCCTCTTATCTCGCCGTGGAACTCCTGGCAGGGCGGGGGGCGGAGTCCTGGCCTTGTCCTCCCTACTAGCTACTCCTCCAAGGAGGTCTGTCGGCGTGGGCAAGCGCCCGGTGTTGGGACGGCCGCTCCTGGACCCTAGGACTCTGTGTGTCGGGTGTCGGATTGGGTGGCATGGGGTGAGGTCTGGAGCGGGACTTAGGGCAGGGTGGGGTGCAGAGGACGGTTCCAGAAATGAGTGGGTCCACTGGGGTCAAGCCGGCGGTCACCACAGCCAGAAAGATCCAGACAAGAACGTGTCCTTTGAAAGAGTTGAAGGAGAAAGCACATCCCAACTTTTCAAATTCTGGCCGGCCCGGCCAGTCAGGGGAGAAGAGACTACAGATTGGAGGAAGCAAGCAGAGACAGACTCAGATGGCCCGGACTCTGGGTTGGTGCTCCGCACCCTCCCCCCAAAAAAAATGCTGAGAGAGAGAGTCCGGCAGCTCAAAACATTGGGAGATAATCTGGGAGCAGGGTAGTAGAGGTTGGGGCAGGGTGGTGGGGCAGAGTAGTAACACTCCCTCTTATCTACAGGGAGTACTTGCTGTATTTGATCCTCTACAACTGGTGTTGCTCCCATTATGCAGACGGAAGACAGCCCCAGGGAACAAATGCTAGGAAATGGCAGGGTAAGAGCTTGATCCCAGCTCTGAATCAGAAGCCCACACTCCTACCAGGACCCTCTCCACGTGTTTCAGTTCACTGGATTCACTGTGGAGCATCTATGTGGGGTCTGTGTGAATCTCCTCCAAATCCTTGGGCCAGAAGAACTGTGGGATTTGGAGAGATCGCAGGGTCCACTCCCCACCCCCTACCCCCTCCCAGTGTGTGCACCCAGGGTCCTCAGAAAGGAGGCTAGCTTTGAGATCCTGGGCAGGGATGATAGACCCCTGACTGTGTTGAAGGGCCTGAACGATAGTGTCCAGGGAAGACAGAGCTCAGCTTGCTCTGCCCAGAATGGCAGAAGGCAAGAGACCTGAAAGCAAAACCCTATGAAACTGGAGGAAAATGGTTTAAGTGTCAGGCTTCAGGGCAGTAACTTCTCTGCAGCTTTCCTGAAGGGAAGCCAGGCTTCATCAGTGCAACTCTGCCAGCCCCCTCCTGAGTTGGTCAGAAGCGGCCGTCCCAACACCCCATGAGGGGAATGCATGTGCCTATGGAAGCATGGACACTGGTTATAGGGACTGGGAGGGGAGAAGCAGCACCTTTGCTTACTTTTCATACTTCTGTATAATTTGAATTAATGACAATGAGCAAGTTTTACTTATGCAACTTAAAATTTTAATAAAAAGAGACAAGCTTAAAAATACAATTATAAACTTTTTAGAGCAATTATACTCTAACTCCATTTTAAAGTTTCTTGGAATGGCGGTAGAGGGGATGGATACCTTATAACCCACCTTGAGGGGTGGGATACCTGGATAGCCTGGTATTTGGCCCCTGTGTGGACTACTGACTTAGCAGTAGGAACTGTCCACTGTCTCATTACTATGAAGACAAAAGGACTTTGCAGCTGCCAGGCAACAGAGTTACAATTTTGAACTTGGGTCTCTTATGGGGCCAAATCCCAAGCTCTCTACCAAAACTATACTTCTTACCCCTCACCATGACTATTCAACTGAACACTTACTATGTGCCAAGCACTCTCAGCAATTTGCAGCCTCATGTCGTTGTCACAACTACCACATATTATCTCCTCTTTACAGGTGTGGAAACTGAGGCATGGAGAGGTTACAATATACCCTAGATCTCCCAACTGGCAAGTAATGGTTGAAGTCAGGAGCCTACACACTTCCTCCTACTTCCTCTGTGGGTGCTGGTGATCTGCCAACTCCTAGACATCCAGCTTTAAGGTCCTCAGTGAAGCTTCTCTGCCCCCAGGCCTGTCAATGTGAGAGCACCATGGGTGTCCCTTTGAAAGTATCTCCTACAGAGGTCAGTGATTATGCGGTCTATGCGTAAACCAAAGGATCCCAAGGGTTTTGGCCTTCCAACTAGTTTTGTGTGTGTGTGACTATGACAGCACTGCACACCTCACCTGCATGCTGGAAATAGTGATGTCCCCCTGTTCTGCCCCAAGTGCCTGCCTCAGGCATTGTGGGTCCCTCTGGTCAACTTAGTACTTAATTCTCCTGCCCTGGTTGCTCCCTAGAAGCCCTGGCTCTGATTGCTGAGCCCACACTGCCACCTAGCGGTGGCCCCTCTCATGCCCTCACTAGCCAAATCTCCATAGATTCCTCCCTTCTAGGATACCCTCCCCTGCACTCCAGGGATTGACCTTACTGCAAGATTCCCCTGCCCCTCCCTACCCAGAACAATCACAAGATGAGTCACAAGAATACACAGCAGTGCCTTCCCCAAAGTCTCCCTCATTTGGCCTCCATCCTGTCATCATGTGCAGCCTCCCCTCTCCAGGAAGGACAGAATGTGTTTGTGTGTGTGTGTGTGTGTGTGTGTGTGTAGGATTTAGCCACCTTCACTTTAAGCTATTCCAAAGTCTCTGTCCCCTTGGACACACAGCTATATGAAGGGCTGTGTGGCAGAGTCTGCCACCATGAACCCACTCCTCACCAGGCCTAGCCATCCCACATGCCAAATCCTCCCATCATAGTGGAGGGGATGTGGCAGGTGGTTGCTGGAACATGAGCACTAAGGGAAAACCACATATTCTGACTTTCCTGGGCTAAGTGAGTAGTTGCAAGTCATCTCTCTGATGGACCCATGGGGGGAATACATGTGCCTATGGAAGCATGGACACTGGTTATAGGGACTGGGAGGGGAGAAGCAGCACCTTTGCTTACTTTTCATACTTCTGTATAATTTGAATTAATGACAATGAGCAAGTTTTACTTATGCAACTTAAAATTTTAATAAAAAGAGACAAGCTTAAAAATACAATTATAAACTTTTTAGAGCAATTATACTCTAACTCCATTTTAAAGAAACATCTTCACGTAACATTCAGTGAGATGCCTTTGGCTGAGGCAAGGAGCCAGCCTCCACCCTCAGCTGCCTAGCCTTCTGCTCATCCAGAATGACATTTTGCTCAGCCTCAGGTTCACCAGACTCAAACTAGTCGCCTTTAGAGAGCAGAGCCTTCTTCGGTGCCCTCAGCAGTAGAAGCTTTCAGATCATAGGGCTTTCTAAGAGGCTCTGAGATCTTGAATCAGATTCTCAGGTTGGGCTCAGGGACATCAGTTCTGGGTCCAGCTGGGCATAAATGCGTGTGTGTGCACATGTGCATGTGTATCTGTGTGCATGTGTGTTATATGAATGTGTATGCACATGTGTAAAGGTGTGACTGCATGTGTACATGTGTGAGAGTATGTTTGCACATGTGGCTGTGCAAGGAGCCAGAAAGGACTAGGAGAGGAGGCCATAGTTTGAGGATAAGAGCCCAGCCCTGAGGTTGTGCTTTGGAGTTGGAATGGGGGCTCTGTCATGACAGCTGCTGACCTCAGATAGGTCACCTAACCTCTCTGGGCTTTTCTGTCCTGTGTGTCTGTAGTGTGGGGCAGAAGGGATAGTGTGACCTCCTCCAGTCTCTGTAAGGTCGGTTCCAGGGAGAGCACCTACCCGGCATCTGGTCTACAAGAAGTGTTCACTATGGCCAGCTGAGGCTATTGTCTGGAGCCTCCTGCTTCACTGAATACTGCTAGCCTAAAGGTCGCCTGAAAGAAATAGGGGCAGAGCCCCCAACCCTGTCTCCACTCAACAACTGCACACAGTGGGTACTCACTAATAAGTTGTAGCACCCTTTCAGTCACTCATTCACTCATTCATTCACAGGACGAGCATCTTTCCAAGAGCTACTTCTCTGATGAGGCTGGACATGCAGCCCAGGGGTCCCTGAGTGTGTGTGTGTTAACCAGTGGGGCTGAGGGGAAGGCGCTCACTAGGCCTAAATTCGGACGCCAGGAATAGGATGGCTGGGAGATGCCTCTGAGTGGGACCGAGGTCCTGGTACCTGCAGTCCTGTAGATGGCCTGTAGATGACAGCAGAGGCCCACGCAGAGCCCCTGCCCTGAGCTGCAACCTTCCCAGTCCCGAGTGAACCAGCTCGCTCAGGTCCCTCAGCTTCCGGATTGGGGGAGTGATGTACTGTGCGCAAGTAGCTCAGATCTGTCCCAGGAGACAGCCACAGCCACCCTCCCTATGGCTCTAGACAAGTTGTTTTCTCCCCAAGGGCCGCAGTTTCCTCATCTGTGAAATGAGAGCTGTTTAACAGCCGGTGTTGGGAAAACTGGCTCAAAATACATAATGTGGTCTAAGACGGGCTTAACAGAGACTTAAATGTGCAAGGCAAAACTAGAAAGCTAATGGAGAATATCTGTCACTCGGATGGGGGACAGAGACTTTTTAAACACGACGCCAAAAGCCCAAACCGTAAGGTGAAAGGTTGGCGGATCTGACCAAATGGCAACTCGGGATTTCTGGTCCCCAGGACGCTGTATATACCAAAGGGAAGCAACGAGTCAAGCGGGAGCTGCACAAAAGCGGGCAGCCGCCAGTGCTGGAGACGCCCAGAGCCACCAGAGGCTAAAGAGTGGCGAATTCAACAACGACGAGATGCCACTTCCCTCGGCATGTTGGCAAAAATTAAAAAGTTGAGTACTCTGAGGGTTGGCCACCACTAGGCAAGTCGGAAGCCTAGCAAGCCATACTGGAGGGCCACTTGGCAGCGTGTCGAGCAAACACCTGACTCAAGGAGAGCTTTCAAGAGAAAGAAGACGTCCTGCGCTGTCACGTTCTAGGTCACGAATAAAACCCGGGACCCGCACAGTAGCGGACTGCCAGTTCAGGAGCCTCCCTGGGTGGTGTCCCTGGAAACCGAGGAAGTTACCGCCCCCTCGGGAAGCCACGCCTCCTATTTTGTTCCGGCTCGGGGGCGGGACCCAGTCGAGGCCCGTCTGGCCCTTTAAGGCTGACCTAGCGGGGCCCCAAGTTGGGATGACACGCAGGGAGCTCGGGGTGGAGGGCGGGGGAGGTCACGTGGGCGCCGGCAGCGCGACTCTCGGCCCTGGGCGCTCTGCGGCCGCCAGCTCCCGCGACCGCCGCCCCTGCCCCTCGCTGGTGCCTCAGCAAGGTGCGTTGCCGCCAGGTACGCCCTCGCCAGGTACGCCTTCCTGGGTCCCCTCTGCGGCCTCCTTCGGGGACCTCGCGGCCATTAGGCGCCCGGCCCCTTCCCTTCTTGACACGTGCCCGGGCGGCGCTCGCTTGTACCCGGCCGCGCGACCACCGACCCCTGCGGCAAGTCTGTACTCTCTGGCCATTCGTCCCGCACTCCCAGCTTGCCCCGGGCTAGCAGCCCAGCCCAATTCAGAGGCTCCAAAGCTGTGGTGCGTTGGAAAAGTCTGGGCGGGACTCACTCTTCCCCTTTCCCCCAGGTGCCGCTAGAAGCGCCAGGCTGGGGCCGCCTCCGAGCGCCCCGCGGGGGCCATGGATGGTGAAACAGCAGATGAGCAGGGGGGGCCTGTGCCCCCGTCAGTTGCACCCGGCGGACCCGGCTTGGGCGGTGCTCCAGGGGGGCGGCGGGAGCCCAAGAAGTACGCAGTGACCGACGACTACCAGTTGTCCAAGCAGGTGCTGGGCCTGGGTGTGAACGGCAAGGTGCTGGAGTGCTTCCATCGGCGCACTGGGCAGAAGTGTGCCCTGAAGGTCAGTGAGCCCTCACTGAGGCCTGGGCTATCCTGGAGGGTCCACAGCGGAAGCCTGTGGGTGAAGCTATGTCTAGCGCCCCTGCTAAGCTTCCTATGCTCAGCAACATGTTTCATCCTCATACTGTCCTGTAAGGTCAGGCTTGTGGTCCTCCCTACTTTACAGTTGGGGAAACTGAGGTGTAGTCTAGCTAAGCTTTGGGTGTCCCAGTGAGCAAGGGGTGGAGTCAGTATGGCTAGAGCTGCTGCACCCGGAAGCAGGGAAGGGGTGACTCCTGACTCTGGGGTTCTGGGTGGACCCATGTGTTCAGGCCCAAAGTGGGTCTCTTGTTCAGCTTGGCTGCCCCTTCCATGGGAAGCTCCTCTGACTGGAATGGATCTGTTGCCGTTTGCTGGAAGCTGAGCCCTCACCAAGGCTTGGGTGGGGCTGCTTCTTCCCTGTGGCCCCTACCTGTCTGGGCTGGAGTGGTGTGAGCCTCCCAGGGCTGGCCAGAGGACAAGGCTGATGCCCACTGCACCTGTGGAGCCTCAGGAGGCTGCTGATGGACTCCTGTCGAGTCGCTGGTCCCATGTTGAAAGGGACAGGCCCTGGTCCAACCCACCCCTGGTTCCTGGGCAGAGGGCGGGCCAGCCATCTAACCACCTCAGACTATAGGCTCCCTGGAGACCTGGCATGCTCATATAGGTGACATGGTGGGGGTCGGGGGATGTGGGGGTTGGTTACCTAGTTCTGGCTTAAGGCATACATCTGGGCCTTGGGCCATACCCCATACCCAGGATCCCTTGAATCTGTCATCTCTGGGGTCTTTACTCCTCTGTAGCTTATGCCAATGGATAGGTAGAGCATGGCAGGGATAGTGACTCCTGGAGGCTAGCAGTACAGCAAAGGCCTTTCTCATTTTACAAAATATTTTTTTGTTGTTTTTTTTGAGACTCCATCTCTCTCTGGAGCTCCGTCTCCGGCTCTGTTGCCAGGCAAGAGTGCAGTGGCACGATCTTGGCTCACTCCAACCTCCACCTCGCAGGTTCAAGTGATTTTCCTGCCTCAGCCTCCCAAGTAGCTGGGACTGCAGGTGTGTGCCACCATGCCCAGCTAATTTTTTGTATTTTTAGTAGAGACAGGGTTTCACCATATTGGCCAGGATGGTCTCCATCTCTTGACCTCGTGACCCGCCTGCCTCGGCCTCCCAAAGTGCTGGGATTACAGGCGTGAGCCACTGCACCCACCCTTTACACAACTTTTAATTATGAGTCCAAGTGCAGAGTCCTCTAGATACGGCTAATGGGTATCCTGTGTTTGCCAGTTTCATGACCTTGGATGATATCCTAGACTCTTGAAGCCAGGTTTCTGCATCTATTCATGAGGAAAGATAAGGAGTTGTTGTGAATATGAAATGAGATTATACGTTTAAAGCACTTGGTACAGGACCTGATACAGGTCTGGAGAGGTTACAGGACTTATTTAAAGCACAGGATCTTAAAGCATCTGAGCAGGGAGCTGGGCCCAGCTGTCTTGTGTCTTTCCCAGGACCGCTAGGGCCAACAGAGGAGGTTGTCTCCCCAGACTGCCTTGGAGGGGATCATGCAGGTGGGTCTAGGAGAGGATCAGGGTTGGGCTGGTGGGGCTGGGCTCCAGATATAGCTTCTTTGCCCACTAACCCAGCAGTCGAATGGGGTGCGGGAGCTTTTCAGAGTCTCAGGAATGGGATTCTCTGAGTCTTGTAGGGAAAAAGTCTCTCTTCTGAGGGCAGACGGGGATTCTGAGGGCAGAGGGGGATAAGGGGATGAGGAATGAGAGTTTTCATTCCCATATGGGCACCATTTAGCCCTTCTGCCTGTGCTATGATTGAGGGCAGTCTGGGTGGGTGAGGGATTGAGGCCAGAGACCCACTTCTTTTTTTTTTTTTTT
>NC_045435.1:85938049-85985205 GCF_002776525.5 Piliocolobus tephrosceles | reverse complement strand
GCTAGTTTTTTGTATTTTTTAGTAGAGACGGGGTTTCACTGTGTTAGCCAGGATGGTCTCGATCTCCTGACCTCGTGATCCGCCCGTCTCGGCCTCCCAAAGTGCTGGGATTACAGGCTTGAGCCACCGCGCCAGGCCCAGACTCACTTCTTAATACGAAGGCTTTGGCCCTGTGGGCCAAGACTGAGCTCTGACCGGCCCCTGTGGTGTCGAGATGCTGTGGGTGAGTCAGGGATGGAGTGGGAGATGAGAATTTGTAGGCCCACACAGTGCCAGCTATAAGTAAGGCTGGACCTAACCCCTTCCCCATAGATGCTATGTCTGATGAGTGACTTGGGGTAACTTCTGACTGCAAGAACTTCCATAGCACCTCATCAGTGCTGTCCTTGTTCTGGACTGGGAATTGGGTCAGGCCTGGAGTGGGTTTCCCTCTGTACCCCTTTATGGGTGAGCATGGCTGGGGCTACTAGCTTGGGACCTTCAGGATCTGGCCCTAAATTGGTGCTCAAAGGGGACATGGCTTAGATGTGGCTCCCACTCCAGGACCTTCCTGTTCTTGGTATCCCTAGTGACCAAGTCTAGAAGTCACTACCCAGCTAAGTAGGAATTTACTATCTCCCAATATTGGGCTAAGCACAACCTCTGGTACAGTCATTTTACCTGTCTTGTGAGTGGTAGCTGTGGCCATGAGGAGGAAGGTGGCACTTCCCCAATTATAGCTTCTGCCCATTGCCCAGGAGGGCCAGGACTTGGGGACCTCAGTACATGGGCAGGCCTGGGCCCAGGGAGCTTAGCCAGCTGGTGATGGATCACAGTCCTTTCCTTACATCTGCCTAGCCTTCTCCCCCCAGTTGCCCCAGCTCAGCGTAGGCAACAGTCATGGGCTCTGTGTCTTTCTGCCTCCCTGGTGATGTGCCACAGGTTATCAGGCTGGCCTGTCCTTGTTTTATAACCTGAACTTGTTCAGGCCATCTCTGCCCATTTGTCTCATGCTCATTCTCTTGACTCTGTTGCAGCAAGATGGCAGATAGTGCTTAACAGGAAGCCTGAAACTCAGCAAACACTCATAAAACAGGAAGAGCTGTGGCCACTGTCCCTGTAACTGTTGCTATTCTGTGGAGGCCCTAGAGGAACAGGTCCCTCCCTCCCAGGGAGCTGGGCTTCTTCTGCTTTCCCTTAGCCCCTGACCACCTGCTAGGTTCATCTTGGCCTCAGTCATACTCAGTAGCTCCCTCCCAAGGCTACCTTCTGCTGCCAGTACAGCCATACTATTCCATTCTACTCCAAGCACTCATTGCTGTCCTCTTGGCAGGAACTGGAGGACTGCCTTTCTTGGAGAGGGTGTATGGGCCAGGCAGTCCTCCAATGTCTGCTCCTTCTGACCTCTTGCTTGTGCCCTCTTCCAGGCTTAACTAGTTAATTAGTACCCTTCAGCTTTTCCTTTAACTGGGCACAGCCCTGCAGATTTATCACATATCAGGTACCCCATCACATCCAAGACCCAGTCCCTCAAACTTTATCGTATATGTGAAAATTGGGACCCAAACTGAGTCACATGACTTGAAGTGGGGGGTGTAGCAGAGGCCATAATTTTCTCCCCTCCTGATTTCCTGCCCAGCCCTCTTGTGGTTTTTGGCCTCTTGGCAGAGCAGAAGTGACCATGGCACTTAGTATCTCTAAATAAAAGCAATAGGCTGGGTGCAGTGGCTCGTGCCTATAATCCCAGCACTTTGGGAGGCTGAGGCAGGAGAATTAATTGAGTCCAGGAGTTTAAGACCAGTCCTGGCAACATAGTAAGATCCCTATCTCTATACAAAATTTAAAAATTAGGGCTGGGTATGATGGCTTATGCCTGTAATCCCAGCACTTTGGGAGGCCAAGGCAGGAGGATCACTTGATGTTCAGAGTTCGAGACCAGCCTGGCTAACCTGGCGAAACCGTGTCTCTACTAAAAATACAAAAATTAGCTGAACACAGTGACTAGCGCCTGTAATCCCAGCTGCTGGGGAGGCTGAGGCAGGAGAATCGCTTGAACCTGGGAGGCAGAGGTTGCCGTGAGCCAAGATCATGCCACTGCACTCCAGCCTGGGTGACAGAGTGAGACTGTGTCTCAGGAAAAAAAAAAAAAAAAAAATTAGCCAGGTGTGGTGGTACACACCTGCAGTCCCAGCTACTCAAGAAGCTGAGCTGGGAAGATTGCTTGAGCCTAGGGGTTTGAGGCTGCAGTGAGCTGTGGTCATGCCACTGTAACTCCAGTCCGGGTGACAGAGTGAGACCTGTCTCAAAAATTGAAAGAAAGGAAAGCAATAAAAGGCCTTACAGAGACATAATGGTGGGGTCTTCTTTCCTGCCCCTGTATTCTGGACTGTGGGGCTGGGGGCTCTTCCCCTCTGACCCCTAAAGCATGTTAGAAGCTCTTCTGGGCTCCCAGTGCCCTCTTGCCTTCTTTGTTAAGGAGAGTAGAGTGGTGGGGTGGTGGATCCACATGTCCAGGAGACCCCTGCAGAGTCCTCTGGGTCAAGTCTTTGTAGCAGGCATCTTCCTTCTGGTTCCCAGGATCTGGGGAGGTTGCTGGAGCTGCCTTCTCTGGGATAGTTTCCTTCCCCTTGATGCCAGTTGGCTTCCGTGAGCCAGGCTGCTCTGCATGTGGGATCTCAGTGATACCCCAAAGCACAACACAGAAGAGGGCATATTTCTCCTGACAGATAGGAAACTAAGCTCTGGAGACCAGGAGGAGATCTCACAGGGATTTAAGATTACACAGGGATTTGGGGACTTGGCTGTATATGTTCTGAGCCTCTAATTGTGGCATTCAAAGCCTCTACAGTCCAACCCACTTCCCTTTTCTACCTTAGGTGATATCTTTCCTTCTCCAGCACTGAAGACTTTCTTCCCATCTGTCAAGATTCAGCCCCAGTGCCACCTCTTCCAGGAAGCTGCCCAGAGTTCCTGGCTTTGGGGCGATGGAACCTTCTTTGACCCCTAAAGCCATAATACTCCCCTTTGACTCAAAGCACCTTTATAGCACCTGGGCCCAAGGCCTGGCATATATCAGGGACGCATGAGTGCTTATGAAAATAAGCAGGCTCTGGCCCCTCTGAGCTTTGGAAGGAGCATCAGGAGCTGGACTTTTTCCAGGTTACACCTTCTCCACAGGAGAAGGGTTCTTGGATTGCAGCTCAGAGATAAACCACAGAGAAATGTTATTTCTCCTCTCCTAAAGTCTGAGAATTCACATTGTTATTGGAATCTAACAGTTCCACTGACTCAACAGACCTCATGGGGAATTCCTGGGAGAAAGGAAATACCCATTCATGAGGCCGTTTCTGCCCACTGCCTGCTGTCCAGGCTGCACCTCTGAGTAGACAGAGGGTATAACCAGAATGCTGAAAGGAAGAGAGAACATGATGGATGCAGAGACTGGAAAGCAGTGGATCCAGAGCCCAGTACCCTGGATGCCTCACTCTCCCTGGGGGGATGGTGCCCACTGCTCCATGGGTGAGGCTGGCCTGTTGGGGCTAGTGCTGTTGAGCTGGATTTGAAGCCAGGTGAAGCTGCCAGGCAAGCCAGGCCCTTCTTCATTTGGCAGCCACCAACCCCTCACCTACCATCTCCAGACCGGTCAGATCAGCCTCCGCAGGGCTACTCACCAGAGTCAACAAATCAGGAGGCACATGGAGGGCCTGGCAGCACTGTACAACAGAGTCCCTTGAAATAGTTTCACTGCCCCCTGCGTTCTCCCAACGCTGCTCCTTACCTGGTAGGAAAGAATCTGAGGAGCCAGAGTGTTAACTGCCAGGGATGGGCAATTTGCTTTTTCATGAAGATCCTGGGGAGGGCATCAAACCCTACAAAATGCAAACAGTGGAATTTTAGGCAGAGGTTGATTGTTCTGAGATGGTTCGTACCGTGCCTGGCTGGCCTTGCTCACTGTTTTCGAAGCTGTGCTACCAGCCTACTCTGAGGATCACCTCTGCTGGGGCTTCTAGGATCTTTCCCCATCCCATCTAGGAGCTGATGCCAGCTCTCCAGGATTCAAGCCTTGGTGCTGTGGATTCTGATACCCCCATAAACGGCTAACAGTTTTTCACAGCATTCTGCCCAGCAGGTCCTGTCCACAGTGCACAACGATGCACAGCATGAGTTATCTTACCTAACTCTTATCACTCCCATTATATGGATGAGGTTCAGAAGTCAGCAACTTGCCCAAAGTGCCCAACTAGTCGGTAGCAGGGCTGAGCTGTGAGCTTAGGCAGTTTGATGCCAGAGTCCTAGCATCTAAGTCATCTCCTCATGCAAGTCTGTGGGAACACGGGAGGGTCTCTGAGACTTGGCCCTTGGAAGGATGCTGGCATTGTCCTCTCTGGCTCCACTGGGAGCCCTGGCAGCCCCAGCTGGGTCCTGAGTGTTGCTGCCAGTGTCTGCCTACATCTGCCCAGTCCTCCTCACTGTATGGAACTCTATGCCAGTGATTGGACAGGTGGCAGTCCCGTGAGGCCAGCACACAAGGACCATGATGACTGTGGAGGCCACCTCAGAAAGGTCATGTGCCTTTCCCAGGCCTTGTGAGTCTCAGACAAGTGGAGCTGAGCAGAGCCCAGAGCACCACGGGTAGGAAGTCAGACTGGTGAGTGGGCGAGTGGAAACTATATCTGGGCTGGGCCAGCTAGGAGAGGCTTCCTGGAAGAGGTTTCCAGTTTAATCCAGACCTCTGGTTTGAGAAGGATGTGGATGACAGAGGAAGGCACAGGGTGTATGTGTGTGCCTGTGTGTGTGTGTGCGTGCGTGTGTGTGACAACATGCCTGGTTTAGATATTCAGCCCTGCTGTGGAGTACCAGTTTCCCACTCGCAGACCTGTGTTCTGGCAGGATGTGGTTGACCTCAGCAGGCCGGTGTCAAAGTCCTGACAAAGCCTGGGAAGCTGAGGGAGGACCAGAGGAATCTGTGGAGGAAGAGGCATTTGTGTAGGGCTTTAAAGGGTAGAGCACCATTGCTGAGGGTGCTGCAGGGACTCCTGGATCACCTGGGCTGTTGTTCAGACTATGTGGGAAGGACTCAGTTTTCATTACAACAGAGGTCTGTTATATCTCTTCTGAGCGTCACACCTGGGGAAGTGGAGTTAGATCCCTCATCTTCCTCTACTGGGGACATTATCATGGAAGACCCCTGGGTGGAGGCAGCGGTTGGAACATCTGGCTCTGTAAGCCCGCAGCCTCCCTTGGCTCCAGGCTGCCATGTCTGATAGTGAAGGCCCACAGGCGAGAGCTGAGGACATCCCTAGGTGAGAGACATTCCAAGCATACCTGTGTCGTGAGACTGTGCACCAAGCGCTTCCTGGAGAGCTGGCTCTGCTGCTCTCAGGGCAGTGAGACCATGGCTCCTGTGAGCGCTGGTGTTTTCCCTGGAGAACATTAGTTCTACTGCTCTCCCTCCGTCTATTGGACATCTTGTGTGGTCCCAGATGAAAGGCCCCACCTGGGGTTGAGAGAGGAACAGTGCTCTCAGCTTAAAATGTTTTCTGCGACATTCTCCCTAAGTGACTTTGGACTAAAGGTGGTTTCATAATCTTTTGCAAAACCGTCATCTTTGTGTGCAGTTGAACCCTGGATTTGAATATGTGGTGGGGAATAGGATCCAGTCTTGGTGACTGTTACTATCCCTGCATTCATGCTATGAGACAACATAGGCCAGCAGACACTCTCAGAAGGCAGGGCTCTCATTTGGGGTGGCCTGGAGGCATTTGCTGGTGAAACGTTATTGGTTTTTGTGAGGGTTCACCCTGCACCTGGGGAAGCCAGCCCCTTGAGGGACAGGAAAGAATGGTGTGAAGGGAGCTCTGGGTCCTGGTCTCTTCCCCACCCTCCTGCCCTTTTGGAACTAAGTGGATTAGGCCCTGTGCAATTGTGATTAAAATCCTGCTGTGTGGGAACTGTGGAGGTTTTGCTTAGAGCAGGAACACGAGGCTCCTGTTTGGGGAACAAGGAGCCTCAAGAGGCCCTTTCAGCACTAGACAGGCCAGAGATGCTGAAAGATTGCTTTTGTTTTTGAGGCGGGTTTGGGATTAGGGTTGCCTTTTTCTTTGGATAAGGCTTTGTCTTTGCTGCCTTCTCATGGCACTAGCGATCTTTCTGTCCTCTGCCTCCTCGTCCCTCTCATTTCTCCTTTTCCACCTGTTTCTCCTGCTATTGCTCTGTCCCCACTCTCCCAGGCCTTGCCAGTTTGCCTGTCTCATGTGTTTCAGGCCTGATGGCCTCTTTTCTGCAGCCTGGCAGGCTGAGGGCAGACGGAAGACAGAGCAGGGCCAGGTCAGGTGCTGAGGACTCATCCTGGTCAGCAGGCAGCTCACTCCCCCACCCCCACCCCAGGGGAGGGTGGGGGTGGGGAAGGAAGGAGTGACTGTTGTACCCATGCCACTCACAGTGTCCCCTCCTGCTACCCGCCTTGACCAGGTGTCAGCAGCCTTGGCAGTCAGAACAGTGGAGTCAGGAGTTCTTGGGCTGAGCTGTAACCTGAGGAGGTTCCCCGCCACCCCCTCCATGGCTTGTGTGAAGTCAGCTTCAGCTGCAGTCTCTGCTGTTGGGTCTCCTTTTACGGCCCAATGGTCTGAGACTTCTGCTTGGAACAATTGTGTGGGACTAGGCACAGTATGACCCTCAAGGGTTCCCTGGCCACAGTCAGGTGTAGATGGGGCTGAGAGCTGACCTGAGTCAGAGCCTTAGAGCCAGCCAGAGGAGCTGGTGGGAGTCTGGGAGGGCTCAAGGTGTGAGGTACAACCTGCTTCCATTTTTACAGAGGGCATAACTGAGTGTGAGCTACACCTGCACTAGCTGGGGTGAACACTCAAGAATCTCTAGCTGGCACCCTGCACCTGACCGCCCTCGTCCTGCTAAGGCTCAGAGGCTACATTCAGGGGCCTGTGGGACCAGAACCTTGAGCTGCCACACTCATTGCCCCACTCTTAAGGGTTCAGCCTCCACAAGAGACCCATAGCTCATCCAGAGATGCTCACCCAACATTAACAGCCCCTTTCTCAGGATGTGGCAGAAGGATTGGCCTCTCCATGCTTTCTGACAGGCAGTGGCACAGGGGGCTGGGGGATGGCAATAAGGGTGCCCACTTGAGTGTCTCCTACATGCCAGGCACAAACATGGCAGAACCAGAATGGATTATCACTCCCATGCCATGGATGCAGAGACAGGTTCAGAAAAGCAGAGTAACTCACCCAGGGTCACGTAGTATGGACATGGCCCTGTGCTGGAACCCAGGCCTGGCTCTCAGCCATTCCTCCCTGCGTGTGTGCTCCTCTGGGAATCAGGAGCCACAGTCTGCTCATCTGCAAAATGAGAGCCTGGGCCGGGTGCACTGGCTTACGCCTGTAATCCCAGCACTTTGGGAGGCTGAGGCGGGTGGATCACCTGAAGTCAGGAGTTCGAGATCAGCCTGGTGAAACCCCGTCTCTACTAAAAATAGAAAAATTAGCTGGATGAGGTGGCACATGCCTGTAATACCAGCTACTTGAGAGGCTGAGGCAGGAGAATCACCTGAACCTGGGAGGTAGAGGTTGCAGTGAGCTGAGATTGCGCCATTGCACTCTAGCCTGGGCGGCAAGAGTGAAACTCCATCTCAAAAAAAAAAAAAAAAAATGAGAGCCTGGGTGCTCTGCTTGGCAAAGGCCTCCCTTTTGGTTGTGAAGACATGTTAGGTGGGCAATGATCATCAGCAGTGCCAGGGAAGCAGGCAGGTCAGGGGGGCCTGCCTTGCCCACTGCTGGGGCTGATCTTGCAAGTAGATAGACAGCATAGAGACTGGTCAGAGGGTGCCCCAGGATGCCTCTCTCACACCAGTCAGCAAATGGTGTTGTCAGGGGGAACATTTGTCTATGGTGATGCCACCAGCAGGGGCTATATTCTGCCAGGCTCAGGAGCTCTGGGGGTTATGACTCAGGTTTGGGGACCCCTTCTGCTGTACTTCATGGCCTAATTAAGTGCTTGAGTCAGGCTGAGCCAGTACCAGGGTGTGTCCTTACCCTAGGCAGGCCCAGGAGAGGGGGAGTGAGTCACTGCCACCTAGTCTCATGGCAGGAACAGGCAGTGTCCCTCAGAGCTGCCAGGCCGCCACCCTGGTCCCCTAGAGGGCAAGGCCTCCCCCTCTTCCTCGTAACTATGGCTCCATGGTGTGATCAGAGACTAGGAAAGCCTTCTGGGAGCCAGCTGGGTGTCAGTGCCTTGGGAGTCCTCTGGTTGAGCATGAGCAGGAGGGGAGAGGGGCCGGGGACCAAGGGAGACTGGAAGCCTGGATGGCCAGTGCCCCTGCTACCCCTGGGAGGAGCCTGAGGAGAACGATGGCTGCCTGTGCTCACCCAGGCCTGCGTGGCGAGCTGCAGAGACGTGAATGAAGCCAAAGGATGAGGGAGAGATGCTGAGCAGATATGAGATAGAAGGTCAGTGTCGGGGGTGGGGATGGAAGGTTCCCTAGGGCCTCTGTGCCATGCCTCTGAGGGTGATTCAGTGCATCTCCCCACACCCACTTCTGATTCCTTTGTCATCTCTGTGACATCTCCTCCGAGTGAGAGAGACCAGCTGTCATTCTTCTGAAAGCTGGAGGGTGTTGGGTCCCCTCTCTCCAGAGCTGACCAGAGGCCTGACCTGCTGAGTACTTCAGCAGGGGTCACCTAGGCATGACCTCACTTGCCCTGGCCACCCCTGCTAGGGTGGGTTGTATGGCCATTTGTAACCCTGTGGCAGCTATGTGGGCATCACTGCCACACAACTGGCCAGTTGGAGGCACATATTTCGTAGCTGCTGTGGGGTCTGTTCATGAAGAGAGACCGCTGATGGGACATTGTTTCTGAGATTACAACAAAACACTTGTGTTTGCTAAAATGTTCCGGTCTTATGATGAAAATGTCCTATTTTCACACTGTCATAGAAGAAATAGAACCAGGGTAAAGTTTCACAGATTAGGTAGCTGATTTTGATAGAAAAATCCCCTTTTCCTCTTTGAAGTTAAAGGAAGATACCAGAACCTGGATCTTCTGAGTATATACTCGGGGGCTCACAAGTGGTCTCTGTGGCCTCCCCCAGCCCTCTGTGGGAAGGGCGTGGGCAGAATGCTGGGATCCCACACCCGTCAGGGGCAGAGGGAGTTCTGATCCTGCCACTTTCTTACTGTAGAACCTCTGGGGGAGGGGAGGAGGCCATAGCTGTCTCTGGGTCTCTCCCCACCTGTAACACAGGTGCCATGTGGGAGGAGAGTGGGTGCCCAGTTCACAGATGCAAGCTGGGGCTTAGGAAGGTAAAAGGACTGGCCATGGTCACACACTTTGCAGGAGGGACATTGTTCAAAAGGATGCGAGGAGTTATCGAGGGGTGTAAAGGTGTCTGCCACATGGGAGAGTAGGGGGCGTCCACAAAGAAGTGAAGATGGGCCCCCTCCTGTAGTTGACCAAGCTTGAAAGCTGGGTGAGTTCCCTGTTGTGGGTCTCCGTCCTTTCAGTCTTGGTTCCCGTTCCCCAGGGTCCCTCCCCTGAGATCAGCCACCTCTCCACCCTGGAGGGTCTTCCCCTTCCTTATTGAGCCTTTCACAGCTAAACAGGATTCATGAACTCAAGATTCTTGGTCCATCTTTGAAGAGCCCAGTCTGGCCATGCGCCTCTGAGGATATGAGACCATTTCCTGTGACCTGCTGGATTGGAGGGGTTCTGCCTCCCCCAGGTCCCCAAGGCTGCCCTCGCTTTGCCTGAGTTCTGGGAAATAAGGAGGGGAGGAGTGTAAGGCCATTTCAGGAAAACCGAGGGGAATCCTGAAGTCAGAAGTCCCCAAGCAAACCCGGAAACTGTTTTCACCCGTACCATCATGGCCCCTTAATTCCTTCAGTGTGCACCTGACACCGAGTTCATCTGAGCTCTTTGCGTGTGCTCTCATTCCCTCCTTGTGGCTCCCTGGGAACAGGAGTATTAGCACCATCCCCACTTTCCAGATTGGGCCCGTGAGGCTCAGAGAGGCTGAATGGCCTGCTTAAGGCCACAGGGGAGTTGGGGACAGACCTGGACCCCTGTGGCCGCAGCTAGTCCTGCTGTGCATGGTCCCTGGTCTGGGACACTGGGACCCCCTAGCATTCACATTCCCACTGTTCTTCCCTCTTCCTTCCCGGGAGCCTCCCTCAGGTCCCTCTTTCTAGAAGCATTTCCCTCCTCTCTTCTCATCCCCCAGACTTAGCATTTCAGCCTTTGTTTCCAGGTTGTCTGGGGCTGGTGGGAAGCAGACCAACTGAGGCCATCAAAATTTAGTAAATTGGAAGAATCTTGTCTTCCTAAGACTTGATGATTTCTTTTTTTTTTTTGAGACAGAGTCTCACTCTGTCTCCCAGGCTGGGGTACAGTGGCCGGATCTCAGCTCACTGCAAGCTCTGCCTCCCGGGTTTACGCCATTCTCCTGCCTCAGCCTCCCGAGTAGCTGGGACTACAGGTGCTCGCCACCTCGCCCAGCTAGTTTTTTTGTATTTTTTAGTAGAGACGGGGTTTCACCATGTTAGCCAGGATGGTCTTGATCTCCTAACCTCGTGATCCGCCCGTCTCGGCCTCCCAAAGTGCTGGGATTACAGGCGTGTGTTTTTTTTTTTTTTAATGTGAGATGGAGTCTCGCTTTGTTGCCCAGGCTGGAGTGCAGTGGCGTGATCTCCGCTTACTGCAAGCTCCACCTCCCAGGTTCACACCGTTCTCCTGCCTCAGCCTCCCAAGTAGCTGGGACTGCAGGCACCCGCCACCACCATGCCTGGCTAATTTTTTTGTATTTTTAGTAGAGACAGGGTTTCACTGTGTTGGCCAGGATGGTGTCGATCTCCTGACTTTGTGATCCGCCCGCCTCAGCCTCCCAAAGTGCTGGGATTATAGGCGTGAGCCACAGCGCCCGGCCTAAGACTTGATGATTTCAAAATTTGTGTTGGCTGTCCTATCAGCAGAGCTTCCTGGGAAGACACTAGGTTTGGAATCTCAGCTACTCCCTCTCTGCCCAAGAACTCTAGTGGGAAGTGGTCAGGTGGAGGTTCCCAGCCTGTCAAGCTGCTCCCCCTTCCCCCATCAGGTGTCCTGGCCTTGGCCTAGAAGGGGAGTGGTTGTTCAGGCATCCTCCTTTCTTGTGAGTTCCCTCAGGAGGGGCTGGCCTTCCCCATCTCGCCTGTTCTGCCAGGTTCTGGTTCTGGAAAGAGAGGAGGGAAGGGAAGGAGCCAGGACCAGTTTCCCAGGTGTACATGTCATCATCAAGCATCCCAATTGGCGGTGACTCATCCGTAGACCCCTAAATCCTTGAGGACAGAGTGCCCATGGCAGCATTCCCAGTCCCAGTCCAGGCTTAGCCCCCAGACAGGGCCAGTACATGTTTGCAGGAATTGGGAGGGGATCTGTACATGGGCAGGCCTCCTTGGGGATGAAAGTTGAATCCTGCTTCCCAAAGAACTCTGACTCAGAGGTGGCCATGTGCAAACCATGTGACCCAGAGAATCCACAAAGCCTCCCTGACCCTCAGTTTCCTCATCTGAAAATGGTGGCTAACAATGGAGTTGTTGAAGGGCAAGAGCTAATGGGTGTGACATGTCTGGTACAGGGCGGGGCTCCGTGAACATCTGCCATTATTGTAACAGCCACCGAGCAGCAGGGCCTGGTCCAGACCAGGGGCGTGGGCCAAGCTCTCGGAAGGAGTGGCAGGGCCTTCTCTGTTTGTTTTCCCCAGGCTGGTGTTGTGGGGATGAGTGCCTGCTCCAAGCCTTGAAGCTGCATGGAAAAGGGGTGAAGCAGCTGTACATGGTTCCCAGTGCAGGGGACAGGTCCAGGTTCAAGTCTTGACTCTCACTGCCCAGCTGTGTGACTTTGGGCAAGTCACTTAACCTTCCAGAAGGACATTTCCCCACAGGTAGAAGGGCACTGCTGATGCTCGTTGGGTTATGGTGAGCACTGTATGAGGTGGCCTCAGCACAGTACTGGCCCAGCACCAGGGACAGACTGTTGTCATGTAGTGAGAGCTAATCCTACCTGACTCCATCATTTCCTCAGCACCCACCTGGGGCCTGGATGTTTGGGGTCAGTAGTATCACGTGAGCCGCCCTCCTTGGAACTGAGCCTCTGAGGAGGAGAGGTCAATGGGCAGGGTGAGACAGAGGACAGGATGTGGTCAGAACTTAATGAAGTGAGGTCTCATCTGTCAGGACTCCAACTTATCCATAGCTGCAAAATTGGTTCCATTAGCTCCTTTAATGAGATACGAAAGCTGGGAAAATGAGTGTGTGAGAGAATAATGGCACAGGTCTGCAGCTCTGATTTGAAACTGTGGCTAAAAAGTTAGATGTGACACTACTTCCAGCTCTCCAAATAGCACCGGTGCCCTTGGTGGGAGGGAGAAGGAGGATACGGGGGGCAGGAGCAGGGCTCTGGCATTATAAGGAAGATGCTGAAGCCTTAAGAAGGAAAAGCCTGCTTCTGAACTCTAAATTCAGGGTCAGTCCCATCCTGACGTCTTCCCCACAGAGCAGAGGCTGAGGCTGTGACCCAT
Source organism: Piliocolobus tephrosceles (assembly GCF_002776525.5). Classification (NCBI taxonomy): domain Eukaryota; kingdom Metazoa; phylum Chordata; class Mammalia; order Primates; family Cercopithecidae; genus Piliocolobus; species Piliocolobus tephrosceles. The sequence goes on along the minus strand of NC_045435.1, from coordinate 85,972,662 downwards.
TCTCCAAGTAGGCAAAGCAGCCCGCAAGGGTCACACTGGCTGGCAGGGCCGAGTGTGTTAATTGCCCGCACAGGTGCCAGCACTGCTGCCAGGGGTTTCAACAACTGGCTGTAAAATGAATTCTGCTATTCCAGTGGTGTCTCTTACATCATTTGAGATGTGATCCTCATGGGAAACAATCACAAATAATCATACAACTGGGAGCTGGGAGAGATCTTAGAGATGGCTGAGTCGAAGACTTGTCAAGGAGGAAGTATGGTAGGTTCAAAGTGCTTTGTCTTATTCATGGCTTGTCTCTGTAAGAATAGGGGTTCCCAACAATGAAACCTAAATTTCCCTACAACATTCTCCACAGTTTTGCTGCCTGAGATTTGGTGTTGAGCACGTGCACTGAGATTTAATCTTCAGTATCCTGGCCTGCCTTTGCCTGAGGCTGGGACGAGACCCTTAGGTGGGACAGAAGGTGTTGGAGGCCATGATGGTCCCTGCTGCTCCTCTCCTCTCTGCCCTCCGGCACAAAACAAAGCTGGAATCCCAAGAAAATGAAGGTCTGGTGATGTTATCTCAGCACTCCTGGCCCACATGCCAGGCAATAGCTGAGGTCCATGTGCTGGCGTCAGTCTTCATGGGGGAATCCATATTAGATATGTTCATTTGAGTCTGTATCTCTTGCAAAATTGCTGTTGAAGGTGTTGTCAGAAGGTTTTCTCCCATATAAGGTTTGATGTGAAACCCTTTTTAGAATTTTGTCTTAGAAAATGTTGAGTGAATGTCTGTGCTCCTCTTCATGGGGTAATAAAAGCAGCAGAGCCTAACTGGTTTCCTTCTTTGCCAAGACTTCCAGGAAGCTCAGAATTAAAATTTGTCTTCATTTATAGTTATGAACTTACATGGGTTTCTGGTGCATTTTATCTTTTTCCTCATTCTAAAGAGAATCTGCTGTTTTTGTTTGGTTTGGCTTTTGTCTTGTTTTAGAATTATAAAATGTCTGAAACACTGTTGTTAATAAGCAGGGCTTGCAGAAATAATGGGGCTTGGAGGGCCTCAAGGGGTGGTGAGAGGAACTAGAACCCTGGCCTCCAGGAGGAAGTTCTCTTTGCTGTAGGGCTGATGTCTCTCATATGTTGTCACAAAATCCAGAGCTTCAGCTTCTTAATTTATTACTGCCTCGTTGATGGGAGAGATAAGTCAGCTCTCTTCCCCCGGAAAGAGTGGGTGTTCTGGCAGAGACCATACATATAGCAGCCTGGCCGGGGCTGCAGGTTAATTGGCCAGGGATATGGAGGTTGGGGTGTGGCTGCAGCGGGTGTTGGGGAAACTGCTTTTCCAAGCTGGTAGCCTTGGCGCTTCCTGTATGTGAGAGACGGAGATACTGTGGGCACTTTTACTTGAGAAGAGCCCAGCACTGGGGTGAGCTGGATGGGGATACCCATGTGTGGGTGGGTGGACCTGGATAGGGGGCCCTTCCTGGGAAAGGAGGTGGCTGGAGGAGGGTGTTGGGGACTGGTTCCCAAGAGTCACTGCAGACACCCCAGCTTTGTTCGATCTCTAAGAAGACAGACAGAGTACTTTTCTAGTTCTGGGCAAAAAGAAGTGTTAGGCCCTGCTATGGAGATGGGGTCCCAGTGGGAGAGGAGGTCTGAATAGAGGCACCTGGGCTTGGTCACCTTCTTTTTTTTTTTTTTTTTTTTTTTTGAGACGGAGTCTTGCTCTGTCGCCCAGGCTGGAGTGCAGTGGTGTGATCTCCCCTCACTGCAAGCTCCGCTTCCCAGGTTCACGCCATTCTCCTGCCTCAGCCTCCCGTGTGGCTGGAACTACAGGCGCCCGCCGCCACGCCCAGCTAATTTTTTTTTTTTTTTGTATTTTTAGTAGAGATCGGATTTCACTGTGTTAGCCAGGATGGTCTTGATCTCCCGACCTCGTGATCCGCCTGTCTCTTGGTCACCTTCTTGCACAGGCTGCCCTAGGTTGAGTTGTAGCAATAAGACCCCCCAATGTTTCTTGGGCACCTCTCTGTGGCCAGTTCTCTGCTAGGTACTTTGGAGAAGTAGAAAATACTAGATGAACAAATGGACAGATGGATAAATCCTGTTCTCTGCGAGTTCAAAGTCAACATTGCAGAGACTGGAGACACACATATGCCCATGGGCCCACACACCCACTCCCATACGCCCCACACACCCATGCACACACCCCTACACATGGATGTACACACTCATGTTCCCACGCACACACATGCCCCCACATACCCTCCTCATACCCCTACATATGCACACACCCACTCACCGACGCACACATTTATTTCAGAACAAGCTTCCTGAGTCTTGTGCAAGCTGTGGATTTGACCAGTGCCTCTCCAACTTGGGGCCACCCCCTCCTCTCATCTCCGCTCAGGGAGGGGTTGTCTGGGTGCTCTCTCAAAAGTCCTGTTCTCCTTCCTCCTCCAGCCTTGCCATCCTGTAGCCAGGTGGCCACAGGGCAATGACTTCATCCTCCTGAGCCTGTGTTTCCTCAATTTGTAAATTGGGGCTAATGGTTCCCACCCTGCTTGCCTCACAGGGTGGCGCCAAGGATTCCCATGAGATAAGGGACAGCAGAGTGTTTTGTAAACTGCAAATTGTTTTCCAAACAGGCAAATGGTGCTGTTGTTTTCCCAGCTATGGAACTCAAGAATTCCTCCACCCACAAGTAAACCGTGTCCTTGCAAGGGTGGGAAGGGACATAGTGGGGTGATAGTGAGGGGCCTGGCCTGTTTTGAGGCCCTCACATTCCACCTGGTGATGCTAGAGGGGCACTGGCCCTTCTGCTCTCAAATTTTGCTGGGACTCACTAGCTGGTGAAGTCAGTAGGGGTCTTGGCCTCTGGTTGCTGGCTCTGGGGGCAAGAGAGAGAATTTGGCAAAGGAGGATGAGGGGAGAAGGGGGAAGTGAAAACCAGTACATCAAAGCCTGAGGCCTGCAGTCACTCTCTAAAGGAAATGTCATCTCAAATTCAATGCTCGTTGAGCTTCAGTGGGGACCCACACCTCAGGTGCATGGCCAGGAATCCCCTTCTTCAGGAAGAAGCGCAGTTTCCACCTCTCAGGGGTGTATGTGTGTGTATGTCTGTGTGTGTGTGGTGAGTGTGTGTGTCTGTGTGTACCTACTGGGTACTAGCTAGAGCTGTGGAGCTGCCCAAGTGCCATCACAGACCCTCCAGTTCTGGTGGACCACTGGGGAGCCCAGGGAACATAGGAGAGGAGTGAGGCAAGGGTGGGGGCCTGTTGGGTTGTCAGAAGTCCCCTCCTATCTTCTTCTTCTTCTTCTTTTTTTTTTTTTTTTTTTGAGACAAAGTCTCATTCTCTCGCCCAGGCTGGAGTGCAGTGGTGCAATCACGGCTCACTGCAATCTCTACCTTCCAGGTTCAAGCCATTCTCCTGCCTCAGCCTTCCAAGTAGCTGGGATTACAGGTGTGTGCCACCACACCCGGCTAATTTTTTGTATTTTTAGTAGAGATGGGGTTTCACCATGTTGGCCAGGTTGGTCTCAAACTTCCGACCTCAGGTGATCCTTCCGCCTCGGCCTCCCAAAGTGTTGGGATTACAGGCATGAGCCACCGTGCTTAGCCCCTTCCTATCTTCTTGTCTTCCCAGCTGTGACTGGGAACCATGACATCATTGCCCATTCCAGGTAGCCCCCAGTGGGCTCAGGCATGTGGTATGGAGGCCATGGGGACCCAGAGGCTGCTCCATGGGGCAATGATGTGGGAGTGGTACTATGGTAGATACTTTGCAAAGAACCCCTGTCTAGAAGTCCACTTCTCTCCCCCACCCTGTATAGCCCAAGCCCTACAGCTTAACACTGGGGAAACAGGCCCAGAGAGGAAAAGGGATTGGCCTAAGGTCATACTGAGAATAGGGATAAAATCTGGGCCTCCTGTGTCCTGGCTCTGTGCTCATTCTCATACCTGGGAAGATGGAGCTCTTACTTTGGGACATCTTTTGTGAAGAGTAGTGTGGAGTCATGTACCTATGTGAAGGAGGCCAACTTGCAGCAATGCCTTGTGGAATGGAGCAGCCATGATGGACTCCCTGGAAGAGGAGGTAAAGCCTGGTTCAACAGAGCGGGTAGGTGAGGTACAGGCTGCCCTTGGGCAGCAGGGAGAAAGTTTGGCCAGGTTGTCATGTCTCCCTCACTGGGGCCTCCTCAATTTAATCTTTTTTTTTTTTTGAGATGGAGTCTCAATCTGTCGTCTAGGCTGGAGTGCAGTGGCGCGATCTCGGCTCACTGCAACCTCCGCCTCTCAGGTTCAAGTGATTCTCCTGCCTCAGCTTCCTGAGTAGCTGGGGTTACAGGTGCACAGCACCACACTGGCTAATTTTTGTATTTTTAGTAGAGATGGGGTTTCGCCACGTTGGTCAGGCTGGTCTTGAACTCCTGACCTCGTGATCCACCTGCCTCGGCCTCCCAAAATGCTGGGATTACAGGCGTCAGCCACCGCGCGTGGCCAATTTAATCTTATCTTGTCCTCATGATAGGTTGTGAGAGGTTTTTCCCCTCATCCTTACTCTCTAGATTTATTAAATCTACCAATATTAACAGGTGCAGTGGCTCATGCCTGTAATCTCATTGCTTTGGAAGCCAAGGCAGGAGGATCACTTGAGCCTAGGAGTTCGAGACCAGCCTGGGCAACATGATAAAACCCCGTCCCTAAAAAAAAAAAAAAAAAAAAAATTAGCCACGTGTGGTGGCATGCACCTGTGGTCCCGGCTACTTGGGAGGCTGAGGTTGGAGAATCATTGAGCCCAGGAGATTGAGGCTGGTGTCACTGTACTCCAGCCTGGATGACAGAGCAAGATTCTGTCTCAAAAAGAAATCTACAAGTATTACCCGAGTTAGTGCTCTGCATCAGGCCCTGTATCCCAGTACTGGGACCTAGAGGTGGCCAGGCAGACTGACCCTGCCCTGTGGGCCCACAGTCTGATGAGGGATCAGCCATGTGATTTGGGGCCAGTTACTTCCTCTCTCTGTGCCTCAATTTCTCATCCAAAAAGTGGTGATAATGAAGTCCTTTCCTCCTAATGTTTATAAAGTACCCCAAACAGAGCCAGGCACATTGAAAGTACAATATCTGTATGTGTGTGTTTGCTTAAAGAGTTATCAAAGGAACGCTTAAAGCTAATTGCAGGTTGTGAGCAAGTGCTGCACAGGAAGTGAAAAGGGTGATGATGTGAGAGCTTTCTGGGGAGCTAGGAATGTTTTCTATCTTGATGGAAGTTTGGGTCCCAAGGGTGTGTGCAATCATCAAAACTCATTGAATTGGACCCTTGAAACCTGTGCATTCTACTATATGTCAATTACACCTCAATAAACGAAGCATATATTGAAAGAAAGAAAAACAAAGGATGAAGAGGGAGGGCTTCTGAGATGAGACAACATTGAGGTGAACCACAGTGAGGGGAGACCTGGAGGAGGAGAAGGCTCTGGCTAAGGGAAAGGAAGATGAGAAAACTGAGGCTCTAGGAGGTTTTGGGCTATGCTCAGGTTCAACTCAAGGGGTCAGGAGAGGACAGCTTAGGAGATTTCTTGGCAGCTGAACCTTGGCCCAGGCTGAGGGGTCTGTCTCCTGTGACGTGCTCTGTAGAGAGGCCAGTGGGGCATTTATTATATTTTCCGGAGACAGCCCTCTCCCCTGCCCCTGTACCTATTTTCAGGCTTTGGCACTTGTAGAAGGACTATTTTAATCCATGTGGGAAATGGGTTCCTAAATATGGACTCAGTGGGGCAGGAAGCCTCGAGAGGCTCCAGCTCAGGGCAGCTCCACCTGCTTCTCTACCTCAGCAAAGCACAGGCTACAGGCCCAGGCTGGAAGGCTCTCTGGCGGCTCCTTGGCCATTGATCGCCCTCCCTCTCTCCCTCTCTCCCTTCAGTCCTGGGCCCATCCTCCCATCCTTTGTTTGCTCAGGAGCCCAGTGTTTCCTGCCAGGCCCCAGCCAGGGACCCCTAGGTGAACCTGACCTGCCTCTGTCCTCAAGCTGCTTCCAGGCTGATAGGAGGAACAGAGGCAAAACCAGTAAGAGAGGTACTGGGAGGATTTTCCAGAAAGAGAGAGAGAGAGAGAGAGAGATTGATCGATCGATCTAAATTGAGCCCTGAAGGTTCCTCAAAAAGAGGGAGTTGACTCAACAGAGAAGATGAGGCAAGAATGCACATGACAGGGACCAGCACAGGCCTAGACACAGAGGCTTGGGGGAGTAAGGCCTGTTTGGGAATAGCACATGTATTTTTCTGGCCAGAACAAAGTGGTTTTGGCCCAGAGGTGGCAGGAAGTGAGGTGGGAAAGGAAGGCAAGCCCTGCGTGCTGGGGGAGGACATTTATCTGGAAAACGTGAGAAAGTATCTGTGGCCACAGGTGGATTAGAGTCATAAAGGGAGAGGCAGGGCTGAGGACCCTACTGAAAGCATTCTAGCTGTGAGCTTGGGCTTTTAAGAGAGAAGAGGAGGATTCTGATGTGGGAGTGAGATGCCACAAGACGGGCAGTGAGGAGGGAGTGTGGGAGCCAGCCTGCTAGGCCTGAGAGGAGATAGTTAGGTCAGGCTGGGGAGGAGGCAAAGAAGGAACCGGGTGCAGGGAGGGAGGATGGTGCCTCTTGGCTCCTGTGGCTGAGGATTGGGGTACCATCCCAGGACATGGTGGAGGCGAGTGGGGGGCACTGAGCTTTCTGGTCCCAGCGTCGAGGAAGAAGCTGGTGATTGGGAATTGTGCGGACACCAACCTGAGGGGTGTTCTGGAAGGCAAGGGCAGCATAAGCAAGGATCCACAGTGTCCAGGCAGGAGCGTCTGCCCACAGCAGCCTTGACACATACCCCCAGCCTGCTCTGGGTAATGGAGCAGGGGCACAGAGCTGCTGGAGGGCTTGTCCAGCCCCTGGCTCTCTATATTCCTTGCACTGCCTGTATTCCCAGGCTAGAGTTGACGGGAGCAGCTCCAGAAAAGGAGGGACAGCCAAGGGGCAGCAGGCTCGAGAAACCATTGCCTGCCTCTCCCCTCTCTGGGACACTGCCCTGCCCCAGTTTGTCTTTACCTAGAGAGCGTGTGTGGTCCCAGAGCCTGCCCCCAACAGTGCCCTGTGTAAAGTGGCCTGGCTGTCCCCATCCTGCAGAGGAGGAAATTAAGACTGGGGCAGCCCAGGGTCCTACGGATGCTGAGCAGTGCTGATCTGAGCCCCAGTCTTGAGCATCAGCCCTGGTCCCCAGCCCTCCTCCATTAGGAAACACAGTGTCATGGCTGGTCCTTGAGTGAGCAACCCTTTTGGGGGGTGGCTTGTCCCTGCTGTCCCCATTCTGGGCCATCTCCTCATGCATGCTGACTTCTTCTCCCCCTACAGCAGGGCCACTGTGAAGCCTTGTTCATTTCTGGTGCTGGTTGGCAGCCACAGTCCAGGGCTGAGTTAACCCGAGCAAGGATCCTGATGCCCGCCCACTGGATGCTTGCCTTGCTGGGATGCACCCTGTGGGAATGACTCTGCTATTACTCCATTTTACAGAGTTGTGGGCTGTAGCTTGGAGCTGTGAATGTTTGCCTGAGGTCACACTGAGTCATTGGAGGAATTCAATCCCAAACCCACATCTCACTCCACTCAGCTGTCATCTCCTTCAACTAGGGTCCTCCCTGCCCCCAGTCTCTACCTCTGGGTCCTCACCAGAGATCTGTAAGCATGGGATGAGGGTGGAGGCTAGGCAGCTAGGTCACCTTGAGATGGCCCCACCTCTCTCACAGCGGGATGACATTGTTGCCCTGGTATTGTATAGCAGCTCCCAGGCAGGCTACAAAGTTACCTTGGGAGCTGGGGACTGACTGGGCGGTCATGACCAAGCAACTCATTTTAGAAGCACTTTTCTTGGTAGTGACAGTTTTGTTCTCGCTCCCACTCCTGGAGAATTTGAAGTCTTAATTACTTTTACCCCTACAGGAGTGTGGCCTTGTCTCCCTCCACTCTGGGCCAGTTTCTTTGTGGGAGATAGATTGACAGACACAGGCCTCAGCCTCTCCTGCAGGAAGTCTTCCTTCCCACTCCAGCACACTCCTGATCATGCTGCAGCCTGTAGGGCAGATTTGTGTGTTAGTGCACCGTCTCCCCTCCCCAGCCTTGCCCCAGCACCTTCTACATCTACACTTATGTTTCTCATAGATGTGCTGGGTGAGAATCACAAGGGAGGCACCAAGGGCCTACTATGTGCCAGGTGCTATCCTGTTCAATTTACATGTACAATTTCCAACCCTAGCCTAGGAAATGGAACAACTGTGTCATCCTCATTGTAAAAATGAGGCTCAAGGGATGTGTGGCCCCTGGCTTGAGGTCCCATGGCTGCTGTGTGATTAGAGTGGGGTTATAAAACCCATTCAATTTCCATCTTATTTGCAGCCCCTGAGAAGGGAGGCAAGGGCTTCTTTGGCCTCTGAGCCCCTCGAAGCAGTCAGCCACCTCCCAGAGACTCCTTGAACTACCTGCCAAGCTGCTTGAGCCCAGGACTGACCCTCAAGTCCAGAGGCTCATTGGACCACGAGTCAGAGAAACCTGGATTCAAATTCTCATTCTGCTCCTTATAAGCTGTGTGACCTGGGGCAGGTCACAGGCCTCTGAGCTTATATGTTTTTGTCTGCAAAGTGATGGTAGAGGACTCTGAGCCTGATGCTTTCTATGCCCACCCACCCACAGCTCCTATATGACAGCCCCAAGGCCCGGCAGGAGGTAGACCATCACTGGCAGGCTTCTGGTGGCCCCCACATTGTCCGCATCCTGGATGTGTATGAGAACATGCACCATGGCAAGCGCTGTCTCCTCATCATCATGGAATGGTATGCTGGCCTGCCCTGTCTCCATACTCCCTCAGCATCCCTGTGGCCCCCAGACTCCCTGCCATGCTTCTAGAGACTTTCTTTGTTTTCCAGGTAGCAGATCTGGGTGCCACTGTAGCCCCTGAGGGGCAACGGAGCGGGCAGCCACAGGCCCTGCCTGTGGATCTATGGAGTTGGCCATAAGAACATTCCCTCAAGGGTGGGCAAGAAACCATAGGGGTTAATATGGCCTCCCTGAGTGTGATTTCTACTCTGTGAGGAGGACTAGAAGAGCTGACAGAGAAGCCTCCCAATCCCTGAATATGGATGGATGGGGGATTTGGGGAAGAACAGGACCCACACAGTTCCCTCAACTTTCTCTCCTTTTGACCTGGGTATGTGCTCCCATGGTCCCACCAGGAATTGGGTGCTTGGGGCCTAGAACCAGGAGCCAGCAGCCTTCTCCACCCTGGGCTTCTTCCTGTAACACCGTGGCTCAGCACCAGCCGTCCTTAGACTCTGGGTCCTCAGTTCCTCCCTGTCTGCCTTTCAAGTCCCCCCTTCCTGTACCGGTTAGCCAGTTCTTCACATTTGGGGTTCAGATCCTGCCTCTGCTACCCACTAGCTGTGTGACCATGGGCAGCTCTTAACCTCTCTGAATCTCTGTAACTCAGATGTAAGATGTGGGGAAGATCTTAATGTAGCGTTTACCCTGTGATTGACTCCATTCTACGTGGCCCATGTGTATTGCATATTCAATCTGCATGACTATGGGGTTGGTGCTGTCATCCCTATTATACAAAAGAGACAGCTGAGGCACAGAGAGGTGAAAGAACCAGCCCAGGATCACACAACAGCGCTCATGAAACGTGGATCCCAGGGCATGGCACATAGTAGGTGCCCAGAGAACAGTGGTCATATGATGATAATTAACATCTCATCCCACATTTGGGGAAACAGAGACTTGAATAGGGTTGGGAGTACCCAAGCCCTCACAGTCAGGTAGGGGCCGTGCCACTGGGAACACACAGGCTTCTTGGCAGGGATCAGAGCCCACCACCCTCTTCTAGTTCCAAGAGTTCAGTTCAACCCACCCAAGCTGACAACCCACCATGCACTAGGTTCTGCAAGGGACAGGGAGGGTGACAGTGGCTGTTCAGTAGGGGAGGAGCGGAGTGGTAGAGCCTGAAGCCTGGGCCTGTGATTTGGGGCAGGGGCAAGGGTACGATGATGTGCAGTTTCCCCCTCTCTGCTTATAGTCACCTCTTTTACAGCATGGAAGGTGGTGAGTTGTTCAGCAGGATTCAGGAGCGTGGCGACCAGGCTTTCACTGAGAGAGGTATGTGCATGTAGCTGGACCAGCAGGAGGATTCAGGGTGAGAGGTATGGACCAGAGAGTTGTGTGTGATGCTGGGCAAGACCCTGTTCCTCTCTGTACCTCAGTCTTCCCATCTGAATAAGAAAGGGTGGGACTCAGTGTCCAACCCCACAAGGGACTCTCTGAGTCTGAGACACTTTGTCGAAGATGAACTCTCTGTGGCTTTGGGATGGAGGCCTCAAAGCCTCTTGGTGCTGCCTTGCAGTTGAGCTGGGGAGAGGTAGTTCAGGACTGAGGAAAGAAGTTTAGATGGGTTGGGGGTATCCTCGGAGGAAACTGGGGTGTCTGGGGTGGGGCAGACATCCCAGGATAGAGAACCTGGATAGCAGGAGTGCTGTCACTGTCTTCTTGTCTTGTCCTGGCCTGCTAGACTGTGTCCAGGAGGGATGATAGAGTGGGAGCTTGACCTTTGACTGGTATCACTGACCCCCTCCTCCTCTGTTTCTGCAGAAGCTGCAGAGATAATGCGGGATATCGGCACTGCCATCCAGTTTCTGCACAGCCATAACATCGCCCACCGAGATGTCAAGGTGAGGCTCTAGGATTCAGGTTGGGGACCCAGGGAAGAGGATATTGTCACACTCCACAATCCCTGATGGCATCCAGGACCCACTGGATGGAGGCCATATTCCATAGTCACATTCAAAGCGTCCACTCTGTGTCCCAGACTATTCTTTTCAGCCTCTTCTCTAGTTTCAGCATACTCATTCTGTTCTCACCAGATGGGTCCCCTTGTTTCTTTCAAACACTGAGTAATCCCAATAGTAATGAGAATAACTGAGTGCCTGCCTGAAGCTAGCAGGCCCTGACAAGCAATCTCATTTCATTCTCACCCAGCCTTGTGAGACAAGTGCCATTACCCATTTTACAGATGGGGAAAACAAGGCTCGGAGAAAGATTAAGTGACATGCCCAGGGCTGTGTAGTTGCTGCACTGGGATTCATTCATTCATTTGTTCACTCGTTCAGCAAGAAATTTTGTGTGCACGCAACCTCAGGAAGGGGCTGCCTGATGCTGTTGGGGGTTTTTGTTTTTTTTTTTGTTCTGTTTTTTGGAGACAGAGTCTCACTCTGTCACCCAGGCTGGAGTGCAGTGGCACGATCTCGGCTCACTGCAGCTTCCGCCTCCTGGGTTCAAGCGATTCTCCTGCCTCAGCCTCCCAAGTAGCTGGGACTATAGGCACCCGCCACCACGCCTGGCTAATTTTTGTATTTTTCGTAGAGATGGGGTTTCACCATGTTGGCCAGGCTGGTCTTGAACTCCTGACTTCAGGTGATCCACCTGCCTCGGCCTCACAAAGTGCTGGGATTACAGGTGTGAGCCACTGCACCTGGCCCTGTTGGGGCTTTTGTGAAGTCACAGCCATAGCTTTGCTAGATCAGGCCCTCTGATACCAGCATTTTAAGGGAAAGAAGCCATTTGCTGAGCACTGGAGGAAGGAACAGAGATAGTGCCAGTTGGTGGGCCACCTTCCAGTCTTGAGGCTGGAAGCTCAGCGCTCCAAATTTTCTATCCTGGGAGAACTGGGTCTTAGAGGTCATCTGGATCAGATGGATGAAATGCAAACCAAGGCATTCTGCATGTACAGCACACACATGCACGTGCACACGTAAGCATGTGTGAGCACTATCAGAGCAGAGTCTGCTTCTCCTGGACCCTCTGCCCCAAGCCTAGAACATTACCTTTCTTGGCTTATTTCCTTCTCAGACTGGGCAGAGGCGAGCTGAGGTTCCAGTTGCTGCATCAGGTCCTCCCTCTGGCTGAGCACCACAACCTGTAAATCCTTGCTTTACTTGGACCCTGGCTTCTTTTTTTTCCCAAAGAGAGAAAAGTCTTCTGCAGAGAAGATTCCCTTGAATAGACTAAAACTGGTTTTCTGTTTTTATCACAATTTTTATCACAATTGAAAAGGTCAGATCTTCTCAAACAGAACCTGAGAAATAGCATCCATTGGTTCTAAACCACCACCCCATCCTTCTACTAACACCCCATCCTTCTACCCCAGCTCTGCTTAGGGGTCTCTTCTGCTCCTCTCCATGGGCCTATATCCTACCCATTCATTAAAAACCAGTTTCAGGGACAGACCTCCCCACTGCCCTCATCTGCCAGGCCCCTGGCTACTCCTGGGACACAGGAAGATCGCCCCTATGCAGCTCCTGGGGTCTGAGCAACCAGAGCCTTCTCCCCTGAGCAACCTCAGATGGGGCTGTCCTTCTAGCCCTGTAGGATTCACTCTGGGCTGGGTATGGGACATGTGTTTGGCAATACTGACTTATGAGCAGCCTGCCTTCCCCTAGCACCCTTGCTGTAGCATTTCATGGCAATGTCACGAACTCAGGATCAGAAGTTCCTGCCCCGAGGCTTTCTATGGCACTTGGTCATTCACAGTCTTGGCTGAACACCCTGCCTTGCTTCCCCTTTTGTGAATGCAGGTAGCACCTTGGGTTTCTCTGTATTTGACCCATGTTGGTGGGCAAGGCCCAGGTCTTTTTATAAATGGACCTGGCTCCTTCTGCACTGGGATGGAGTCGGGGAGTCTGGCTGAAGATCACCTTGGGGCTCTGCTCCTGCCTGGTTCCTAACTCCAAACCAATGTTTTCTCTTTCTGGCCCAGCCTGAAAACCTGCTCTACACATCTAAGGAGAAAGACGCAGTGCTTAAGCTCACTGATTTTGGCTTTGCTAAGGAGACCACCCAAAATGCCCTGCAGACACCCTGCTATACTCCCTATTATGTGGGTGAGTCCTTGGGACATGATTTGTAACTCCTCACCCCAACTTATACAGCTGTATTGTAGGGTAGCCGGTGGGTTGCAGAAAACAAAGGGTTAAAGCCCAGCAAGGAGGGAGGGGGAGAATTCTGTCTGCATGGAGGCGGGTGACGTGGGGGTCCGGAGGCTGCAAAAATATTCTCCCAAACTTCAGCTTCTGCTTTTGAAAATAGATCCAGGAAAATTCTGGCTGTGGCCTGTGAGCTGAATGACATCACAGCAGCTCTAAATATATATGTGATAAAAGGCTGCCATCAGCTCGGGACGGAGCCCAACCGCGGTTGTTTTTCTCTAGTTTTTGTCTTCCTGGGATTCATATTCAGAAAGCTGGCAGGCATTTCCTCCTAACCTGGAGGGACAAAGGGTACCGGTCACCTGCCTTGTGGGAGACAGTCACTAAAGCCAGGGCTTGGAGGTGTGCACATACTCATGTTTCCTGGAAAAGTTCCTTGCCCTTCTGCAAGTGGGCAACCCCCAGATCTGAAAATGCTCCTTGCCAAAACTGCCTAACCTAAGAGTGGGCTGATGACAGAGGGCTTTTCTTCCTCAGAAGAGGTCTTCCTGGAGGGCTGCTGAAGGGGTGGGAAGCTCCCTGAGATAGTTGAAATGGCACTCTGTTAACTAGGATGTGTTTTGCAGTATTTTAACTTAGAAATCTTCTAGCCTACCCACCTCATTGCACAGGGAAGACAGGCCCCATGGATTGGTAGCCAAGCTGATGATGGAATGCAGAGCCTTGCCCCTGTTTCCTCCTTGCCTGTGACCTAGGCTGTGCATTCTGGGAGGCAAGGGACACAGGACAGCTGGCAGGCCAAGACCCTCTCACCTACGGCAGTTTCCCACCAAGCCCCAGACTGGCCTTCTATTCTCTTCTCTTCTTTCACCAAGGTTGAGATTGGCAGAGGGGCCCAGGCCCAAGGGAGCTAGGGGTATGTCTGAAAGTGGTTGATTTTTTTCCGGGAGCTTTCTCCTCCCCCAGCTTCACACACGTGCTGCCTTTCCAAAAGGTGCCAGACGCCAGTCTGCTCTGCCCTACCTCCCAGTCCAGGCACCTGCTCCCCACCTTGCCCAGGCTTCAGGCTTCTGCCTGGGCTCTAAGACCCTTGGGTCTTAGAGCCCTGCTGTCCCTCTGCCCTGGCAGCCCCTGAGGTCCTGGGTCCAGAGAAGTATGACAAGTCATGTGACATGTGGTCCCTGGGTGTCATCATGTACATCCTGTGAGTACCTTCCCCACCCCCTGCCTCCATCTCCTGCCCTCACCCCCACTGTGAGCCTAGGACCACTTCTGTCCCCCTACCCCGTGTCCTTGGCGAGGGGCTTGTGTGTGTCACTCCTCATGCAGGCTGCCCTTCCCTTTTGGTCATGGGACACCACTCCTTCAGGTGCCTGAGGGTCTCCCCATGCCAAGGGCTGATGGCATTCCTGGTATATGCCTGGGAGTCTGGAGGGCTGGTATTATTGCCATGGTGTCTGGTTGCCTGTCTCCCCAGTCAGGGACTTTTGAGGGGAAATGGGTCCACCCTGGCACTGGTCCCACCCTATGCCAAATGACTTACCCCTTCCCCCAGCCTTTGTGGCTTCCCACCCTTCTACTCCAACACGGGCCAGGCCATCTCCCCAGGGATGAAGAGAAGGATCCGCCTGGGCCAGTATGGCTTCCCCAATCCTGAGTGGTCAGAGGTCTCTGAGGATGGTGAGTGAACCTCTCTGTCCCAGCCTGGCCCCTGCGGCTTTCATTCTGGGAAACATCACTTTGGTGTCAAACTGACCTGTGTTCAAATCTTGGCTCCCCCTCTTCCCAGCTATGGGGTCCTAGGCAAGTCCTCTAACCTTCTTGAGCCTCAGTTTCTACATCTGTCAAACAGGCTCAAAACTTGCTTCCTCAAAACTCCCTCTAACTCCTATTCCTCAATCATATTTTCTCTTCTGAGGACCACAAACAAGGCTGCCCTGTATGAGTTATCTACTGCTACTTAACCAGTTATCCTGGACATTTAGTGCTTCGAAACAAGAAATAGTTGTTAGCTCACTCTTTCTGTGGGTTGGGAATTTGGGAGCACATGCAGCCCCTGCCTCAGCAGAGCTTGTGGTCTATGGGGAAGGGTGGAGGGGCTGGCTCTGAGGAACTCTGCAACCTCACCTCTCCCCTCTCTTCCCTGGCCTCCCTAGCCAAGCAGCTGATCCGCCTCCTGTTGAAGACAGACCCTACAGAGAGGCTGACCATCACTCAGTTTATGAACCACCCCTGGATCAACGTGAGCCCCTCCTCCTCCCACGGCAGGCAGGGTGTCCAGCTGGAGTGGGTCTGCCAGGCAGGAGGGTGGTGGCTCTGCTTTGAGGCCCCAGTACAGGGCTGGAATGGGCCCATGCGCACAGGTAGATAGTAGGGCCTTACCTACAGCCTGGCTTTGCCACTGCCTCATTGAGGCTCCTTCCCAACCCCGAGCCTTAGTTTTCCCATCTGAGACTGGGAGAAGGGGATGGAGTTGGGGGAACCAGTGCTGTCCCAGGTGCCTCCAGTTTCTAATCCATGGGCATGGGGCTCCTTCCAGCAATCGATGGTGGTGCCACAGACCCCACTCCACACAGCCCGAGTGCTGCAGGAGGACAAAGACCACTGGGATGAAGTCAAGGTGGGTGGGCTCTGCCTCAGTCTCACTACAGGTGCCAGGATTTGGGCAAAAGGGACTTCAGAGGGGTGGCTACCCAGAGTCTGGGGTCTTTGGCCCCTTTCTATGCCTGGAGGACAGGGTGTCAGTGACTGTTGCAGTGGTCCAACCATGGCACTCCAAGGATTGGGCCTCACTACCCCATTCAGTGTGGTGCTCCTGGCTTACTTCCTCAATGAAATAGGGCTTTGGTACCAAGCTTGGATGATGACCTCTCTTATAACCAACAACATTTGGGAGGGTGGTCAGCCTGGTTTAGACCCAGCAGAGGAGACATTTGAACATATGGGGTAGCAGCTCCAGTGGCACAAACTCCAGGCCCCAGTGTGCTGGTTGCTCAGCGAGATGGCATTCTCTGAAGGTCTTGTGGTTCTGTGGTGGAAGTGGTTTAGTTCACTATTCCACTTACCCTTGGTGTGGTCCCAGGGAATAACTCTCCTTTTGTGCCTTTGTGAAGAAGCTCAGTGTCTACCACAGAGGACTGTAGTGAGGTCCCTCATGTGATGCAAAGGGCTTGGCCCAGTGCTGGGCACACAGTGGGCACAGAGGCAGCACAGGCTGTCACTGACACTGTTAAGGGGCTGCCCAGGCAGGGGGTGATAGTTCCTAACGTCAGTACATCCGACCTCTTAGTGCCCCCTATCCTGTCTGTCCCCAGGAGGAGATGACCAGTGCCTTGGCCACTATGCGGGTGGACTACGACCAGGTGAAGATCAAGGACCTGAAGACCTCTAACAACCGGCTCCTCAACAAGAGGAGAAAAAAGCAGGCAGGCAGCTCCTCTGCCTCTCAGGGCTGCAACAACCAGTAGCTCATGGGACCTTGGAGGAGCCTGGCCCCTCAGCCTGTGTGACAGACTAGAATGTGCTGAGGCCCTGGCCAGGAGGGCCCAGGGTCATTCTTTTAACAAAAGGATTATTTTATTGTGTTTTAATTTGTCACATGGAACTTCAGGATGGAGGACCCTGACCCTAAACCTCCTTCAGATCTCTGGCCCAGGCTCAAGCCCTAGAGATGGGCAGGGCCTAGGGGCTGGGAGCTGCCTGCTGCCATAGCAGCACCTTTAGCCAGGATGGCCTGAGTGAGGCCTCTGTGCTGTCCTGCCCTGGTGCATGGCCTTAGCTTTCTAGGCCACTGGGAGTTGTGGCTGGGCTTCCCATCTTCCACATCTTCCACAGAGACATCCCACTGCGGGGTGGGCAGATGGGCCTGGCCTTGAGAAAGGCATTGGCCATTGGTTGCCATGGTGACCAGGGACCACATTACTGCCTGTGAATGCTGAGTGAGCGAGTAAGGGAGGAGGGGCAACTGAGGGTTCACCTCTGCCTTCTTGGGGAGGCTGATTTCTCGCACACTGGCTGGTCCTCTCAGTCTCACTCCTCCTTGGGCTCCCCGAGGCTGCTGGATCTGGTCTGCCTGCTTCCCTGTGCAGTCCAGCCCTGCCTTGCTGCAGCCCAGCCCAGAGGGAACTCAGCACTCTCTCCTGAGGGAGTCCCTGGGCCTAGTTATCCCCTCACTACTCCCTACCCAAATGGTGGCTTTTCATCTGAACTTAAGGTGGGGGATATTTTTAACCTTTTTCCACTTTGGAAAATGTCACTGTAAGAAAAGCCAGTATACTTTCCCTGCACCCATCTGCTCACCAGATCTCAGGCAGGAAAGCCCCTCTCTGTTGATGTCAGGGGCTATCTTTTGGTGTACTTGTGTGAAAGTGGCTGGTTGGGAGCAGGGCCAAGAGGCTTCCCATTAACCTGAGGTCTCTTTCTTTACTCTGGGTCAGACCTGAGGTTGGGGAAGGCGACTGAGCCATGCTCAGAACATCTGGTCCTGGCTTGGGCCTGAGTGGGGCAGAGAGGGCCTTTCCTGGCTGATCAGTCCTTACCAGCCCCACCCCACCATGGTAGCCTCAGGGTGCCGAGTGCCTGGTGCTGCCTGACAAGTGCCTGACACCCAGCCTAGTTCCTTCCTGGCCCCTCTCTCACTGGCTGGAAAACCCTAGACCATGTCAGATAGGACAACACTGCTGGGTTTTACATCCAGATAGTAATAAACACCATTTCATCATTTTCTCCTGGCTCCTGGGTTTACTTTTCGTCTACAGGGGTGGACAAAAGTGGCCCAAGGGCAGCTTCTCAGACCCACTAGTGATTTCACCCCAGCTGGAGGGGGTGCCTCAGGCCTGATAAGCATGCCATGCTAACTCCAAGGCCACTGAGTCCTCGCTAGGCATAGAAAGGTCAGAAGAGCTGAGGGATGGCAGCTGCCACATGCCCCCAGCTCTGTGCCGCCCCTGTGCAGTGTGTGTGACACCTACCCCCGGTCCTGTGTGTGCCAGTGTCTGCCCACAGTGGCCACCCCCAGCTGCGTGCCAGCCTGCTGAAGGGCGGGCAGAGTGCCTGCTGCAGCACTGAGCTATTTTCAGAAACTGCCAGATTTCATTTGGCAGTGAGAATATCGAGGAGGGGAGGGGGCGGCATGCTGCAAGACTGTCTTTTGACTACTCCAGTAACAGAGCACTCTCACCCCTCAGGAGCCCTTGTGGGCAGCCTCAAGGAGGGCTCTAACTGTGGCATTTCTCTCCCAGCTCCTATCTTGAAACTCCCAGTTTTCCAAGAGCTCATCTGCTGCCTGCAGTGCTCGCTCCTCCACCCCGCTTCCTTCAGGGCGTGGGGGAGGGTGCAGGGCTGCTGGAAGGCAGGGGACAGGCAAACACGCCTGAGATGTTCTGCTGCTTCCCAGCCTGCTGACCTTGGGCAGCTTTCTTGGCCTCAGTTTCCTCAGCTGTGTCCTGGTGATGATAGTGCCCATCTCATAGAGTTATGTGGGGGATTTGAGCAGATGATGTGTGTGAAGTACTTAGTGAGGTGCCAGGTGCGTGGTTTATGCCCCACAGTCATTAGCTACTCTAACATCCTTAGTCATCAGGAAGGAAGGAAGTATCTAGAGTTACATCTAGAGTATCTGGAAGTCTCTAGAAGAAAAAGCAGCCCCAAATCTACCCCAGCAACTTTCTATCCAGACAATCAGGCCTTCCTCACCTATGGGGTTTTATTTCCAGAGCAGCATCATGTGGGCCTCCTGGGCTTTGGTTCCAGTACTGGGCTTCCAGGAGGGTGGCCAGATAAGTTCAGGAGACCCCATGGAGCCTGTGGTTCAGCCCAGCCTTCCTAGTGTACTCTACATCTGGAGGAATGCTGGTCAGATGCAAAGGTAGATGTAGTCCATCTAGTCATAAAGCTGTGGAGGCACAGATGGCCTCCCTCGCTTGGCTGCCAAGCATCCAGTGTACCTGAGATGCTGTGCTGGGTGCAAGGAAGGCTGCAGTGAGAACTTCAGACAGGGGACTCACCTCAAGGTGTTTACATTCATGTGGGAGAAGGTGAAAACATCACATGTTGAAAATGTTAAATTGGCTGGGCATGGTGACTCACGCCTATAATCCCAGCACTTTGGGAGGCCAAGGCAGGCAGATCACGGAGTCAGGAGATCAAGACCATCCTGGCCAATGTGGTGAAACCCTGTCTCTACTAAAATACAAAAAGTTAGCCAGGCGTTGTGGCAGGTGCCTGTAATCCCCGCTACTTGGGAGGCTGAGGCATGAGAAACACTTGAACCCGGGAGGCAGAGGTTGCGGTGAGCCGAGGTCACGCCACTGCACTCCAACCTGGCAACAGAGCAAAAGTCCATCTCAAAAAAAAAAAAAAAAAATGTTTAATCAAGGTCTTGATATGGTCTGTGATGGAAGAACATGGCTCCAGGAGAAGGAGGTGTCATGGGACAGTTTGAGCTAAAGAGAGAATGTATGCATCCTAGTGCTGGGAAAGGTACCTAGGTGCCTGATAGGATACAGGGTTACAGGCAGAAGTGCAGGGACCAGGGCCTCAGGGACAGAGGGACTCCCTGCTCTAGGACTTCTGTCTGCCACTCGGCTCTGCCAGTCTGAACTTCTCCCTGGGGCTGGCCTTGATCCTCTGCCTGCACTAGTGGTTTTGTTTTGTTTTGTTTTGTTTTGTTTTTTTGTTTTTTGAGACGGAGTCTCGCCCTGTCGCCCAGGAATGCAGTGGTGCCATCTTGGTTCACTGCAACCTCTGCCTCCCGGGTTCAAGCGATTCTGTTGCCCCAGCTTCCCAAGTAGCTGGGATTACAGGTGCGTGCCACTACACCCAGCTAATTTTTGTATTTTTAGTAGAGACGGGGTTTCACTATATTGGTCAGGCTGGTCTCGAACTCGACCTCGTGATCTGCCCGCCTCGGCCTCCCAAAGTGCTGGGATTACAGGCGTGAGCCACCGCGCCCAGCCATCATTTTTTTGTTTGTTTGTTTAAACCTCCACAGCTCTGGCAAAACCAGAGCTACAGAAGTCCTAGCTGGGGAGGTCATCTGCCCAGGTGTCCACATGTCAGTTTCAGGGGAGGGTTCTTATTGGTCACATTTGGCCCCTTGCTGTTGTTGGGGAGAGGGTAGGGCCCCTCCTATAACTAGGTGGGGAGGGGTGCCCTAGAGGCAGTTAGCAGAGGAGCAGATGGAAGGATTGTCCCATTATCTCCCACATCTTTTTGGCCACTTCCAAGAGCCCATGAGGATCCTGATCCAGCCGCTAGCCCAGCCCAGGGCCTGGCTCCGTGATCTCCAGCATCAGGTGTCGCTCTTACAAGCCAGGACCAGGAGGCTGGATGCCTGGCCAAGTCACACTCCTTTTTGGGCCTCAGTGTGGCTGTCCATGAAATGGGCACAAATCTCTGACAATCAGCTAGTATTAGGTGACCTAAGAAGCCAAGTGGCCACTTGTTCTCATCAGCGAGTCCAGACGCACAGGCATTTGCATGGGCTCTATGATAGCTTCCCTGGCAGCTTTCGGTAAGGAATTCCATAAGAAGCTACTTGGGAGGCTGAGGCAGGAGGATAGCTTGAACCCAGGAGCTTGAAGTTACAGTGAGCCATGATTGTGCCACTGCATTCCAGCCTGGGCAACAGAGTGAGACTCTGTCTCTTAAAAAAAAAAAAGGGCGGGGCGCGGTGGCTCATGCCTGTAATCCCAGCACTTTGGGAGGCCGAGGCGGGTGGATCACGAGGTCAGGAGATTGAGACCATCCTGGCTAACATGGCGAAACCCCATCTCTACTAAAAATACGAAAAATTAGCCAGGTGTGGTGGCGGGCACCTGTAGTCCCAGCTACTCGGGAGGCTGAGGCAGGAGAATGGTGTGAACCTGGGAGGCGGAGCTTGTAGTGAGCTGAGATCGCGCCACTGCACTCCAGCCTGGGTGACAGAGCCAGACTCTGTCTCAAAAAAAAAAAAAAAAAAAGCCATAAAAGATATATACACACGTGTGCACATGCATGCGTGCATGTGTGACATCTCTTCCCAGTGATGTTCCCCCTGACCTGGCCAACTGCCCTGATTCTGTCCTCCAAACCTGATGCTGGCTGGCTTCCAATAGCCTGGCTCATTGCTATTCTACACCAGCCCCTCTCTGCCCTCAATTCAGCCCCTTCACTGCAGTGTCAGAATTGAGCCTCAAAATGCAGCCTGCTACAGCCTCTGCAGGGGTCTCCATGCTTCCAAGCCTGCTTGAAACTTTCTTTCTGGCTGGCATGGGGAAGGGGTAGGGCAGGCTGTGTGTGGCTGTCATCAGACCTGGCCGCCTTGGGCCCGGCTGCTTTGGGCCGAGCCTTTGCATCCGTGGTGGGTCCTCGGGGCTGCCCACAAACCCAGCAGGGTAAAATTCTTCGTTTTGTCATGCTGAGCAGCCAGCATGCTTAACCAGCAGGCAGGGAAGGGTCTGGCAAGCCCACCTCCCCTGCTGTGTGTGGGATGGAGTGGGGTTGTCTAGAGCCAGGAGACCTGAGCTTTGGTTTACATGAGGCCTTGAGCAAGGCAGTTCTTATTTTTGAGGCTGTCCATCAGTAAAGTGAGAGACTGAATTAACAGGACCAGATTATTCCAGCACCCTTGACAGACATATCACTACCAGTTGATGGATTGTGAGGAATGCTCTATGTTCAAGCAGATCATGCATTTTGCCAAGCCTCAGTTTTCTTATCTGTTAGCATAATTCTCACAAGGATGGGGCAGGGCTGCAATGAAGACAGGGAGCGGGATGGCTCAGCCCAAAGGCCTTGGTCACCAGCATAGCCCAAGTGTCTGCTAGGTGATGCACTAAGCTGCCCAGCACTCTGCCAGTTCTACCCTCTCTGTGTCCCCTGACCAGGAGAAGGCAGCTGTTGACTCAAGGGAACAAGTTATCTGGGGCTCAGAGGAGCTGGTAGAGAGGTTAATTGGGGTGTGGGGCCACCTGCTGGTCACCTGGATAAGCATTCGGTGGGCACCTACTGTGTGCCACAGCCTGAAGGAACTGTGGGGGCAGGGGAGAGACCACAGCACCATAATGAATAGCTGACATTTATTGAGTGCTTACTGTGTGCCAGGACTGTACTAAAGCTTTACATGGATCATCTCAGTCCTCACATTCTCATCTTACAAATAGAGAAACTGAGTCCCAAGCTCTTAGCTGCTGCTCTCTGTGCTAGAGGAGGTCAAAGGAAGGAAATGCTATTTTTGGCTAGGGGCAATCACAGAAGACTTCCAAAAGGTGGTGACAATATGAACTCAAAGGGAAAGCCAGATTTGGATAGACAAACATTTAGGGACTTAGCTGGCAGGTACACGGGGAGGCAAGGCATTCTGTGTGAAGAATGGAGAACAAGTCTATTTACTGGGTGAGAGGCAGCCATGGCACAGGGGTCTCTCATTTCCTTGTCCCACCTCCTGTAGGAAGTCAGAATGGGGTGCTCAGGGATGAGACAATGGGCCCCTGGTAACAGCTCCTCTTTCTTAGAGCCCCCAGGGTTCTCCCATGGGTGGTGCATTCCCCCTCCACATGTGCACCTCTGGCTCCTCTGGAGATAGACCCAGCCAATGTGTCAGACAGTCTATCCATCCCCTCTTACTGCTCTAGCATTTCTGGTTGATTTGAGAGTTGGCTGTTAGAGTTGGGGCCAGATCTTTTCACATTGGACTCCCTGAACTCCCCAGGATTTGGTGAAGGAGTCCTAGGGCCCTCCACTTTTCCTTCCAACACAGCTATTTTATAGATTGGTGTCCTGAGATTTAATTTGAACAAGTTTACATGCATTAAAAAAGTTTATGGAACACTGAACTAGACATTAACAAAACTGATCTCAAATTTTGCAAGTCAGGCATTAAGATCTCCATTTTACAGATGAGAAACCAAGGCTTGGAGTAACCAAGTGGCTTGCCGAGGTTCATAGCTGGTGAGGACAGGAGGCAGGGCTCTGATGTGGCAAAATGGCTACAAGATTGTCCTTTCTCCCACGGTTCCTGCCCTCAGAGAGTCCATACTTCATGGGCGCAGGCACCTGCAGGCATTGTCTGGTGGGGCATCAGTGGTGCTGACAAGGGGAGCAGAGATGACTGGGTGGTCATGGCTGTCTTAGGCAGGCTTGCTTTCCCCTTTCTGGAGAGTTCACTCTGGACAGAGACAGTTGGGGCAGAGAGTGGGTGGTGGGACTGAGGCAGCAGGGGAAGCACTGGGAAGCCTGCCTTAGCCTATAAACCTTGCCCCGGTGTAGAGGCTGTGTAGATAAAGCAGATGACACCCCCGTTCCCATTCCTGACCTTGATCTGTGTTCACAGCAAGCCCGGGAGTAATCAACCCTCAAACCTGGCAGAGATGCTCTGTGTGGGAATGAGGCAGGCCCCTCAGCCACCTCTTGAAGCAGTGTCCCCGGTGCAGGGACTCTCCCCACCCCAGCCTCCCTTCCAGGTGACAGTACCTTGACTCATGGGTCATGTTTCCCCCATATGAGCTACTAGGGCTGGATGGAGGGTCTCAGGGCCCCCTGAAAAGGCCCAGGGGGGTGAGGGGCTGGGCTCTTAGCTCTGGGCCTGTTTGAGTCATGCCTTGGAGCTCATGTTTTAGAACATAGTGTGTGCCCGACATATCTCATACTTGACTTAGTTTACTTTTCTGTTCTTCTAGTAGCCCTCCCAGGCAGAGATTATGCCCATTTTGCAGATGAAGTCACAGAAACTTGAATAGTAGCAGAAGAAACTTCCTAGGTTCCTATGAGTGGTGTGTGGCAGGACCACGGTCTGAAGCTAGGGGCATGGAGCTTCACAATCCCCTTCCTAATGGGAAGGCTATCCCTTCCCAAAGAGTTCCAATGTCATCTGACCCCTTCCCTGATCTGGTCTAGTTGGAGAAGACGTCACAAACCCGTTCCTCCTCTGCCCTGAGCTTCTATACCCCTGGATGCCAGAGGAAGGATTCTTGGGGGTGCCCTTCTATGGCCTCTGGTCCCTGAACTTGGGCAAGGAGTGCCTGGCACCTCTTGGGATGCTTTAAAGTCAGAGTGCTTCCCTGCAGAGGAGACAGATGTTGGGTCTGAGTCACACAGCTTGGGATCCCCTTCTGACTCCACTCTGCGACCTTGGACAACTCCCTTAATATCTCTGAGCCCATTTCCTCATTAGAACATATGGATAGCAATGCCTGTCCCCCAGACTGTGAGACTGGGAGAGGTCAGGCACGACAGTTTGCTGCGCTACCAGCATGTCACAGGTCCTGAAAAAATTCACCTCACATGAGACCGCGTCAGGTGGGATGGTGTTTAAGGAAGTATTGAGTCACAGGTTAAAGCCTTCAGAAAGGAGGCTGACTTCCTGGGAGAAGCTGCAGTCAGAGCTCCTGTCTAACTGAGCCGCCCACCTGCCCTTGAGGTCTCGGTCGGTCTCTCTCTCTCTCGGTTCCTGCCAGGCCAGGCCCTAGTAGGCTGTGCAGTGGGACTGGCCAGGGCTGCTGTGAAATACAGGTGAAGCAGGTGAGGCTCTGCCCAGTGGCATCAGGCAGGTACAGAGAACCCCTCCTTACAAGGTCAGGAAGGGAGCCAGAGACTGTGGGGCATCGTACCAGCTAGTGACGGGATGGACTGGCCCAGCGTGCCTCCTTTGGGCAAGTGTCTCTGTGCTGTTGGCTGAGTCAAGTTAAGCAGACAGGACTCCTTCTACAATGATGGAGCCAACAGCCAAACAGTGGAGTGACAGAGAGGGACAGAAGGGTTGGGGGGTGGGGAGTGTCTCTGAGAAGGGGACACTCAGTCAAGGATGAATGACAAGAAGTTGATTATAAGAAAAGAGAGGTCAGGCATGGTGTCTCATGCCTGTAATCCTAGCACCTTGGGAGGCCGAAGTGGGCAGATCACCTGAGGTCAGGAGTTCAAGACCAGCCTGGCCAACATGGTGAAACCCTATCTCTACTAAAAATACAAAAATTAGCCAGGTGTGGTGGCATGCGCCTATAATTCCAGCTACTTGGGAGGCTGAGGCAGGAGAATTGCTTGAACCTGGGAGGCGAGGTTGCAGTGAGCCGAGATCGCACCACTGCACCCCAGCCTGGATGAAAAAAAAAAGGAAAAAGAAAAGGAAAGAAGGGCATCCCAGGAAGAGAGAATAGCAAGCGCAAAGGCCTTATAGTGGAAACAGCCTTTGAGATTCTGAGGAGCAGAAAAGAGCACAATATAGAGAGCGCTGGTCTCGTCTAGCCTCCTCTGGACAGAAGTGAGCATGTGGGCACTCTTATGGGACCCAAGGAAGTCAAGCTTTTTGGAGGCACCTTTCTCTAGGTTTTGCCACTGACCACCCAGAACAGAATGAGTCCAGGGCTCAGGATGGGTTGGCCAGGTGTGAATCAGCCCCCACCTGGCCCTTGACTTTACAGATGGAACACCAGCTCCTAAGATGGCTTTGATATCTAGTTGCTGGCAATAAATTAAATCCACAAAACTGTGGATGCACAGCCCATTGGGGCTGTTAACATCAGCAAAGCCAGTGGCTGTGCCTGTTTTCACACCAAGATGCAATAAGATACAACTCACCTCTGGAGATAGATTACATGGAGATAGGGCTCTGCCCTTTGGGCCTGGAAGAGAGAGGTGGATTACTGTCACTGAGCTCCTGTAACTAGGCTTGATCTTTTTTTTTTTTTTTTTTTTGAGACGGAGTCTCACTCTGTTGCCCGGGCTGGAGTGCAGTGGCCAGATCTCAGCTCACTGCAAGCTCCGCCTCCCAGGTTCCCGCCATTCTCCTGCCTAACTAGGCTTGATCTTATCAGAGTTATATGAAAGCTTGGGAGGGAGATCTTGGAGTAGAGGTGAGCAGAGATTTTCAGCAATAGTCATACACTCTAATCTCAGCAAGCAAGAGACAAGCCCCTCCTCCCTCTAGCCCATGAGTCAGTGCAGGCTAGGGGCCTGGGCTAGGAGTACTGCCAAGGGATGAGGGGATCCCAAGGTGTTCTTCCTGGGACAGCCATCTTCCTCCTATGGCCACCTTTACCAGCCTGCCCTGAGAAGGTTTTCTTCCTTCTGTTGCTCTGGAAGTCAGGTGGGTTTCTGACAGAGTTAGTTCCATGGAATAAATACTTCCCACCTGAAGCTGGGAGGGCTGCCTGGAGGAGGTTAGGATGCCATGCATGTGTGAAAGGGGGTTTAGGGAAGGAGCAGACAGCCAGTTTCCACACTCTGGAGAGATGATAGTCAGAGGTCAGCTGAATTGTCCAAGGTTGCCTAGAAGGTTAGTAGCTGGATCTATGAACAAAAGAAGGCTCCCTGGAGATGGTGTGAATCATAGGGGCAGAGGAAGAGGGCATTAGGACTGGAGGGACTTAGAAGAGCTTGTGGTTCTAGCTTCAGGACTTGTGATGATTCCTCCTTAGAGTATGATTACCCTTAGAAAAAGATGGTACCTCTTGGGCCTCTGCAGTTTCTTGCCTCCATGTTTGTCCTCTTGTACTGGCCAAACCCAGTCCTCCAAGGATGGAAGTAGATCCAGGAAAAATGAAAGTTGACACAGGCATGGTTCAGAAACAGCTTGAGAGCTGGAATGGGCAGGCAGTTCTAAACAGACTTCAAGACAGTCAGAGCTGGGAAGTACTATTTGATTTTCATTTTATAACTGAGAAAACTGAGACTCAGAAGCCAGCTACCCAGCTTCAACTGTCTCGCCCAACATTGCAGCCCCTGACCACTGGCTGGGCCACCTTGCCTTCCCTGGTCTTAGAGTTCCCTCTCAGGTCTTTCTGCCTCTCACCTTCTCCTGTAGAGCTGTTTTCCATTTTTGCTTATTCCTGAAGGGGACTGTATCAGTGACTGTTTTTGTGGCATCCATAGCTCTTAATTAGGCTTCCTTAGGCCTCCTTTCAAAAGGCTTTGAGTGAAAAGACCATCAGTATTTGGCACTGGGATCAGTGTAAGGGGCTCTGCCCATAGCATGGAGAGAAGTGCAGATGTGCAGGGAGACTGGTGCTGAATTACTGGGGCCTAGAGAGCCTGGAGGCCTGAAGAGGGTTTTTCGGACCCCATCCCATGCATGTTCTGCTGGAACCCAGAGGCCCTTCAAGCCTGAGAGCCCTGGCTTCTGGGCTGGCTACTGATGTCCCCCTGCCTACAACTCTCAGGACTACAACTGCCCAAAGGCTGGACACTAACAGGGATTTCTTGGGTGCATTCTGTGGTTGGAGTGGGGCTGTGGAAATGTTGGATGCCATGGCCTGGCTAAGTTGAAGTCCCTACTCTCCGGCTGGAAATGCGGCCACTGCCTGTAGGCTCTACGGCATAAGGATGTCTTTCAGAGAATCAGGGCTATGGAGATCATGAGAGGAGAGTAGTAGTTTTGCTTGGCCTTGGGACTTGAGGTGGGTTTGGAAGGAATGTGGAAGGTCAAAGCAGAGAGGACACAGCATGACTCTGGGAATAGTCTTGCTGATTTGGGTGTGGGGAGTATGGCTAGGAAAGGGCAGGGCCTCTCTTAAGCTTTAAGTGCCCAGCCTGGGGTGGAAAAATAAATGCCAGGCTGAGTATGGACACCACTCTGGAGGCAACAGGGAGCCATTAGGGTTTCTTGGACTGAAGAGAAGTGACAAGAGAGTGGTTTGGGGCAGCTTAGCCTGGGAATTGGCAATGACGAAGCCAGAGTGGAGGAATTCTCCTCACAATTTCTCCCAGATTCAAGTAGCACTGCCTCAGGGTAGATGTTCCTCTCCAAGGGTGACTGGGACTGTGGATGGATGCTCAGAGACAACCCAGGATGATTCCCATGCAAATCATTATTAACCCCTGGCTCATGTCCGCCCTTGGTTAGAGTCTTCCTTGACAAGCTCTCCCTGGGGCATTCTTAAACCAGCACCAGGTGGGTTTTCCAGGTGAGCTGGGCAGTTCTCATGCTGCCAGACCTGAGGTTCCCCACAGCCTAGGACTTCTGTCCAATGGAAGGAAAAAGGAAAACTGGCATTATTGACAGATGAATCCTGAACCCCTCAGCTCATGTAAGCAGTCAGAGGCAGGTGCCATTCACACCCATTTTATACCTAACATCTCCCGATGAGCCAAGTCTTCTCAGACTCCACAGTCCCTACTGGTCCCTTGACTCTGGGGTTTCCCTGGCTCTGGGCTCCATCAGAACCTCCCTGGGGCCCCTACCTTGAGAACCTGCTTGAGTGTGGATGGTGCCTGCATTTACTGTAGGCTTCTTGAGTGATACTGCTCCACAACTGGGTATGGGGAGGTTGGCCCCAGGTGGCCACCTCTAGCAGTCTTTTTCTGGCTGGTGGTTGCCAGCATCAAGAACCACCATCACTTCTCCCACCTTTCAAGAAGCCCTCAGGGTTTTCTCTGCATTTAGAAAAGAGCACAAAAACATAGGCTATATCCTGGAAGTGGGCAGGGGATAGGGGAAAGCCTCTCCCACTTTCCTCTTCCCCAAAGTATCTTCCACAGCTTCCAGACTTATTACTAAGACTGTGTCACAGTCTTAGGTTTGATAGTGCCCACTCCAGGTTCTTCAGAAGTTTGAAGGTCAGCCTCTTAAAGATTGTGGTTGCTGATTTCCCTGGATATAGAGAAGGGGTTTTGGTGTCGGGAAGTCCTCAGAATTCTGGGGATGGCTGCTATGGCTGATCTTGGACAAGTCTCTTCTGTTCTTTGCAATCTCAGTTCCCTTGACTGTAAAATGGCCAAAATTATGCTCACAGGATTATTGGGAGGATTTCATGTGAGAATACATGAGAAAATACCATAATTACAGAGTCTGGTGCTCCAAGAATAGAATTACTTCAGGTTAGAGGGGAGTTGGGGGGCCCTGGACCAGCTCTACAGAATGGGGAGGCAAAAGGGGCTGGAGGGCAGGTAGCATCTGATCTGACAGAGAGGGCCAGAGCAGTTATATTCATCCAGGGTCTCCTATGCTGTGCCCAGGTCTCTGCTGTACAATGCCTGCCCTGCAGACATTGAGGGTAGTCTGCTGTTTACCTAGAAGAGTTTATATAAATAATAGTCAAAACCTTGGGGTCCAGGGAGCCAGTACTGGGAGGCCAGTGGCCAGCCTGGAGGAATAAGAGAGTAGGTGGAGAGAGCTGGAGACATAGTGCTCTTTTCCAAAGGCCACACCTATGCTCATGAACTTGGGTTATGCTTCAGGCCTTGGGTGCTGGGGGACAGCCCAACAGGAATGAGAACGTTTCCTAAGCAAACGATAAACTCTGAGGGCACTACCTGGTTCCAGGCCCAAGGAAGGCATGCTTTCAGCCCCCTGTTCCAGCCTCGTCTCCCGGCAGTCCTGGTCCATCTTACTAAGCGCAGATCCACACGCCTCATGCTCCCCAGGGCCAGTTTTGTAAGCTCAGAAGTCAAGGCCTAACCTGAACCTGATGAATGAATCAGATCAAATTCATGCTGTATGCTCCCAGGCCTGATTTCTCCAACTCCTCCAGGCCACATCCAAGGGGGAGCTACAGAAATGTCCATGCCTCAGCTTCCATGAGGAATAGCATTCAGCAGTTAAGGTCTGTGATGGACTCTAAGAACAGTGCCAGGGCTGGGCGCGGTGGCTCACGCCTGTAATCCCAGCACTTTGGGAGTCCGAGGCGGGTGAATCATGAGGTCAGGAGTTTGAGACCAGCCTGACCAACATGGTGAAACCTGGTCTCTACTAAAAATACAAAAATTAGCTGGACGTGGTGGCGTGTGCCTCTAATCCCAGCTACTCAGGAGACTGAGGCAGGAGAATCGCTTGAACCCGGGAGGCAGAGGTTGCAGTGAGCCGAGATTGCGCCACTGCACTCCATGCTAGGTGACAGAGTGAGACTCTGTCTCAAAAAAACAAAGAACAGCGCCATAGGTTTGTCCATTGATCACTGTCATGATCAAACAAGTCGCTTCCAAAAGGAGCCAGCATGTCACATGGCAAGAGTGGAAACAAGAGAGAGAAGGCAGAGGTGTCATACACCGTTTTTTGTTGTTGTTGTTGTTGTTTCTTTCTTTGAGATAGAGTCTCACTCTGTTGCCCAGGCTATAGTGCAATGGCACCATCTCAACTCACTGCAACCTCCACCTCCTAGGTTCAAGCTATTCTTGTGTCTCAGCCTCCAAGTAGCTGGGATTACAGGGGTGCACCACCACACCCGGCTAATTATTGTATTTTTAGTAGAGACTAAATGTTTCACCATGTTGGCCAGGCTGGTCTGGAACCCCTGACCTCAAGCGATCCGACTGCCTCGGTCTCCTAAAGTGCCGGGATCACAGGCGTGAGCCACTATGCCTGGCCTTCATACACTTTTAAATAACCAGATCTCAGGTAAACTCACTCATCACCACTGGGATGGCGCTAAGCCATTCATGAGGGATCGGACCCCATGATCCAAACAGCTCCCACCAGGCCCTACCTTCAACACTGGGGATGACATTTCATCGTGAGATTTGGCAGGGACAAATATCAAAACCATTTCATCATAGATGGACATGTAAGAGGGAGAGAGGCACCAAGGTGACTGCTAGAGTGTTGCCTTGGGCTGCTAGAGAGATGGAGGTGCTGTCTCTTAAGATGAGAAGACTGTGTGTGGAGGGGATGGTTTGCAGCACTGGCCACTCTCATTTCAAGATAGTATTAGACATTCAAGGTGTCAGGAAAGCAGTTGGAATGATGGAGCTTGGGGCACAGCTTTGGAAGACATCATGATTTATAGGGGGTCCAAACCCACAAGATCAGACAAGAGGAGAGAATGTGGAGAGAGACGAAAAGGGGACTCAATCCTGCGGCAGAGGTTGGGGAGACATGAAGAATCCAGAAAAGTAAACAGAGAGGGAACAGCCGGCTAAGAGAAAAACCAAGAGAATATGGTTTATTGGAAGTTTCTAAAAGCAAGTATTATAAGAATGGTCATGGCTGGGCGGGTGGCTCATGCCTGTAATCCCAGCACTTTGGAAGGCTGAGGTGGGCGGATCACGAGGTCAGGAGATCGAGACCACCCTGACTAACACGGTGAAAACCTGTCTCTACTAAAAATACAAAAAAATTAGCCAGGCGTGGTGGCATGCGCCTGTAGTCCCAGCTAATCAGGAGTCCCAAGGCAGGAGAATCGCTTGAACCCGGGAGGCGGAGGTTGCAGTGAGCCGAGATTGTGCCACTGCAATCCAGCCTGGGAGACAGAGCAAGACTCTGTCTCAAAATAAAAGAAAATAAAATAAATAAAAAAGGGATGGTCACTGTGTTGAATGCTGTTGCACAGGAAAAGTAGGATGAAGACAGAGAAGCAGTAATCAGATTTGCCAATAGGACTGGAAGCCCAAATGGGGAGAAGTGGGAGCTGTAGACATGGAGGTGGAGACAGTGAGTGCAGTGAAGGGGAGTGGCAGCCTTTTTCCAGGCACACCACGAGGAGCCTTGAGTTCTGGGCTTCTCCTCTGACTGACCAGAGCCCTCAGTGGCCATAGAGAAAGACAAAAATGGGTCCTATGTCCTGGAATTCAGGGCCTGGGTTGGCCAGAGTGGATGAGTAGATGAGCTAGGCTGGGAAGGATGAATCAGGTACAAAAATCCATGTTCAGTGCTGTCACAGTTCTCTGTTACAAGAGCTTAGCTTTGAAAACTACTCCCTGCTCACTAGCAGGAAGGATGAGCTCCAAAGTGGGTGGGCTCCAGAGTACAGATTGGCCAGTGCTGCCCAGCTCCATGTCCTGTTTGTGTGTATTATTCTCCTGAGAAAGTGGTACTGCTGTATACAGGTAAATTCGTCAGAGAAGCAATACATAATCATTGGGAAATTGCAGAAAGGAGGAAAGGGTCTCTTCTTGGTATATTTTACTCTGGTTTGTATCTACATGTGATTGTTCTTGCATAATTATAACCACATTGTGAACAGAGTTTTGGGCCTGATTTTTTTTTGCTGAATGTGATATACTAGCATTCTCTCTGTTGATAGATAGATTTCATGGTTGTTATTGGTTGCATACAATTACATGGGGTAATGTCCCATGTTCAATCACTTCATCCCTTACTGGTTGTCATTTGGATTATTTCCAATATTTATAGACAATGTTACATTGGATATCTATAGAAATGAAACTTCTCTCAATCCATTTTCACAGAACTAACATTTTTTTTGGAGGGGT
This sequence comes from Piliocolobus tephrosceles, assembly GCF_002776525.5. Lineage (NCBI taxonomy): Eukaryota > Metazoa > Chordata > Mammalia > Primates > Cercopithecidae > Piliocolobus > Piliocolobus tephrosceles. Next base: position 85,940,565 of record NC_045435.1, on the reverse strand, counting down.
TCTTGATACCCACTTGCCATAGGTTGGTGGGAGGGTCAACCTGGACCCACCCTGCTTGAAATAAGTAGCCTACTATTCACTAACTGCCTGCACACAGTCATTAATTTTTTTTTTTTTTATGACAGAGTCTCGCTCTGTCGCCCAGGCTGGAGTGCAGTGGCGTGATCTCGGCTCACTGCAAGCTCCGCCTCCCAGGTTCACCCCATTCTCCTGCCTCAGCCTCCCAAGTAGCTGGGACTACAGGCGCCTGCCACCAGACAGGGCTAAATTTTTTTGTATTTTTAGTAGAGACAAGGTTTCACTGTGTCAGCAAGGATGGTCTCGATCTTCTGACCTCGTGATCTGCCCACCTTGGCCTCCTAAAGTGCTGGGATTACAAGCGTGAGCCACCGTGCCCGACCCAAATAAAAAGATTTTAATGGGCTGGGCACAGTGGCTCACGCCTGTAATCCCAGGACTTTGGGAGGCTGAGGCAGATGAATCACTTGAGGTGAGGAGTTCGAGACCAGCCTGGCCGACATGGTGAACCCTTGTCTCTACTAAGTAAATAGAAAAATTAGCCAAGTGTGGTGGCCTGTGCCTGTAATCCCAGCTGCTCAGGAGGCTGAGGCGGAGAATCGCTTGAACCTGGGAGGCAGAGGCTGCAGTGAGCCGACATTGCACCATTGCACTCCAGCCTGGGCGACAGAGTGAGACTCCATCTCAAAAAAAAAAAAAAAAAGGCCAGGCGTGGTGGCTCACACCTGTAATCCCAGCACTTTGGGAGGCTGAGGCAGGCAGATCACAAAGTCAGAAGATCGAGACCATCCTGGCTAACACGGTGAAACCCCGTCTCTACTAAAAAAACAAACAAAAAAAAACACAAAAAATTAGCTGGGCGTGGTGGCAGTCGCCTGTAATCCCAGCTACTCGGGAGGCCGAGGCAGGAAAATTGCGTGAATCTGGGAGGCAGAGGTTGCAATGAGCCGAGATCACACTGCAACCCTCCAGCCTGGCGACAGTGAGACTCCATTAAAAAAAAAAAAAGGAGGCCGGGCATGGTGGCTCACGCCTGTAATCCCAGCACTTTGGGAGGCTGAGGCGGGCGGATCACGAGGTCAGGAGATTGAGACCATCCTGGCAAACACGGTGAAACCCTGTCTCTACTGAAAATACAAAAAAAGTAGCTGCGTATGGTGGCAGGCGCCTGTAGTCCCAGCTTCTAGGGAGGCTGAGCCAAGAGAATGGCATGAACCCAGGAGGTGGAGGAAGCAGTGAGCAGAGATCGCACCACTGCACTCCAGCCTGGGCGACAGAGTGAGACTCCGTCTCAAAAAAAAAAAAAAAAAAAAAAAAAAAGAGAGAAGGGGTCTTCTTGTAGCTTCAATTTGTCTTTCTTGATAGTTAAAGAAGATGTTCATTTTCCCATCTTTTCATTTACTATTCTATTTCTCCTCATGGGAAGAGGCAGTTTCCATCAGGTGACCCAAATTTGTACCTTTCCCCAGGGGCTCTCTGAATGGCTCCTCAGCCCTGCTAGGGCTGTCCTCACCAGCTGGAATGATGCAAGGTCAAATCTCTGTGTCCTCCTGCATTGTCTCCATGCCTTCAGCCAGTCTTCACAGTTGCACTCTTCCTCCTAAATGCCTCATAGCAGCCTCTTGGCCTGCCCCACAGACTCTCCTCTAAACCAACATTGACTATATCCCTAGCCACTTCCCCTGGACCCTGAAGAGCCTTCAGAAAATATACCTTGACCCACTGACTAGTTTAGTCTCTACTGACTACTCAGAATTCTTCATAGTCTGCCTCCACCCACCTGCCACCCTGCCCCCACCCCCAAGGAAGTCTTGGGCTCTGGTCACACTGGCCTTGTCATTGCATCCCATTCATCTTGCTCTTCCTGCCTCTGTGCCTTGGTTCATGAGACCACCCTGAGAGTCATATCCACTTAAACTCATCCTCTGAGATCTCGCCTCCTCAGCCGAGCTTACCCAGATTTTTCCAATCCACTCAGCCTTCCCTACCTCTGAACAGCTGAAGCATTTATAATCTATAGGGGCTTTCTGAGATGGTCCCCAATAAGTAGTCCTCTTTACCTCATCCAAGTTCTGAACAATGGAGAGATAAAAACTCAGATGGAGGCCAAAGCATTTTCTTTTTTACTGAAGAAGGCTTAGAGGAGGAAGTGGCTTAGTGTGAAGTCACATGAGTCTGTGTTGGGCTGACTTTCCCCCTTCCCCTAGTCTCACTTGTTTTGGGTAAATGAGGCCCCACACATCCCAGCAAGTGGAGACCCACACATAGAAGAAAGCATGGGAGTGGGAAATCTGCCCCCCTCCTCACAGTTCATACTCCAGAAGCAAATGCTAAATCCTGTCTTGAATTAATAGTTACTGTGGCCGGGCGCGGTGGCTCACGCCTGTAATCCCAGCACTTTGGGAGGCCGAGACGGGCGGATCACGAGGTCAGGAGATCGAGACCATCCTGACTAACACGGTGAAACCCTGTCTCTACTAAAAATACAAAAATTAGCC
>NC_045435.1:85843984-85937949 GCF_002776525.5 Piliocolobus tephrosceles | reverse complement strand
GTCTCAAAAAAAAAAAAAAAAAAAAGTTACTGTGGGTTAGCTGGGCGCTGTGGCTCACGCCTGTAATCCCAGCACTTTGGGAGGCCAAGGCAGGCAGATCACGAGGTCAGGGGATCGAGACCATCCTGGCTAACACGGTGAAACCCTGTCTCCACTAAAAAATACAAAAAAATTAGCCGGGCAAGGTGATGTGCGCCTGTAGTCCCAGCTACACGGGAGGCTGAGGCAGGAGAACAGCGTGAACCTGGGAGGCGGAGCTTGCAGTGAGTCGAGATCATGCCACTGCACTCCAGCCTGGGTGACAGAGCGATACTCTGTCTCAAACAAACAACAACAAAAATAGAGTTACTATGGGTTTTGTTGCTTCAACTATGCTGGACCAACTATATAAAGTCCTTAAAGCCCAAGGTATGTATAGCTTCTTATCTTCACACTGCCTTCGAGCAGGTGAAGAGGACTCCCTCTTAGCAAGCCCTTCCTTCTCCATGCACACTCACCACAGTTAAGTCTAAAATTTGGTTCTGAGGACCTCATTTCCCTATGGACGCTGGTCTGAGTGTGCAGGCAGAACCATGGGAGCAGGCAGGGATATAACCAGTATCATTCACTCAGGCCTCAGTCAGGGGGGTGACAGCGCCTTTCCTGAGGGCAGTCTTCCATGGGGTGCAGGGCATGAAGGCACGATCGCCCTTGGTGCCTCTGTACTAAGATCAAGGAGAGAGTCAAACAAGAGGTTGGGATGGTGTAGACATGTTTTGCTTAACTCACAATTGTATCAAGAACCTCCTTTGGGCTTTTACTGGACTGATGATAAGTGACTGGATTATCCAAGGCATGGGGATTAATTATTTTGGGCTGGACAGAAGAGTCCATGGACAGAGTCAGATTACAAACTCCACTGCTCCACTGACTGTTGCTTTCTAGAGGAATGTGAACCCTCATACAATTTGGAACCCACCTGGTAATGCCTGGATTCCAGAGCTGTGGGTGCACACACATCATTGCACCATGTAGAATTAGAAAAAGATTTCTCTAAAAATAACTACCAAGGAATATTTAATTTGATAGCAAGACTATGACTAATCCATGAAACAGAGAGTCTGTGTGACAAGACACGGTACAATAATGGGGAGAAATTCATGTTTGACCTTTAAGCAAGTGCAAAATGAAACAGATCTATGCCTTGGCAGCTGAGGACCCTGTGGCTCTAGGGAGAGTGGCTGTGAGCAGGGGTTTGATGGTCATGGAGGAGAACTGATGCAATACGTAGTTCTCAGGGGTGTTGCATCATGGAGATAGCTTAGGGAAATCAATACCTTTTGGTGTTAAATAGAGAGAAGAGGCTCACGCTGAGTTAAGTGCTGGCTGGTAAGAGGCGGACGCAGGAGGCCAGCCCAGCTGCACAGGGGTGACCAAACCAGCTCTCACAGGCTAACTTGTAGGAGAAGTAGATACCACAAATACAAGGAGACCCAGCATTTCTGGGAAGCAATTTGAGCCGGTAGGAGGGGAGCAAGGTTCCAAAGTTTTGTGAACATTTACCTTGTGCCAGGCTCTGTGTTGAGAACTTTGCAGGCTTTATCCTCAGAAGCATCCCTGATGTAGAAGCCATTCTGATTCCCACCTGACAGGAAGAAACTGGGCTCAGAGGGATTATTAAGCTACTTGCCTGGGGTCGCCCAGTTAGGAAGTATCTGTCTGGAGCTGGATGTGAACCCAGCTCTGACTCCAGAGCCCTCAAGTTCTATTCCCTATTGCTAGGTCACCTGAAACTTGAAAAAGCCTGAGGCTGTCAGTGGGCTGGAGTGACAGACTGGGGTTGGGACAGGCTGGGTGCAAGTGAGGTTTTGCCAGGGGCCACCACATGTTGAGTTCTCATGAAAAATTGCCATGGCTCCCGGAATGGCAGATTTCTGAATCAGGATCACTTCTCTGATTGTTCCATAATTCATAACTACATATTATAAATTCTGATCCATCACCCTCAATGCTAATTGGAGAACAGAATAGTCCCCATTTCTTAGAGTTGCTCTTCCTCAGTGGTGACAGGGTGAGTACTATTCCTGCTGCTCTCTGGGTCAGGGCCCTGCATGTTCTGAGTACAAGTCCAAGGTTTGATCTTGTGAGAGAGTTTTCTAAAGATTTCTCTTTGTTGGCATCCCCTACTAAATGTTCTTCAAGGAAGAGATTAGCCGTAATCCTTGATCAGATTCAGGGCCAATTGCTTGTTGGTGCCCCTGGCAATATTCTTTCTCTGGACCCTTAGCATGGGCAGAGGTGTGATGGACAAGCAAGGTGTTGAGACCACAGCTAAAGCAGTGGGTCACAGAACCTGGAGAGTGGGCTGTATAGGGACGTAAGCTGTGCTTCCCCTCCAAACCTGGGAGATGACACTGTACCCTGGACATAGGTGTGCCATCTCGAGAACAAAGGAAAGATTGGCTCAAGGAGGAGAAAGAAGCCTGGAGTGGTCCTGTGTGAGCAGTGGTCCTAGATGCTTCTGGGCAGACTTTGTTGGTGCTCAGAGAATTGGGGAATGTGCAGTTGTGCCTCTGAGCCCAGGACTCAAGAGGATAGGTCTTCTCCTAGGCTGTTCCCTCAACAAGCCCAGGATCTCCTTGAGGGGATATCACGTTCTTATTCATGTCTCTTGTCTCTGCTTCTGATCCAAGGTTTGTCAATGGTTGGCTCCCTAATGTCACGGGATGTGGCAAGGCCCCAACGGCTGCCCTGTCTCCCACTCTAGTCCCCACATTTCTCCCCACTCCCTACTTGCTCACTCACACATCATGTCCTGGTCACACTGGCCTTTCCATTCCTTGGATATGTTAAGCTCCTTCTTCACCAGATTCACCTCCCCCAAATGCTACTCCCTCTGCCTAGAACACTTTTCTCTTCTTTACTTGGCTGATTTGTATGTATTGTCAGCCTCTAGTTTAAATATCATTTCCTCCAGGAAGTTTTCCCTATTTGCAAACTAGGTCAGAACCCCTGGTTGCGGCTCCCTCTATACATGTACACTTTCTCTTTCTCTTCTCTCCTAGTAGTTATCTCTCTCTTCATTGTTTTTTTTGTTTGTTTTTTGTTTTTTTGTTTGTTGTTGTTGTTGTTTAGATGGAGTTTTGCTCTGTCACCCAGGCTGGAGTACAGTGGTGCAGTCTCGGCTCACTGCAACCTCTGCCTCTTGGGTTCAAGTGATTCTACTGCTTCAGCCTCCCTAGTAGCTGGGACTACAGGTGCTTGCCACCATACCGGCTAATTTTTGTATATTTATTAGCGATGGGGTTTCCCCATATTGGCCAGGCTGGTCTGGAACCCTTGGCCTCAAGTGATCCGCCCGCCTCAGCCTCCCAAAGTGCTGGGATTTACAGGCGGGAGCCACTGCACCTGTCCTGTGTCTTTCATTAGATATTTGCTGGTGTGATTATTGGTTCAATGTCTCTTCACCTAGCTAGATGTCAAACTCCATGAAGAGAGGCTGGACGCAGTGGCTCCCTGTTATTTATTTATTTATTTATTTGCTCTGGACCTGGCCCATAATAGGTGCTCAATAAATTTTTGGTAAATAAATGACTCAAATGTTTTACACTTCAAGATAAAAAGTAGGAAAAGTTGGTGGGGATAAAGTCTCAGTTCTCTTCCTAGCCCCAATCCCACAGCATTTCAGAGATGGGGTAGGTGGTGCTACACTACACAACAGACTTTTGCTTTTTAACTCATTTAACTCAAGTGAATTGGTGAAGGCATTTCCATTGGTGGCTTTTTATGTGTAGTGAAATTTCCTCTGTCCTGATTTGGAATATCTGTGCTATTTTGGGCTGTTTTTCTCTTTTGGGCCTATTTGTATTGTAGCAATAATTTTACCATTTGGCTATGCAGAGGCCCAATTAATATTACAAATATGGTCCCATAAAATTCGCTTCTTGACATCAGAACGTTTTGTTGCTAATTACTCTCCAAGGTTTTTAATTTCAAGCCCTCCTTGGTGACTTAGTGCAGAAATTTAAGGACATAATTATTTTCCCCCAAGGGAAAAGAGAACTAGGTAATGCCAAGTTTCCATCTACTTGCGCTTCCTTCCAGGGGGTATCTTGTTTTTGATTCTATCTCTGCCCTTTTTCCTGGACAGAAAATAAACAAGCAAACAAAAACTCTATTGGAACAAAAATATGAATTTCTGAAAAACATTAAAAGCACTAATTTACGAATGTATTCATCCAAACAACATTTACTGAGCACCTACTATGTGTCAGATGCTGCGTGCTAGTCACTAAAAATAAAAAAGAATATAGCATAGTGCTGTCTCCAGGTAGCTCACAGTCTTGAGTGGGCAGGAAGCAAGTACTGAGAATTCTCTGACACATCTGGACACATCTGGGGGTGCTTCTCATGGTGGGGCTTGTTCATTACACCCCATCCAGAAGTGCCATATCAGTCTCCAGGAATTACAATCAGGGGAGATTTGGCCATTTCTCATTTGACAACCTTGGCTAACTGAAAGAAATCCACATTTTAATAATATTTTGAATGGGTTGATAAAATAGGAACAGATGGTTCAAGTGTGTCATTTTAGGGAAAATAATGAAATATTGCACTGCTTAATCCGTCTTCCTGTCACACTCTTCCCTATCCCCTCCCTACTGAAAATATATTCAGATGCAACAAAACTTAAAGCAAAACGCTAATATCTTCTTAGACATTTAGGTTTCTTCACCTGAAGGGGCTCTAACTGTGTCAGCCATCTCTGTGTTAACTTCATCTTTTTTTTTTTTTTTCAGACATGTTCTCACTTCGTCACCCAGGCTGGAGTGCAGTGGAGCAAAATCTCGGCTCACTGCATCCTCTGCTTCCCAGGTTCAAGTGATTTTCCTGTCTCAGCCTCCTAATTAGCTGGGACTCCAGGCGCATACCACCATGACTGACTAATTTTTGTATTTTTAGTAGAGACAGGGTTTCACCATGTTGACCAGGCTGGTCTTGAGCTTCTGGCCCCAAGTCTGGCACTGCCTGCCAAAGTGCTGGGATTACAGGCGTGAGCCACTGTGTCCAGCCTTTGTGTTAACTTACTTTGAATTAGCCCCTTATTCTAAAGATGCCTCCTGAAAGGAGGCTTCCTAAAAGGTTTTGCTTTGGGATAAATAAGGGGTGGTGGTGAAGTGGCACTAGCTTGCGCGTCTCTCTGCCACGAAGAAAACTAGCTCTGCAGATGTTTTACAACCACAGCAGACCCACTTCTTGAGGAACCCAGAAGGGCAGAAGTAAGTTGGGTAACGTGTTCTTGAGCCTTCCATTTACCTGACCCTGCGGTTCATATGGGTATAAGCTCCAGCTGCTGGCACTTCCTGATCAAGAGAAGGCAGAATGTCACCACTATCACCTGCACTTTGTTTGGATTTGCCTCTATACCCATTGCATTTCTCTGAAGTTTTTTTCTACCATTCTGCTTGGACGGAGCATCAGATGAAATCAACTGCTGAGAGAGGGAAGTGAGTGCTGTGGTGGCACCGTTGCCAGAACTCTTGAGAATGAGCATCGTGTGCCACTTACCCACTGCTTGCCGACTTCAGTAGCAAGAGCCTCCAGAATGCTCATGGATAAACATCTTTGTGGCCACACATTGTTTTATGAGCTGAGTCATCAGACTGGCTGGCTCCTTAAGTGCTGCTGTGTGATTCTCCAGGCAGCAGAAAACAAGGAGAGAAGATAAGAAGTGTATCTCACCGAGCTTTGCAAAGGGCCAGTATCATTCACCAAAGGTGATGGGGGATTTACCGTTATGGAGTTCGCGCGTGATAAAAAATTATTGATCAACTTAAATTCTAAGAGAAAAAGATGATGCTGTCTGCATTTCTTGTAAATCATTTATAAAATTTGTTTGGTTATAGGCTGTTTTTAACAGCCACCAGTCTTAACGAATTTCCTGTAGAAAACTTGATTCCTTTCTTGCTCATCGAGTTGCAATTTATCATCTAAGGTAATGAGTTAAACCTAAAAGTAACAGTGACATAAGTCGAACTGTTTGCATACTTTGTTTCTTAGATAAATTGTTCTATCATATTTCTTTTATATAGCTACTCAATAAGACATTGCAATGAATTTTTAATTAAAACCAATATGTCTATAACAAAGAAATTTAATTAATTAGAGTTTCTGAGTCTGCAGATTTGTGACTTGCTGAGGTAAATATCTCAGTTCTCTCTTCCAACCTATTTCATTATGGTCTCAGAAAACATACAGGGAGATCATTCACCCAAGATTGTATGTTAAATTCATGTTAGGTGGTAGGCAGTTTGTTAGTCTCTGTGTAAGGTAAAAATAACCGAAGAACCATCCCTGTCACTGAAGAAAAAAACAGATGTTTGCCAATGTGAGAAGCAGACCCAATTGATTTCTTGGAGAAGGGTGGAATAAGTAAGTGCTACAGGAAAGGACATAATGGGTGTGAAAAATCCAGCTGAGCTAACGGCAGTTGGGGAAGTCTTCCTCAGGAAAGTGGCCCTGAGACAGCTCTTGGAGGATGATGCAGATGTGTGGGTTTCAAGACTAGAGGACATGAGTTGAGGGAAACTGTATGCAAAAGCCCAGCCAGAACCAGGCAATGGTCTGAAGTTGGGATGGCCCTGGGAAATTCTGGGAAAGTAGTTTCCACGAGCTGATAGTGATAGTGTCAGAATGTAGACCTTCAGGTGCTGAGAATCAAATGAATTACATTGAAATAAAAGGATTTGGAGTGGATGATTCTCCTTTGTAGTCAGATGGAGAGAGGAGGAAGAGAGAGGGAATCGGGGGATGAGGGTACCAACAGGGCAGGTCTTCCTGGGACTGCAGAAGGAGTCTGTGGTCAGGGTGAAAATGGGAGACGGGGCAATGATAGTTGAGGCTGCTGAGAAGCAGTAGGCAGTGAGCCTGGTGGTGGCAAGAACACAAAGCAGAGCGATTGGAGAGGAGGGAATGTTACTATACTGAGGGTCTTGATTTTCAGAGGCAAGCTGGAAGGTAGCTCATATGCTTGGGAGTGTGTGTGTGTGTGTGTGGTGTGTTGAGTGGACTGGGAGCCTGAGGAAGGAAAGGATCAGAGCAGATGCTAGGGGCATAAGAGAGCAGGTGCACGGTCCTGCTGAAGGCCAATGTGTGCTATGCCCTTTTGCTTGAACTCACACAATCTAAATTTATACAAATAGCAAGAGTGTAGGAGTCCAGGCTTACTAAGTCCCTTCCTTTTCACTTTGGTCCCTTCTTTTCCCTTCCCTGGTTGGGTTTAATGCCCTTCCACCCTGGAGCTGAGGTGTGCAATCATGGAGAATTTTCTTCATCTGGGAAAGCCATAATCTAAGATGGATTCAGACTGGGAACAAGAGTATAAACTTTGGAAAAACTGGCCCTAGGCTCTGTGATTGTCATCACATACAGCAGACAAGGAAGTGAACTTAGAGGATGAAATAAGAGCTTTAAGGTTGTTCCCCAAAGGCCTGCGTAGCTCAGCCCCACTTGTTGACTAGCTCCCTAGAGAGTTCTGTAAGCATGTGGCTTCATTCCATAGTATACTTCCATGGTGGCCACTGGGGAGGGGTCTATCTTCTCGGAACGGTTAGCTCTTTCTTTATGTTGTTGGACACCCCTGCTACCCCTAAATAGAAGTGTATCTGGCTATTGAGAAATTCTATCATTCACAGAACAGACATTTTCTGGGCAGGAGTGAGCAGCTATGATTAGTGAGGGGAGAAACCTAAAGACCGGAAGGTGGAAAGGGGTGGCCATAACCCAGGTGAGCACAATTAGGCCTGGGAGGAGTTACCAATAATGACACTTTGAAGGAAGAATCAAGATCTGTTGATTACAAGATATTCTTGTGCTAGTCTGGCTTCCCATGCAACAACTATACACCAGGTGCTGGGTTGGTGGTGAGGGGTTAGAAAGATGATTTTAGCCTGGAGCTTGCCTTCTGGGAGCTGACAGTCTTATAAGGGAAATAAGACAAATTGAACATAGCTCCAGTTCCAGACAAAGAAGGAAAGGAGCCTATGGGTCAGGGCAGGCTTCTTGGAGGTGAAGGGCTGAGCTGGACTTTGAAGGTTGTGGGGGTGTCTGAGAGTGCTAGTGAAGGATGACACCAGGGTTTTGACTTAGTAGTGCTAGTGACAGAGATGGGCAAATCTGCTGGGATTAGGGCATGCGGTCCAAATGTAGGTGGAAAGGAGAAGTTCTGCAGTTCATGGTCTTTGGTAGGTGGTTGACTTGGGGGTCACAAGGTGACATTTACAGGCATCAGAATGAATGGATTCTTAGGGAGGAGAGAGAGGAGTTTCCCGTAGGAGCCTGTACTTAGGGCCCCAAGGGAGGCAGACACCCAGGAGCAGCAGGGGCGGTGTCCTGGGTAGGAACTTGAAGGGCCCAATGAAGTGCTTCTTTAGTAGCAAGGCAGCTGTGATTGTTCTGGCCCCAAACATTCACCCCTGAGGCCAACTCAGAGAAGCAAGAACCCAGGTGTCAGCGGCCTCAGCCCAGAGGGTATCCAGGAGAGGCGGCCACGAGTGTACCCCACCTAGTTCACTCGTGGCGACTCCACCCTGCGGACCCTGGGAATGCACAGGGTGGCTCCGGGGACCTTTCCGACAGCACTGTGGGTGACACTGGGATGGGTCTGAAAATGGTGTCGTCTCCTCCTTTTCCAGATCTTCCCTCTCCGAGCAGGAGGCTGTGGCCATCTCCGGGCGCAGGCAGGAGGCACTAGAAGCGGAAGCGAGTCTGGAGTCTGGGTAGAGGGAGTCGCCCACCTGACCGGCCTCGCTCCCTCCGGAGTTTGCTGCAGCTGGGGGCCCCAGACCAGCGAAGAAGCCGGTCCGGGGCCGGGCAGTCCAATCGCTTCTCGCGGATTTCCCTCCGCTGGCGCGCAGCAGCGGCGCGTGGATTCGCGCGCGGGCTCGGGACGGCGCGAGCCCGGGCAGCGCGAGCCCCTGCGCGGCAGGGAGTGGCGCATGCGCGGGCGTCCTGCGAGCCCGCTGGGGCGAGCCGAGCCGCGGCGGCGCCGGGAGCCCGGCGGCGGAGCTGTGAGGAAGCAAGCGGCGGCACGGGAGCAGCGGCGACGGACAGGTGGCGAGCCTTCGCCCGCGCCGCCAGGGGCTGCTGGGCCACCCGCGGAGCCTCGCGGTCCAGACGTGGAGGGGGTGGCGGCGGCATCCCGGACGGCCTGTGAGGGATGCGCCGCCCACTGCCCCGCGCCGCCTGACCGTCCCCGCCTCGACTCGCGGTGCGCCACAGCCGGGCCCGCGGCCGTCCCCGCCGCGTTGTCGCCCGGTTGCCGCGCCCGCGGGGCCGCGCCCGGCACGGTCATGTGGACCCCCACGGAGGAGGAGAAATACGGCGTAGGTAGGTGAGGCTCCGGCCTGGCCTTGACTGGGGTTCTGAGGGACGCGCCCAGCTCCCGGCCCCGCCTAGATTCGCATCCTCTCGCCCCCGCCCCTGCCCGCAGGCTGCGCGGCCTCGGCGCCGGGCTAGCGCGGGGTGGGGGCGGGTGCGGGTGCGGGGGTGGGCGCGGGTCTCTGTGCAGAGAGGGCGGCAGGGGGCGCTGGCGGTGCGGCCTTGGCAGGTGCGGCCCGCGGGAGGGGTGGGCAAGGCCCGGGCAGTTGCCCGAGGTTTCTGGTGTGGGCCATGGGGCAATTTTACCCGAGAAGCCAAATTCTGGGAATATGTTTTTTTCGCTCCAGAAGCTCAATTTTAATGAGTTTCCGCACCTGAATTGATGAACCCGGTGGCTGTTTATTTTTGGTCTGGAACCTCAAACGGATGAAAAACGTTGACATCATTTTCCCACTTCAAAAATTTGGACATTTGACTGCAAATGTTTGATCTGTTTTAATTTGTTTTGCCGTTAGTATTAGAAGTAATACTTTACAATGGGAAATGTTTTTGGACATGTATCAATGTTTAGATATTTTATAGACACGGGTTTTTTTTTTTTCAACGCGTTTTCAGATGAGACCCTATTCCTCTTAGAAACCTTTTAAAATCTGTTATAAGTGTTGAACTCCAGAAGCTAAATAACTCTTACTTCTTTAAAAAGAATATTCAGTAAAGTATTGAATGTTTTACAATTTTAGTTTTTTGTGTCAGTTACATGATAGAGTTAAGCCTCATTGCATCACCTATCATCTTGTTCAGTTAGAAACAGATTTAAAATGTTGAGTGTACAGGTTTTGTTTTTCCTAAGCTCGTAATGGAAAATTTTAGATAGGAAATCTGTCTAAACAGATTTTTGTTTCCCATCTTTACTGCAATTTAGTCAAGATTTAATTCACAGTTCACTACAAAATAACTTGCAACTGCGGTGGTAACGAGTGTTTTGGAATGCTGTTAGGCAGGTTATCGTGTGAAAAGGAAATTTATTTAAATTTGAGGACCAGCAGAGAGGTCTTCTATTCTGGTAGAAAGTCTTGTTTTAAAAGGAAACTTTGTGAAACAATTAGCTATGTTAGGATGGAGGTGATAACGGGAGCTCTGGTCCTAGAGTCTCTATTGAGAAGGAATTGGGAAATGATGCGAAGAGCTAGGATTCACCTCTAAGGACATTTTATCCCTTAGAGTATTCCCTGAATACTGAATTGATTCTGTGAAATGAGGAGTTGGTGGTTTATCTTCTCCATAACTCGCTCCCAGAACTGCTGAACTAGAATAACAAGTAATTAATGTGAGTGGTCAACTCTCCAGTGGCACCCCATGATTGATTTTTTTGGCGAGGAGAGGAGCCCTTTTTTTGGGGTGGGGAGGAGCCCTTGGATAGTGGACAAAGTGGAATTCAGAGTCCTAGCTTCTCTTTACTGGTGGTGTGGGCAAGTAATTTAACATCATTTTCTTAATGTATAAATTGGGGATAATGTTTACCTATCTTACAGGGTTGTGAAAGTGAAATGAGAACATGCTGAATGCTTAATAAGCGTTAGTTTCTTCTTTTCCCCTTAGTATTTAGACTAATAACACTAAGTGTGTTAGTTCTGAGACAGAGCCAATGCAAGGTAATCAAGATAGGTACATGTGAATCTGAAAGCACTAGGATTTGGTGTGTGATTTACCCAGCAAGATGCAACGGAATTCTTGCATTCCTAGGACTGTGTGTTTAGCTTTAGAAAAATTGTTACTCCTTTTGGGAGGCCACTGCATTGGGCTCAGGGCAGAACTTAAATGCTTGCTAAATGAGAGAGACAGTTACACTGAAGACATTTTCATAGCAGCTGTGGTTTAGTATAATTTAGATGCCTTCTCGATCAAACCAAGCAACTCTTTCCCTGTTTATCTCACAGTCTTCTACTGTCCCCTCCTTAGTTATGATCTAAAACTTTTTTTTTTTTTTTTACTGTAAGGATGTTAGGGCTACACTTCTAGACCTTTTCATAAAATCCGCTTTATAAAGTAGCTTGTACATTATACTTACGAGAAAAATAGTCAATTAAAATGGCATTTTGCCGCATCATTTAATTGCTATGAGGGCTAGCTTGAAAATTTAACCATTATCATTTTCCTGTGAGAAAATGTTTGAGTTTCAGCTTTGATTTTTATGACTAAGTTGGAGCACAGATTTCTGTCTCTGTTTGTCAACCTATAACCATATAGCAAGGAGGGAAACCCCTTATACTTAACTTCCTACCAATTTGGAGAAATTTGTGGAGGAGGGCCTCGAGGGCCTCCTTTTGCCTTGATGTTGGTGAGGGAAGGAGTCTCCTGTTGCAGCAGTACAAAGGGTTTTTTTCCACTGCAGCTGTTTATTTGTATTTGACATTGGTAAGGCTTTGAGATCCTATAGTAATATCTTATTAAATTTTTTATAATATAAGAATTCTGTACAGGTTATAACACAACTGAATTGTTTGGCTTATTCATTTAGGATGAGGTGATTACTAAGCTCCCCTTTCCATTGTAATATTCTGTGAGTGACTTTAGGCAGTGGGGAGGACATTATCCTTTTCTGAGGGTCAGTGATCGGCCTGTCAATGTGCCTGGGACTCTCACTTAGGTAACCCCATGTCGATTCCCAGAGTAGCCTTAAGACTATCACAGATGAAGAAACTGAATCCCAAAGATTGTTAATATTTTTTTTTGTCTTTCAACGATTGTATATTTTCCTTAATTTTCTTCTTGGCAGTGGGCAGTATTTTGTGATACACTTGACTGTCTTGCTTTCTTTCTCTGGTACTGTAAGGTACTGTTCTTTACCGTACCCATTCGCCCATGTTTTGGCTTTTTATGTCTCTTTCCCTCTTAGAGAATCTCTGCTTTCCTTTCTGTTGCCATGAATGCTTGGAAAGTCCTGCATCCTTCCATTCTTTATTCTACCTTTCCAAGAAGCTTCCTGCTCTAAAGTGTATTAGGTGAGAAAAATCCAGCTATTTTTGTGAAATACCTGTCTTTCCCCATACTGACTGTACCCAAAGTACCAAATGTAGAATACAAAAACCAAGAAAATACTTTTCTTACCCTCTAACAGGAGCAACAAACACCAAACAATTTTTAAAACAAGAATGTTTGTAATTAAACTCCTTGAATAGAGAAGCAGTAAAGGTTTGAGTATGTATTAGTTTGACGTCTTAGAAGTGGAAGCTGCTTCAGAAGGTCATCTTGTTTATTCTGCTGCTGTCGTGGGCAATTTTTTTTTTTTTTTTTTTTTTTTGAGAAATGGGATCCTGCTCTTGTCATCCAGGCTAGAGTGCAGTGGCATGATCATAGCTCTCTGTAGCCTTGAACTCCTGGGCTCAAGCAATCCTCCCACTGCAGCCTCCCAAGTAGCTGGGACTACAGGTGTTTACCACCTTGCCTGGCTAATATTTTTTTTTTTCTTTTTTTGAGATGGAGTCTTGCTCTGTTGTCCAGGCTGGAGTACAGTGGCGTGATCTTGGCTCACTGCAAGCTCCGCTTCCCGGGTTCGTGCCATTCTCCTGCCTCAGCCTCCCGAGTAGCTGGTACTATAGGTGCCCGCCACCATGCCTGGCTAATTTTGTTTTTGTATTTTTAGCAAAGATGGGGTTTCACCGTGTTAGCCAGGATGGCCTCGATCTCCTGACCTCATGATCCGCTCGCCTTGGCCTCCTGAAGTGCTGGGATTACAGGTGTGAGCCACCATGCCCAGCCTTGCCTGGCTAATTTTAAAATTTTAATTAAGTATTTTTTAGTTACATGGTCTTGCTATGTTGCCCAGGCTTGTCTCAAACTGCTGGCTTCAAGTTATCCTCCCATCTCAGCCTCCTGAGTCACTGGGATTATACCTGTGAACTACTGTGCCCAGCTAAGGCAAATTTTTAAATAATTTAGAGCATTTATTGCTTATTTTTTCTTAATCCCTTTTAGTAGAACATGAAAAATTTTTCTCATTACCAATCTGAAGACTTTACATTTTAGTTTTGTAATGTTATATTTTTTCCTATTTAAAAAGTAATGCATATTTTATGCATTATTTTTACCTAATTTCCTTTTGGTTAGGTGTCCCCAGATAGGAAAGAAAAGCACTTAAAAACAAAAAAACAAAACAAACAAACAAAAAAATGAACCCTGAGTCCTTAAAAGAAACTTGTAAAGATCCTGTGGTGCAGGAAAATAATCTGAAGGTGGGGAGGGAATAGATCCTTGAAACCAGATCTGAAATAATTAGTGTTCACAAAATTTGAGTAAATTTGTTGGTAAATGTACTAGAATTCACACTGTCTGAAAACAGTGTGCTCTTTAGGTATTTATTCAGTGAGGGAAGCCCAACCTTTGCAACCTCTGGAAGGACCTCAATACCCCTTTAGAGGTAGAGACATCATCCACTAGGGGTAGGAAAGATTTCATATACCTATGACTTTATTTTGTTCTGAAAAGTGAGGATGTGCTTGATGTCTTGTTTAGTGTTTATGGGGAACTTCCACATTCATGATTCTACTTGAGCTTTACACTATATCACCGCATCTCCCCTCTTTTTTAAATAGATGAGAAAGAAGCTTTAGCTGAGAGAAATTAAGTAACTGATCTAAGGTACTTTAGATAGTAAGTGCTGAGTTGAGATTTGAACATAGAACTTTGAGATTCTAAGCCACAGATTGTATTATTACACCGTGTCCTCTGAGAAGAATGTGTCAGTAGTATATGACTCTGTTGAAAGATGAGATATACTCTACAGTTTTCAATTTAAACTGGATAGTTACATTTAAGGAATTTTATTTCTGTATTGGACTTTTAAACTTTTTTTTCCTTTTTCTTTTTTTTTTTTTTTTTTAGACAGAGTCTTGCTGTGATGCCCAGGCTGGAATGCAGTGGTATGATCTTGGCTCACTGCAATCTCTACTTCCTGGGTTCAAGTGATTCTTCTGTCTCAGCCTTCTGAGTAGCTGGGATTACAGGTGCGCACCACCACGCCTGGCTAATTTTTTTGTATTTTTAGTAGAGACAGACGGGGTTTCACCTTATTGGCCAGGCTGGTCTCGAGCTCCTGACCTCAAGTGATCTGCCCGCCTTGGCCTCTCAAAGTGCTGGGATTACAGACGTGAGCCACCGCGCCCTGCTCTTTTTTTTTTTTTTTTTTTAAAGATGAGGTCTTGCTTTGTCACCCAGGCTAGTGTGCTATGGCATGATCGTAGCTCACGGTAACCTTGAACTCCTGGGCTCAAGCCGTCCTCTCCAGTAACTAGGACAACAGTTCTATGCCACCATGCCTGCCCAGCTAATTAAAAATTTTTTTTTGTAGAGACTGGGTCTTGCTATTTTGCTCAGGCTGGTCTTGAGCCCCCGGCCTCAAGAGGCCCTCCCTCCTGAGGAGTGGCGGGTTTACAGGCATGAGCCACTGTGCCCGGCCTGTCGCCTACTTTTTAATGGGATTGTTTGGTTTTGCTGTTGAGTTCCTTGTATATTCTGTATTTTAGTCCCTTATCAGATAAATAGTTTGCAGATATTTTCTCCCATTCTGTAGATTGTCTCTTTACTGTTTGTTTCCTTTGCTGTGCAGAAGCTTTTAGTTTAATGTAGCCCCATTTGTCTATTTTTGTTTTTGTCGCCTGTGCTTTTGAGGTCTTAGTCATAAAATCTTTGCCTAGATGAATGTCCTGAAGCATTTTTCCTGTGTTTTCTTTTAGTAGTTTTATAGTTTTGGGTCTTATGTTTAAGTTTTTAATCATCTTAAGTCTATTCAGTAGACTTTAGATTTCTAGTTCATTTTATCATGCAGTATTAGACTATGATTTAGAAACATTAAGTTAAATTGTAAACATGGCCCATATTTCTGTGTAGTATTAGACGCATTCTGAAGCAGGACAGTCTCAAAAGAATGGTCATTGAGTTTGAAACTACTTTATCGTCATACCATATTTTTATATTGGTGCTAAATTTTAATTTTTAATAGCTTGTATTTTGAATTTTAAAAAATTTTTGTGTCTTTATTCTTTAAGAATGATCTGAAATTATTCCCAATATTTAATTCCAATGTTATGCTTTTATTGTAATGAACAAACCAAACCTGTTTATGATTATGCATTTAAGTGTTTGTATACCCCCTTTTGACAGCTTTTGCCTGGAAAAGCAAGTATTTTTTTCACATATTTTAGCTCTTAAAACCTTAACATTTTTTTTTATACATCACCAAATTATTTTAGCTAAGTACTTGCAGTTGATTTGCTATATCACACCTTAGGATACTCTAGTAAAGATAATTACTATGTTGGGAAATGTCATTCAGAAGCTTCCCATTTTCCTGCTTATCTACAATGGAATAAAATCCCATCTTCCTACTTCAATATGATTCTTCCTCTCCCTTTGGAACTCATTCATGAGCTCTTGCTAATAAGTGAGAACCAACATGATAGAAGAATTAGAGTGTAATAAACACAGAACTTGATAGTACTGATTTAGTACCATACCTTCAACAGATATGTATTTGGCCTATATTCAAACATATCTATTGCCAGTGCCCTCACTACTTTTTGGGACAGCCCATTTTATTGTTAGCTGTAATGAGAACATTCTTTCTTATTGAGTAGAGTAATGACTCCCTGTAGTTTCTTATAAGTCCTTGTTCTGTGCCTGCATATAAATAACTTGTATCATAGCTCTTCGGTAAGTCATAAATTTTAGAACTCTAAGAAATCTTAGAGATAATATGGTTTAAGGACCCAGAGCTAAGACTAGTTGGAATAGCTAGCATTCATTGTTTATCATGTATCCAGCACTTTTATGTTATGGTTCAGATGTGCATGTTCAGCCTCGTCCACTGACTTGTTAATACTTTACACGTTAGCCAAACTGAACTTTCCTCAGGTACTTCTGTTTATGCTTAACTTATAACCAGTGCTGCCATGTCCCAGGACCATTAAACACTTATTTGCTGCATCATGGCTTTGTTTATATTGTTCCTTCTACACAGAGTGCCTTTCCCCCATGTCTTTATTTCTTAAATTATTTCCAGCCTGCCAAGACTTCTCTCATATATTGTTATCTCTGTAAATCCTTTCCTAGATTCTTGGCCCTACCCCTCTCTTTCTCCAACCAGATATATTTTATTCTGTTAAATCCTGTTATACTTTGTAGTTTATAGTGATATGTATACTTTATCCTGTTTCATTAGACCAATGTCTTTCCAACTTTTGACTATGACCTACAATAAAAAAATACATTTAAAGTTGTTATCTTGGGCCAGGCACAGTGACTCATGTCTGTATTCCCAGCACTTTGGGAGGCCTAGGTGGGTGGATCACTTGAGGTCAGGAGTTTGAGACCAGCCTGGTCAACATGATGAAACCCCGCCTCTGCTAAAAATACAAAAATTAGCTGGGCGTGGTGGTGCACGCCTGTAATCCCAGCTACTTGGGAGGCTGAGGCAGGAGAATCGCTTGAACCTGGGAGGCAGAGGTTGCAGTGAGCTGAGATCGCACCATTGCACTCCAGCCTGGGTGACAGAGTAAGACTCCGTGATCCTCCCAAGTGTTGGGATTACAGGCGTGAGCCACCGTGCCTGGCCTATCTTTGTATTCTTGGCCGATGCACCTCAGAACCAGGCATGCAGAAGGTTTTACACACATATTTGTAGCACTGAATTGGACATTTTTGTTAATGTGATATAAAGACTGATTTTTAGAGACTTCTGAGCTGCCATTTCACACTAATTGCTGATACTGAAATTTTAACAACTCTAAGTTTTATTTTATATGAACTGAGGTCAAGCTATATCCCCTCCATCCTGAACTTGTATGATATTAAACAGAAATGTAAAATTTTAGTTTCATTTAAACAATATTTTATATTTCTGTTAACATTTTAACCACTGTATTTGGCTCGTGAGTACAACTTGTCAAATCTTTTTGAAGCTTACGTTTGTGATCCAAGATATTACTATATTTTCTTTGAACCTTTACACAGTTTGTCTTCTATGTTTTTCCAAGTGGCTAATAAAAATGTTGGACAGGGCCGGGCGCAGTGGCTCAAGCCTGTAATCCCAGCACTCTGGGAGGCTGAGGTGGGTGGATCACGAGGTCAGGCGATCGAGACCATCCTGGCTAGTATGGTGAAACCCTGTCTCTAGTAAAAAATAGAAAAAATTAGCTGGGCGTGGTAGCGGGTGCCTGTAGTCCAAGCTACTTGGGAGGCTGAGGCAGGAGAATGGCATGAACCCGGGATGCGGAGCTTGTAGTGAGCTGAGATCGCGCCACTGCACTCCAACCTGGGCGACAGAGTGAGACTCCGTCTCAAAAAAAAAAAAAAAAAGTGTTGGACAGGAGAGGAAGAAAATTTTATTGTCCTCGGGGGAAATTATGTCTAGTGTATAAACAAGTGGTGTTTGCAGTATTGTGATTTGAATGCAGATTATCTGTATGAACATTTTATGATAGTGCCAATTGTGCCACCTTTGTGAACTTGATAATGTTTGGGGTTAGGATGGGCTCCTTGGCCTTAGTTCATGGCTACGGTGTTTTAACAAGGGGGAAAGATGCTGCTAAAAGGTCTGTGTGGACTTACTAAGGCATGGGGAATGAGAAAGAAATACCAGCTTTGAAAAGATGTTAACTTTATTTTCGTCTTCCTGTACAGGAGGAAGGGTGGCACTAAACTTTTCTCAGAGTTTTGTTTCTGACATTCTTTCCACATTTTCTCTCCCCTCCCCTCCTCTCCTTTCCCCTCCCTGCTCTCCTCTCCCCGACCCCCCTCCCTCTTACCTCTTCCCTCTTCCTTCTTCCTTCTTCCCCTCCCCTCTCTCCTTTCCCTTTTCCCGTCTCTCCTCTCCCCTTTCCCGTCTCTCCTCTCCCCTTTCCTCTCTCTCCTCTTCCCTCTTCTCTTGGCTGGTCTTGAACTCCTGACCTCAAGTGATCTGCCTGCCTTGACCTCTCAAAGTGTTGGGATTACAGGTGTGAGCCACCGTACCCGGTCTCTCTCCACATTTTTTATGCTCTAGATATGCTGGGCAATTCACCCTTTTCCAGACAGGGCGATAATGTTCCTACCTTTATTGCTTTGCTCTGGGTGTTGTTGTATCATTGGAATCCCATGATTCCCTTTCTCTGCTTGGGGAATGTTAACTGAAAAAGCTCAAATGTCGTCTCTTTTTTATGCCTTTTCCCACTCTGCCTGATATAAATAAGCATTGCTGCTTCTACTGCAGTTAGTACCAACCTCTAGTATGGCATTTAGCCTTTTAGATCATGCTTAATTGCATCTCTGCCTCAGGAACTGAGTTTCTTGAGGATAAGGAACTTTGTCTTCATGTTTGTATCATCAGGACCTAGTTCATAGTGAGTGACTGGTGAATGCTTAAGAATCCAACCTAGTGAAGAATTTTATTTTGTTTTATTAATCCTGATCGTATTTTAAAAGGCAGGCTGTAAACGTAATAATATTTGATTGTTAGAAATTTGTGACATCATGAGTATACTTCTTTTTTTCTCTTGCCCTTTCTCTTTCTTGAGCCTGTTAGAGAGGTTTAGTGCCTATGGCTAAGTTCAAATGACAGATTTTGAGTGGGAGCCTTAGGATTCCAGTATGAATCCCTCTCTCTCACCTCCAGTTTCACAGTCATCACAACAGTGATCCAGAAATCTTAGAGCAGGTAATTGGGATGCAGTTTGAACTTATCCTGACAATACCTCTTTTGTTTGACATCTTTGGGGAATGCTGTGTTTTGGATGAGTGACTTTTCCAGGGAATTCAAGGTTAAACCTTTAAAAGCACCAAGAAAGGATTTTGTCTATTTTTGTTAGAATTTTTTCTAAAATATAACATATCTAGTCTTTCCTATATTGTGAATTCAGTATCTTGAATACATTTGAGCTTTTTATTTTCCTATGTAACATTTCCTTCTGATTACATAGCATATATATCATTACAGAAATGTCAGCAAATACAGAAAAACATACAAAAAAGAACATAAAGGTGATGTCTTATTTTCGTTACCCAGACAGTACCTCTCAACATATTGGCATATCTTTTTAGTTTTTTTTTTTGTATATACATTTAAGTAGGCATTTAAAATAAATTTGGAACCATACTGCTTATATTGTCTTATGATCTACTTTTATTTTAAATCTATTGTATTTTGAACATGTTCTTTTTTTTTTTTTTTTTTTTTTTTGTTGAGATGGAGTCTCGCTCTGTTGCCCAGGCTGGAGTGCAGTGGCTGGATCTCAGCTCACTGCAAGCTCCGCGTCCTGAGTTTATGCCATTCTCCTGCCTCAGCCTCCCAAGTAGCTGGGACTACAGGCGCCCGCCACCTGCTAGTTTATTTTTATTTTTATTTTTTTTAGTAGAGACGGGGTTTCACTGTGTTAACCAGGATGGTCTTGATTTCCTGACCTCGTGATCCACCCGTCTCGGCCTCCCAAAGTGCTGGGATTACAGGCTTGAGCCACCGCGCCCGGCCTGAACATGTTCTTATATCTGGATTCTTCACTTTTAAAACTGCCGTTCTGTAATACATATATACTGTCCTTTACTTACTTTCCTACTTTTGAGCAGTTGGTTGTTTGAAATTAACTGTTGCCAGATTGCCCTCCAGGACAGTGAGGGTACTTGTTTTCTGAATCTTTGTTATAATAGGGCATTATTTCCTCCGCAGACTTGCATTTTGAAAAATTTCGGCTGGGCGCAGTGGCTCACGCCTGTAATTCCAGCACTTTGGGAGGCCGAGACGGGCGGATCATGAGGTCAGGAGATCAAGACCATCCTGGCTAACACGGTGAAACCCCCGTCTCCACTAAAAATACAAAAATTAGCTGGGCGTGGTGGGGGGCGCCTGTAGTTCCAGCTACTCGGGAGGCTGAGGTAGGAGAATGGCGTGAACCCGGGAGGCGGAGCTTACAGTGAGTGGAGATCGCCCGACTGCACTCCAGCCTGGGTGACAGAGCGAGACTCCATCTCAAAAAAAAAAAAAAAAGAAAAATTTCAAAATTGATACATGCTTGAGAGGAGTAAATCCTCAAACGTGACAAAAGTAAAAGGTCCCCTACTACCAGTTCTGCTTCTTTTTTTTTTTTGAGACGGAGTCTCGCTCTGTCACCCAGGTTGGAGTGCAGTGGCGCGATCTGGGCTCACTGCAAGCTCCGCCTCCCAGGTTCCCGCCATTCTTCTCCCTCAGCCTCCTAATTTTTTTTGTATTTTTAGTAGAGACGGGGTTTCACCGTGGTCTCGATCTCCTAACCTTGTGATCCGCCCGCCTCGGCCTCCCAAAGTGCTGGGATTACAGGCGTGAGCCACTGCGCCCGGCCCCAGTTCTGCTTCTTGAGTATCAATTGTTTAACTGAGTTTCTGGTGATTTGACATTATTAGTACAGACAAGTGATTACGATGGTTATGACATTAATACAGGGATATTTGTTTCTTCCTCGCTGACATCCATAGGAAAATTGCCAGTTTTTCCTATGGATGTTGCCACACCATTATGAAAATTGCCACACCATTATGGTGTGTTAAATCACCACCCTGACACAAAAACTCTGGAATATTTATATGAAAGTAGAAACCCTTATTACCAAATCCTTTTTCTCCAGTGGTTGCAGCATGAGAGTTTTCTGCTGTCTTTGGAACTTTGTCTGCAAACAGCTCAAAGGACATGTGGCTCAAGGGCTGTCCATGGCCTAGAGCATGGTGGGGTTGACCATGGCTGGTGGCAGGGAGCTTTGGGGGGCATTGGCATCTCCAAAGCCTTGCCCATTTTCTAATTGAGTTGTTTGGTTTTTTGTTGTTGAGTTATAGGAGTTCTTTATATTTTTTTGGATATTAATCCTTTATACAGCAGTCCCCAACCTTTTTGACACCAGGGGCTGGTTTTATGGAAGGTAGTTTTTCCTTGGACAGGATGAGGGGATGGTTTTGGAATGATTAAAGTGCACTACATTTATTGTGTACTTTATTTCTATTTTTATTACATTGAAATGTATAATGAAACAACTATACAACTCACCAGGATGTAGAATCAACGGGAGCCCTGAACTTGTTTTCCTGCAACTAGATGGTCCCATCTGGGGGTGACGGAAGACAGTGACACCAGAAGTGTGTTGCTTATGTCCAGTCAATGCCTTAGTCTCGCTTTGGTTGCCATCACTGCAGAAAACTCTGCTGCACAAAAATAAGATGTTGGAAATGGAAGCAGGCTTTTCAGTGCTTTTGTGGAAATCTCAGGATATTCCGCCTTGACTCTAATCCAGAATATATGGAGATTTGAAGTTGTCCCAGACATACTATTAAGGCTACCGTCATTTCTAATCTCAAGCAGTTGATCCTCTTCTAGCGCGCACAAAGTCAGTTCACCTGGTTTATTCACAAATGGATTGTGGATTTATTCCTTCCCAGTTTGGGGGTCTTTTGTGGTTTGGAAATAATGCTCAGACTCTTTTGAAAGCTGAGATAGGTGATCATGCACCAGCTGGGAGAAAGAAGGCCCTGGCTCAGTCTCTTTTAAATCTCTGCTGACCGAGTGTGGTGACTCACAACTATAATCCCAGCACTTTGGGAGGCCAAGGCAGGTGGATCACCTGAGGTCATGAGTTTGAGACCAGCCTGGCCAACATGGTGAAACCCCATCTCTACTAAAAATACAAAAATTAGCTGGGCGTGGTGGCAGGCACCTGTAATCCCAGCTCCTGGGAAGGCTGAGGTAGGAGAATCGTTTGAATCTGGGAGGTGGAGGCTGCAGTGAGCTGAGATTGTGCCACTGCACTCCAGACTGGACAACAGAGCAAGACTCTGTCTCAAAAACAAACAAACAAAAAAGGCCAGTGTGGTGGCTCATGCCTGTAATCCCAGCACTTTGGGAGGCCGAGGTGGGTGGATCACGAGGTCAGGAGATCGAGACCATCCTGGCTAACATGGTGAAACCCTGTCTCTACTAAAAATACAAAAAAATTTAGCTGGGTGTGGTGGCGGCCGCCTGTAGTCCCAGCTACTCGGGAGGCTGAGGCAGGAGAATGGCATGAACCCGGGAGGCGGAGCTTGCAGTGAGCCGAGATTGTGCCACTGCACTCCAGCCTGGACGACTGAGCAAGACTCCGTCTCAGAAAAAAAAAAAAAAAGAAAAGCCTGGGCACAGTGGCTCACTCCTGTAATTCCAGCACTTTGGGAGGCTGTGGTGGGAGGATCACTTGAGGTCAGGAGTTCGAGACCAACCTGGCCAACGTGGCAAAACCCCATTTCTACTAAAAATACAAAAAGTAGCTGGGCATGATGGCAGATGTCTGTAATCCCAGCTACTCGGGAGTTTGAGGCAGGAGAGTCACTTGAACCTGGGAGGCAGAGGTTGTAGTGAGCCAAGATCATGCCAGTGCACTCCAGCCTGGGCAACAGAGTGAGACTATGTCACAAAAAAAAAAAAAAAAAAAAAAAATTCTGCTAAATTCCAGTGTTCACTCATCGCCCTCATAATTCCAGTTTGGCTTTGAATGCAGCTACTTTATCTGCTGATTTGAACACAGTTGTTCTCCCTTGAAGTGACAGATTGAGCAGGTTGAATATGTCACAGAAGTAAGCAGTTTGTGTCCCATTCTGTGTCACTGAAATGTGCTGCCAGTGGTGACTGTTTTTCTAAAAGAAATCACTGGAGCTGCTCTCATAACTCAGAAACTCTGGCCAGTGATCTACTGTTAGAAAGCCATCTCACTTATATATATAAGAGAAGACATGTAAGCTCTGCATCCATCTCCTCACAGAACTGTGCAAATAGACATGAGCTAAGGGCATGTACTTTAATGTGGTTGATAATTTTAATCACATCCTGCAAAATGTTAAGTTTAGGCGACTTTTTTTTGTCATTTTTTGACACAGTGCATAGACTCACATTCCGAAGTGACCTCTTTGACCTGAGTAGTGAAATTAGAAAGCTGTCCAGTTATGGCAGCCATTCCATCTATGCATATACTGACACAAAATGACCAATTCAATTTTCCTGATATGTAATCATTCAGAGACTTGAATAGTTCTGCAACTGTGATGCTGGTTGGCAACAAAGGTACACACAACATATCCTCATGTGCATCCTCCTGAAAAATACATTGCACAAAAGCAAGCACTGTTGCCTTGTCGACATTGCTAGACTTGTCAACCTGGATTGCGTACCACAGTGACTCAATCCTCTCTTACAGTTGTACCTCAATATATTCTGCTATTTTATCTATTTGTCTAATTATAGTACTAGCTGAAAGAGGAATGTGTGCCACCTTTTGAACTGCAGCCTCTCCTAAAAGTTCATGGCAAATGTCCTCAGCAGCAAGCAGGATCAACTTTTCACCAATAGTAAAGGGCTTCTTAGTTTTAGCTATGTGGTTAGCTACCAAGAATGATGCTCTCAAGTGCAGACACATTTGATCTGCACTTGGCCTCCAGTAATTGCTTCTATTCTTAGTGGTTCATTTTTTTTTCTTTTGAAAAACTCCAAAGGCTTGTCTTTTAATGCAGGGTGCTTGGTCTCCATGTGGTGAGACATTTTTGAAGGTTTTCATGGCTTTGTTGGATAGCTGGTTGCCACATATTATACAAAGCACATGGAGAATGTGAATCATTTGTTGCAAGGAACCTGTAATGTAAGTAGAACTCTTGGTATTTTCATTAATTAATTGATTAATTTGTGAGATGGGGTCTTGCTCTGTTGCCCAGGCTGGAGTACAGCCTCTGCCTCACTGCAACCTCTGCCTCCTGGGTTCAAGCGATTCTCCTGGCTCAGCTTCCCAAGTAGCTGGGATTATAGGCACATGCCACCCCACCAGGCTAATTTTTGTATTTTTAGTAGAGACAGAGTTTCACCATGTTGGCCAGGCTGGTCTCAAACTCCTGACCTCAGGTGATCCCGCCCCCCTCGGCCTCTTAAAGTGCTGGAATTACAGGCATGAGCCACCATGCCCAGCCGGTATTTTCTTTTAAATGCAGCTTTCTTTATTGTTGGCATTCTTATAGAGTGTCTTAGAGTCTTCTGTCTCATCATTGAGTCTTCCCCACTTTTCAAAGATGCTTTCCAGTGATGTTTATTTTTTACTCATTTTGGCTAGAGCTAGCTTGTGGGCTTACCAAAACTGTGACTGAGACAAATACACCATGTGGGAAAGAGGCATGGACTGTAAATAAAATAATGGGCAGGCCATTTAAGGACTAAATTAAGTGTTGGATTGTGACTTAAAGCCTGCCACCAGATACAGCTGTGTTAAGTACATTAACTCACTTGCCACTATAAAGCCTGCCACCCAATGCAGCATAATTGTCACTTGCCACTCACTGATAGGGTTTCAAATGAGTCTACAAGCAATTGATTGTCAAACCTCTCTGCTAATGTTAATCTGTATTTGCAGCTGCTCCCCAGTGCCAGCATCATTGCCTCAGCTTCACCTCAGATCATCAGTGTCTTAGTCTGTACTCATGGTGCTAATAAAGACATACCTGAAACTGGGTAATTTATAAAGAAAGGAAGTTTAATTGACTTGTGGTTCAGCATGCCTTGGGAGGCCTCAGGAAACTTACAATCATGGCAGAAGGGGAAGCAAACATGTCCTTCACATGGCAGCAGCAAGGAGAAGTGCCGAGCAAAAGGGGGGAAAAGCCCGTTGTGAAACCATCAGATCCTGTGAGAACTCACCATCAAATCTTCATGAGAACAGCAGCATTGGGGTAACCGGTCCCATGATTCAATTACCTCCCACCAAGTCCCTCCGGCGACACATGGGGATTATGGGAGCTATAATTCAAGATAAGATTTGGGTAGGGACACAGCCAAACCACATCAGCCAGGTATTAGATTCTCATAAGGAGCATACAACCTAGATCCCTTGCATTTGCAGTTCACAATGGGGTTCATGCTCCTATGAGAATCTAATGCTGCTGCTGATCTGTCAGGAGGCGGAGCTCAGGTGATAATGTGAGCAGTGGGGAGTGGCTGTAAATACATACTGATGTGGCTTTGCTTCTTTACCCACTGCTCACCTCCTGCTGTGTGGCTTGGTTGCTAACCAGGATAAAGCAGGGTTGGGGAGCCCTGCTTTATCAGATAGGTGATCTGGAAATATTTCTCCCATTCTGTGGTTGTCTTTTTGCTCACTTAATGGTGTCTCTAGATGTATAAATGAAGTCCAATTTATCTGTTTTTTTCTTTTGTTGTCTGTACTTGTGGTGTCATGCTATGAAACTGTTGCCAAAGTCAGGATCATGAAGCTTTTCCCCGTGGTTGTTTATAATTTATTTTTATTGTGGCGAAACATATGTAACATAAAATTTGCGATTTTTACCGGTTTTTTTTTTTTTTTGAGACAAGGTCTTGCTCTCTCACCCAGGCTGGAGTGCAGTGATGCAGTTATAGTTCACTGTAGTCTCAAACTTTTGGGCTCAAGTGATGCTCTGCTTCAGCCTCACCAGTAGCTAGTACTACAGGTGTGTGCCACCATGCCTGGCTAATCTTTTAAATTTTTTGTATGGATGGGGTCTTGCCATGTTGCCTAGGCTGATCTTGAACGCTTGGTCTCGAGACCCTTCTACCTTGGCCTCCTAGAGAGCTGGGGTTACAGGCATGAGCCATTGTGCCCTGCCCATTTTGAAGTATATAGTTCCATGGCATTAAGTATGTTCACAGTGTTGTGTAACTATCATCATATGTCTATCTCTGGAATTTTTTCATTATCCCATACTGAAATTCTACACCAGTTAAATAACTCTTTATTCCCCCTCACCTCCAACCCCTGGCAACTACTGTTCTTCATTCATTCATTCATTCGTTCATTATTTTGAGATGGCATCTTGTTCTGTTGCCCAGGATGGAGTGCAGTGGTGTGATCTTGGCTCACTGCAACCTCTGCCTCCTGGGTTCAAGTGATTCTCCTGCCTCAGCCTCCTGAGTAGCTGGGACTACAGGCACACACCAGCATGCCCAATGAATTTTTGTATTTTTAGTAGATATGGGGTTTCACTATGTTGGCCAAGCTGGTCTCAAACTCCTGACTTCGTGATCCACCCACTTTGGCTTCCCAAAGTGCTGGGATTACAAGTAAAGGCCACTGTGCCTGGCCTCTACTTTCTATCTCTATGATTTTGACTATTCTAGGTAACTCATATAAATGTAATCATATGGCTGGGCATAGTGGCTCACGCCTGTTATCCCAACACATTGGGAGGCTGAGGTGGGCGGATCACGAGGTCAAGAGATCAAGACCATCCTGGCTAACACGGTGAAACCTTGTCTCTACTAAAAATACAAAAAAATTTAGCCAGGCGGGGTGGCGGGCGCCTGTAGTCCCAGCTACTTAGAAGGCTGAGACAGAAGAATCACTTGAACCCAGGAAGTGGAGATTGCAGTGAGCCGAGATCACACCACTGCATTCCAGGCTGGGCGTCACAGCAAGACTCTGTCTAAAAAAAAAAAAGAAAAAGAAAAAGGAAAAAAAGTAAAAAAGTCCAATACAGAAATAAAATTCCTTAAATGTAACTATCCAGTTTCTCTTATATACAGGAAGCTGAGGTGGGAGAATGGCATCAACCCAGGAGGCGGAGCTTTCAGTGAGCTGAGATTGTACCACTGCACTCCAGCCTGGGCGACAGAGTGAGACTCTGTCTCAAAAAAAAAAAAAAAAAAAAAAGTAATCATACAATGTTTGTCCTTTTGTGTCTGGCATATTTCACTTAGCATGAGGTCTTCAGGGTTTATCCGTGGTGTAGTCTATGTTAGAACTTTGTTCCTTCTTATGTCTGAATGATATTTCAATGTATGGGTATATACCACATTTGATTTATTCATTCTTCTGCTGATGGACGCTTGGGTTGTTTCTACCTTTTAGCTATTGTAAATAATGCTGCAGTGAACATTGGCATGCTAATACTTGTTAAGCTCCCTGTTTTCTATTTCTTTGGGTATATACCAAGAAGTGGAATTGCTGAACAATATGGTAATTCTGACTTTAGTGCTTTTAGTAGCTAGCGTACTGTTTTCTGTAGTGGCTGTACTACTTTACATTCCCACCAGCATTGCACAAGGATTCTAGTTCCTCTGCATCTTCCCCAGTACTTGTTGTTTTCTGATTTTTGATCATAGCCTTTCAAATAGATGTGAAGTGGCGTCTCATTGTGGTTTTGATTTGTATTTCCCTGATGATTAGTGATGTTGAGAATCTTCTCACGTGCTTATTGGCCATTTGTATGTCTTTTTTGGAAAAAATGTCTATTCAAATCCTTTGCCCATTTTGGAAATCAATTTAAAAAGTTTTTTTTTTTTTTTTTTTGAGACAGAGTCTTGCCCTGTCACCAGTTTGGAGCGCAGTGGCATGATCATAGCTCACTGCAGTTTCAAACTCTTGAGCTCAGGGGATTCTCCCACCTCAGCCTCCTGGCTAGCTGGGACTACGGCTGTGTGCCACCGTGTGTAGTTAATTTATTTTTTATTTTTTAGAGATAATAGTCTTGCTATGTTGCCCAGACTGGTTTTGAACTTCTAGCTTCAAGAGATTTTTCTGCCTCGGACTTCCAAAATGTTGAGATTACAGGCATGAGCCACTGTGCCTGGCCTCAATTTTTTTTTTTTTTTTTTGGTTGAAGTGTAGGAGTTCTTTATTTCAGTAGTCTCCAACATTTTTGGCACCAGGGACTGGTTTCGTGGAAGACAGTTTTTCCATGGACCACAGAGGGGATGGTTTCGGGATGAAACTGTTCCACCTCAAGATCATCAGGTATTAGATTCTCCTAAGGAGCGTGCAACCTAGATCCTTCACATGCACAGTTCACAATAGGGTTCACACTCCTGTGAGAATCTAGTGCCCCTGCTGATCTGACTGGAGGCAGAGCTTAGGCAATAATGCTCGTTCACCCACTGCTCACCTCGTGCTTTTGCGGCTCGGTTCTTAACAGGCCACAGATTGGTGTTAATCTGTGACCCAGGGGTTAGGGACCCCTGCTTTATATATTCTGGATATTAATTTCTTATGAGATACATGGTTTGCAAATATTTTCTCTCATTCTGAAACTGTTTGCCTTTTCACTGTGTTGATAGTGTCCTTTAATGCATGAAAGTTTTAAGTTTGATGAAGCTGATTTATCTTTTTTTTTTTTTATTGCCTGTGTCTTTGGTGACATATCTAAGAAATTATGGACAATAATTGTGCAGTGGCATGATCTCGGCTCACTGCAACCTCCACCTCCTGGGTTCAAGCCATTCTCATGCCTCAGCCTCCCAAGTAGGTGAGACTACAGGCACCTGCCACCATGCCTGGCTAATTTTTTGTATTTTTGGTAGAGATGGGGTTTCACCATGTTAGCCAGGCAAGTCTCGAACTCCTGACCTCAGATGATCCTCCCACCTTGGCCTCCCAAAGTGCTGGGAGGTGTGAGCCACCGCACCTGGCCTTCCTTTTCATATCATTCTCATGTTGTTCATATACAGAAATACAACTGGTTTTTGCATGTTGATTTTATGTCCCGCAACTGCTGAATTCATTTATTAGCTCTAATAGGCCTTAAAAAAAATACTTTAAGGTTTGCTATATACAAAATTGTTGGCTGAGTGCGGTGGCTCATGCCTGTAATCCCAGCACTTTGGGAGTCTGAGGCAGGAGGAGCACCTGAGGTCAGGAGTTTGAGACCAGCCTGGCCAACATGGCGAAACCCCATCTCTACTAAAAATACAAAAAATTAGCCAAGTGTAGTGGCAGGCACCTGTAATACCAGCTGCCTGGGAGGCTGAGGCATGAGAATCGCTTGAACCTGGGAGGTGGAGGTTGCAGTGAGCTGAGACTGTGCCACTGCACACCAGCCTGGGGGATAGAGTGAGACTTTGTATCCAAAAAAACTAAAAAATAAATAAAAATAAAAATAAAAGAATTTAAGAGTTTCTAATACTCAGAGGCAGATATCCTTAAAAATGTAGATTTCCGGCCGGGCACGGTGGCTCAAGCCTGTAATCCTAGCACTTTGGGAGGCCGAGACGGGCGGATCACGAGGTCAGGAGATCGAGACCATCCTGGCTAACACAGTGAAACCCCGTCTCTACTAAAAAATACAAAAAATGAGCCGGGCAAGGTGGCGGGCGCCTGTAATCCCAGCTACTCGGGAGGCTGAGGCAGGAGAATGGCGTAAACCCCGGAGGCGGGGCTTGCAGTGAGCTGAGATCTGGCCACTGCACTCCAGCCTGGGCGACAGAGCCAGACTCCGTCTCAAAAAAAAAAAAAAAATGTAGATTTCCTTTGTAGATACAGATTTGTTTTACAAAAGAGTTTCAGGATAACCAATTAAATTCCAGAAAGGCGTATTTTAGTTCAATAGGGTATTCTTTTTAACATAACTACTGTTTCTTAGCTAAAATTACTGAGTTCAGAGTAATGGTTGGAGCCCATTAAAGAATGGGGCCAACAGGCCGGGTGCAGTGGCTCACCCCTATAATCCCAGCACTTTGGGAGGCCAAGGCGGGCAGATCACTTGAGGCCAGGAGTTCGAGACCAGGCTTGCCTACATGGTGAAACCCTGTTTCTACTAAAAAAATACAAAAATTTGCTGGGCGTGGTGGTGCATGCCTGTAATCCCAGCTACTTGGGAGGCTGAGGCATGAGAATCACTTCAACCGGGGAGGTGGAGGTTACAATGAGGCCGAGATCACTCCACTCCAGCCTGGGCGGCAGAGCCACGCTCTGTCTCAAAACAAACAAAAACCAAAAAAACAAAAATAACTCACTATAAATAGATCTGAAAAAGAAGCAAGCCTATTTTAATTGAGGGCCTACCTTCATAAACACGTTACTAGGATAGCTTTCTTTTCCCCTTTGGGGCAGGCTAGTAACTAAGCCAAAAGGTTAGCAGATTTAATTTTTTTAAAAATCAATTAGTCACTTAAGATTTTTATTTGCCTTTGATAAAGTCTTTAGATAAAAATATTGCAATCTTTTTAGAAGCTTCTACATATCAATAGGCATCCCTAGATGAGACTAATTTGGGACCCCTCAATCACATGCACTTCAGTTCAGTGTTGTTCCTTTGGAATGTTGCACTGTAACTTTAGTAAGATTTCACCATTTCTGTAAGACTTTGCTGCCTGCAGGCCCTAATACTTATGCATATATAAGGGGGAAGGAACTCAGTTCTTCACAAATTAAGGAGCCTCTTTTTACCTCAAATACTGGCTTTGCTCTCAGGTTCCCTAATCAACTTAGCTAATGATTTTTTTTTTTCTATGTAAGTACACAAGAAAAATGAAAGAAAGAGGGTAGAACGCAGAAATCCCTGTGAATTTCCAAAAGCCAAATTTTATACCCCCTCCAATTATTGCCATTTACTACCAGCTTCTTTCTGACCCAGTCAAATGTAAGAGGCCTCTAACTGGATCCAGGCCAGTTAATATCAGATGTAATCTAATTCCAGACAGTCCAGTTTCTGTCATGACCTCCAAACCCAGTTTGGATCAGAAATTTGCTCAAATAAACTCGAAGAGCTCTAAACACAAATCTGTGGAACTTAGGAATCTGAGAGAGAACTTACCACGATCCTCAGCTGTTCTGAGAGAGGAATGGACACAGTGGGCCTGGTGGGTACCTTGCTTGGTCCCTCAGTGCTCCTGGGGGTCGCTAGAAGCTCTACTTCGGATCCCACTTCTGACACCATCTGCTAAAAGAAAAACTTCAGCTGAATTCAATTTAAAAGACTTTAATTGAGCAAAGAACGATTCACAAATTGGGCAGCCTTCTGAGCCACAGTCAGCTCAGTGACTCCAGCCCAGCCACATGGTAGAGGAGGATTTATGGACAGAAAAAGGAAAGTGATGTACGGAAAATTAAGTGAGGTACAGAAGTAGCCAGATTGGTTATAGCGTGGGGTTTGTCTTATTTGAACATGGTTTGAACAGAATCAGGTCCTTAAGGCATCAAGACTTTTGTGTCTCCATTTGATATCTCAATGTCTATGTGTTGCCTTCTTTCGTGCAGTCATTAACTTTTAAAAATTTACTCCTTTTATTATTGGGGACCATAGCTCCTGTAGTTCTGGGTACATGTTTACAACAGCATGATGGAATAGGAAAGAGCTGTTTCCAGTCAGGAAAACTTAAGGGAATGAATGGTATGGCCCAGTCTACTTCATATGCCCAGTTATTGAAGGGGTCCAATTGATAGCCCCACTGAAATCACTAGAGTGGGGGAGATTTTGTAAAAGGTAAGAATTAGGAATGCTGAACACACAGAACAGTAAGGAGACAAGAGTACCTGATGCACATTGCGTGCACAAAGCTATTGTAAATGTCAAACATGTACAATGGATAGAAGTAGAATGTGCTGTAGGAGTTCAGAGCTTGGGGGCGTACAAGGCAATATCCCTAAGAGTGAAAGTACAACTGAGTGTTGGTGAGTGAACAGGATTTTGAATGAAGAAGCATGAGAGCAAATTCAGGTCGCAGGGGACAGTAAGGTATGAAAGATTTGTGCAAGGTGTTTTGGGAGGACCATGTTATTTGCAGGTACCATCTTCCCTTTAATCTAGTGGTACTTTTTTGGGAGTGGGGTGGAGTAGGTGTCAATTCCATTTTGAGAATCTGATAAGTGCTATGGGAAACCCACATATGCACAAGTAAAATTTTACTAGTCATGTCAAAATATTTATGGACTTCTTGTTGCTTATCTTTGGACTCAGGTTAAGAATCTCTACTTTAAACATTTCAACTTGTTTTTTTTCTCTACATTGTGTGTATACTTTTTAAAGCCCACCTTTATGCTCCTGATTTTCTGACACATAGCACTGAATTCTTTTTTCTTTTTTTTTTTTAAGAGAGAATCTCACTCTGTTGCTCAGGCTGGCGTGCAGTGGCGCTATCTAGGCTCACTGTAACCTCTACCTCCTGGGTTAAACCAGTCCTCTTCAGCCTCCTGAGTAGCTGGATTGCAGGTGTGCACCACCATGCCTGGCTAATTTTTGTATTTTTAGTAGAGACGGAGTGTCACCATGTTGACCAGGCTGTTCTCAAATTCCTGACCTCAAGTGATCCGCCTGCCTCGGCCTCCCAAAGTGCTGGAATTATAGGCGTGAGCCACTGTGCTTGCCCATAGCACTGAATTCTAGTTTCAGAATTTATTTCTGTCATTTACTTAATTGAAATGAAGAGTTTAAAGGAAAATGCAAGTCTGGGCATGGTGGCTCACGCCTGTAATCCCAGCATTTTGGGAGGCTGAGGCAGGTGAATTACCTGAGGTTAGGAGTTCAAGGCCAGCCTGGCCAAAATGGTGAAACCCCGTTTTTACTAAAAATACAAAAAATTATCTGGGGGTGTGGTGGCGGGTGCCTGTAATCCCAGCTACTTGGGAGGCTGAGGCAGGAGAATTACTTGAACCCAGGAGGTTGAGGTTGCAGTGAGCTGAGATCGCACCACTGCACTCCAGCCTGGGCAGTAAGACCAAAACACTGTCTCAAAAACAAACAAACAAACAAACCTGAAAAATGAGCCGGGCACAACCTCAGTCTCTAGAAGATTGCTTTTGTGTCTTGTTTTGCCATTTCTTCTTTTATTATTATTAGGGACTCATGGGTTTTTGTTTATTCAGGGTGACTCAGCTTGTCGTTAGAATTCTCTAATGCCTTTAAAGTTCTTCTGTGATGACTTCCTGTGACTGGAGAGACACCTGTTTTTGTCTGCTGCTTTGTTGTGATAATTGATTGTATTTGGTCTTAGGTCCTAAAGTCTTTGCTATTTTAATTTTTTTTGAGGTAAAAATCAGTTATATAAAATTTATTCTCATAATAAATTTTCTTCCATGATGTTTATCATGTTTTGCTTCTATTTTTCTTTTTTTATCTTTTAAAAATAGGGTGTTGAGGTATAATTCACATACCATATAAAAGCCTTTAAAGTGTACTGTCCCATTATTTTTAGTATATTTGTAGAGTTGTGCCTTCATCAGCAGTATCTTAATTCCAGAACAGTTTCATTACCCCTGAAAGAAATCCTATACCCATTAGCAGTCACTACTCATTCTGTCTCCCCCACCCTGGTACCCCCAATTGACTTTTTGTCTCTTAAGGATTTGCGTATTCTAGGCATTTCATATGAGTGGAATCATGTAATATGTGACCTTTTGTGTTTGGCTGCTTTCACTGATTATGTTTTTAAGGCTTATCCATGTTTTAGCATATATCAATACTTCATTCCTTTTTATGGCTGAATAATATTCTGTTATATGGATATACTATATTTGTCCATCTACCAGAATGGATACTTGGATTGTTTCTACTTTTTCATTTTTCATCATGATGAATAATTATGTTATGGGTATTCATATACAAGTTTCTCTGTGGATGTATGTTTTCAATTTTTTTTTTTTTGGCTATATACCCAGAAGTGGAATTGCTGGATCATATGGTAATTTTTTAATTTTTTTGAGGAACTGTTACACTTTTTTTCAGTATAGCCTGCACTGTTTTTCATATGTGCCCACTAGCTGTGCACAAGGGTTCCAATTTCTTCATATCCTCACCCATACTAATTGTTTTCTGTCTTTTAAGAAGTGGCATCTCATTGTGGTTTTAATTTGCATTTCCCTGATGGCTAATGATGTTAAGTCTCTTTTTGTGTGTTTATTGGCCATTTGTATCCCTTCACTGGGGAAATGTCTGTTCAGTTCCTTTGCCCATTTTTGAATTGGGTCTGTTATTGTTGAGTTTTAGGGGTCCTCTACATATTCTAGATACCAATCCTTTATCAGATAAGTGATTTACAGATTTTTTTCCCATCTTATAGGTTGCTTTTTCACTTCGTTGATAGTTTGCTTTTATGAAGTCCTATTTATGAATTTTTCTTTTGTCATCAGTGCTGTTGGTGTATCAAGAAAATCATGGCCAAATCTGTTTTAGGTCTTTTATCCATTTTGAGTTAATTTTTGTATGTGATAGTAGAGAAGGGTCCAACTTCATTCTTTTGTATGTGAATATTCGGTTTTTTCAGCACCATTTGTTGAAGAGGCTGTCCTTTTCCCATCAAATGAGATCTTGGCACCCTTGTCAAAAATCATTTGACCATATATGTGGGGGTTTATTTGTGGGTTTTCTATTCTGTTTCACTGGTCTATTTGTCTGTCATTACACATGTGTCATACTGTTTTGATACTGTAGCTTTGTCATAAGTTTTAAAATCAGGAAGTTGAGCCTTCCAACTTTGTTCTTATTTTTAATATTATTTTGGCTATTTGGATTCCATGTGAATTTTCAGATGGACTTTTTCTATTTCTGCAAAGAATGTTGTTGGGCTTTTTTTTTTTTTTTTTTTTTTTTTTCGAGACAGATTCTTGCTCTGTTGCCTAGGCTGGAGTGCAGTGGCATGATCTCTGCTCACTGCAACCTCTGCCTCCTGGGTTCAAGCAATTCTCTTGCCTCAGCCTCCTGAATAGCTGGGATTTAAGGCACCCATCACCATGCTCAGCTAATTTTTTTTTGGATTTTTTTAGTAGAGACAGAGTTTCAGCATATTGGCTGGGCTGGCCTTGAACTCTTGATCTCAGGTGATCCCCTCACCTTGGTCTCCCAAAGTTTTGGGATTACAGGTGTGAGCCATCACGCTCAGCCTGTTGTTAGGTATTGGATAGGGCACTGAGTTTGTAGATTGCTTTGGGCAGTATTGTCATCATAACAGTTTTAATTCTTCAGTTTGTAAGCATGAGAATCCCTTTCATTTATTTATGTCTTCTTTATTTTCTTTCAGCAGTGTTTTGTAATTTTCATTATACAAGGCTTTCCACTCTTTGGTTGAGTTACTTCCTAAGTATTTTGTTCTCTTTGATGCTATTGTAAGTAGATTTTTTTCTCCATTTCTTTTTAAGATTATTTATTGTTAGTGTATAGATATGCAGCTGATTTTTGTGTGTTGATGGTGTTTTATCCTGCTACTTTACTGAATCCTTTTAACATTTTTTGGTGCAGAATCTTTAGTTTTCCATAGATAAGATCATAATACCAGCACATAGAAATAATTTAAAAAGAAACTGTCTGCTAAATTATAGATGAAGTAAAAATATGAAAGTGATCTTGAGTTAGGTATGGTGGGTCATGCCTGTAATCCCAAAGCCCAGCACTTTGGGAGGCCAAGATGGGAGGATCACTTGAGCTCAGGAATTCAAGACCATACTGGACAACATAATGAGACCACATCTCTACAGAAATAAAAAAGGTAGCCTGATATGCTGATGCATGCCTGTTGTCCCAGCTGCTTAGGGACTGAGGTGGGAGTATTGCTTGAGCTTGGGAGATCAAGGCTTCAATGTGCCGTGATTGCGCCCCTGCTTTCTAGCCTAGGTGACAGAGCGAGACCCTGTCTCAAAGTGATCTTGATTGGTGACATTCACAGGTACCTACTACCACAGATCTCCATTAAAGTTCTAAAGGTTGTATTTCAGGGAGAAGAAAATAATCCAAGCCAAAGGATGCAGATTCACAGCCAAATGGAAGAGATGCATAGGGCAAGGTGTTGAGGAAGGGGTGTGAACCAATCGTGTTCTCTCAGTGTATCGCCCTCCAGATGCCTTCATATGTTCAGTGATCCAGAGGTTTCTGATTGTACTTCTTCCTTACCAATTTGGTTGCCTTTTATTTATTTTTTTTTTGCCTAGTTGTTCTGGTTAGAACTTTCAATACTGTGTTGAATAGAAGTGGCAAAAATAGGCATCCTTCTTTTGTTCCTGATCTTAGTGGAAAAACTTTGTTTCACCATTGAGTGTGTTAGCTGTGAGTTTTTCATATGTGACTTACTATGTTGAGGTAGTTTCCTTCTATTCCTGATTTGTTGTGTGTGTCTGTGTTTTAGTCTGGAAAGGGTATTATATTGCTAGATGCTTTCTCTGCATCAACTGAGATAATCATGTACTTCCCCCCGCCATGTATTCTGTTAATGTGGTGTATTACATTGATCATTTCTTTTTTTCTTTTTTGAGGCTGGGAGGGACTCACTCTGTTGCTCAGGCTGGAGTGCAGTGGCATGATTATGGCAGCCTCGACTTCTCTGGCTCAAGTGATTCTCATGCCTCAGCTTCCTAAGTAGCTGGGAAACAGGCACGTGCCCTCACATCCAGTTAATTTAAAAATTTTTTAAGTGTTGGGGTTCTGCTCTGTTGCCCAGGCTGGTTTCAAACTTCTGGCTCAAGTGATCCTCTCACGTCAGCCTCCCAACGTGCTGGGATTACTTTCCTGGTTACATTGATAATTTTTCATATGTTGAGCCATCCTTGTATTCCAGGAATACATTCTACTTGGTGACGATGTATAATCCATTTCACATGGTGCTGAGTTCTGTTTGATGTGGAAATCATCAACAAAATACTAGTAATGTTCATGATGGATATTGATCTATAGTTTTCTTATTGTGCCTTTGTCTGCTTCTGGTATAAGGGCAATGGCAGCCTCAGAATAAGTTAGGAAGTGCTTTCTCTCAGCAGTTGTTTTGAAGAGTTTGAGAAGGATTGGTGTTAGTTCTTCTTTAAATGTTTGGTAGAATTTACCACTGAAGCCATCAGATCCAGGGCTTTTTACATTTTTCTGGGAGGTTTTTGATTATTCAGTCTCTTTACTAGTTATGAGTCTATTCAGATTTTCTATTTCTTCATTTTTTTTTTTTTTTTGAGACAGTCTCAGTTGCTCAGGCTGGAGTGTAGTGGTGCAATCATGGCTCACTGTGACCTTGACCTCCCAGTTGGAAGTGAATCTCCCACCTCAGCCTCCTGCATAGCTGGGATCACAGGTGTGCACTACCATGCCTGGCTTATTTTTTATTTTTTTGTAGAGATGGGGTCTCTCTATGTTGTCCAGGCGTATCTTGAACACCTGGGCTCAAGGGCCCCTCCTGCCTCAGCCTCCCAAAGTGATGGGATTATAGGCATGAGCCACCATACCTGGCAGTGATTCATTCTTGTTAGGTTTTGTGTTTCTAGGTATTTACTGATTTCACTTAGGTTATCCAGTTTGTTGGCATACAGTGGTTCGTAATGTAGTGGTTTTTTTTTTTTTTTTGAGACAGGATCTCACTGTGTTGCCCAGGCTGGAGTACAGTGGCTCCATCACAGCTCACTGTAGCCTTGACCTCCCTGTAGCCTCAACCTCCTTGGACTCAGATGATCTTCCCATCTCAGCCTCTTGAGTAGCCGAGACTACAGGAGCATGCCACCATGCCTGGCTAATTTTTGCATAATATTTTTTAGTGCATTTTTTTTATTGTGGAATTTTTTTTACC
The DNA here is from genome assembly GCF_002776525.5 of Piliocolobus tephrosceles. Lineage (NCBI taxonomy): Eukaryota > Metazoa > Chordata > Mammalia > Primates > Cercopithecidae > Piliocolobus > Piliocolobus tephrosceles. Next base: position 85,900,322 of record NC_045435.1, on the reverse strand, counting down.
TGGAATTTTCACATAGAATTTACCATCTCAATAGTTTTTAAGTATACAGCCTAATGATGTTAAGTATATTCAATGTTGCAAAGCACATCTACAGAATGTTTTCATTTTGCAAAGCTGAAATTTTATATTCATTAAACAATCACTCCACTTTTTCTAGACTCTCCCCCATCCTCTGGTAACTACCATTATGTTTTCTGTTTCTATGAATTTGACTACTTTAGCTATCTTATATAAGTGGTATAAATATAGCGTGTCTTTTTGTAACTGATTTATTTCACTTAGCATAATGTCCTGAAAGTTCATCCATGTTGTAGCATGCAACAGGATTTCATTCCTTTTAAGGCTAACATTTCTTGTATCTAATACTGTATTTTGTTTATCCACTCTTCCATTGATGGATATTTGGGTTGCTTCCACTTCTTAGCTATTGCGAATAGTTCTGCTGTGAACATGGGCGTGCAGATATCTCTTCGAGACCCTGCTTTCAGTTCTTTTGGATATATATCCAGAAGTGGGAGTACTGTTTCATATGGTAGTTCTATTTTTATTTTTTTTTGAGAAACTCCATACTGTTTTCTATAGAAGTTGCATCATTTTATAGTCCTACCAACAGTATACAAGAGTTCCGGTTTCTCCACATCCTTGCCAATGCTTGTTTTCTGTTTTGTTTGTTTTGTTTTTTCTTTGATGGTAGCCTTTCTAGTGGACGTGAAGTAATATCTCATTGTGGCTTTGATTTGCATTTTTCTGATGATTAGATATGTTGAGCACTTTTTCATATGCTTTTGGCTGTCTGTGTTTCATCTTTGGAGAACTATCTGTTTAAGTCCGTTAACCATTTTTAAATTGGGCTATTTGATTTTTTTTTTTTGTAATTGAGGTGTAGGAGTTCTTTCTGGATGTTAACCCCTTTCAAATACGTGATTTGCCAGTCTTTTCTATTTTGTAGCTTGCCTTTTTGCTCTGTTGATTGTCTTTTGATGCACAAAAGTTTTTAAGTTTGGCATAGTCCTTTGTGTTTTTTGTTGCTTTTGTTTCCTGTGATTTTGGTGTCATCAAAGACATCACCAAGCCTAATATTATGGGCAATTTTCACCTATGTTTTCTTTACATGTTTTATAGTTTTGGGTTTTATGTTGAGATATTTAATCCATTTTGGGTTAATTTTTGTATATGGCATAAGATAAGGGTCCATGTTTATTCTTTTGTATGTGAATATTCAGTTTTTCCCAGAGCCGTTTGAAAAGCCTGTCTTTCCTCATTGAGTGGTCTTGGTATCCTTATGGAAAGTCATTTGACTGTATATGTGAGAATTTATTTCTGGGTTCCCTGTTCTATTTCATTGGTCTATATGTCTGTTTTTATGCCAGTACCATACCTCTTTAGATTACTGTAGCTTTGTAATATATTTTGAAATAGGAAAATGTGAGTTTTTTTAACTTTTTTGTTTCACAGTTGTCTTGGTTCTTTGGGGACCAGTCAGATTCCATTTGAATTTTAGGATGGTTCTACTTCTGTAAAAAATGATACTGAAATTTTGATGACAATTACATTGAATCTGTTGGTCACTTTGGGTAGTGTAGACGTCTTAATAATATTATGTCTTCCAGTTCATGAACACGGGATATCTTTCCATGTATTTCTGTTGTCTTTGATTTCTTTCAGTAATGTTTTGTAGTTTTCTTTCTTTTTTTTTCTTTTTTTCCGGGACAGAGTCTTGCTCTGTCGCTCAGACTGGAGTGCAGTGGCGTGATCTTGGCTCACTGCAAGCTCCGCCTCCCGGGTTCACGCCATTCTCCTGCCTCAGCCTCCTAAGTAGCTGGGACTACAGGCGTCAGCCACCACGCCTGGCTAATTTTTTGTATTTTTAGTAGAGATGGGGTTTCCCGTGTTAGCCAGGATGGTCTCGATCTCCTGACCTCGTGATCCGCGCGTCTTGGCCTTCCAAAGTGCTGAGATTACAGGCGTGAACCACTGTGCCTGGCCTGTAGTTTTCAATGAACACATCTTTTACCTCCTTGGTTAGGTTTATTCCTAAGTACAGATGGTTTGACTTATGATTTTTCGACTTTAGAATGGAGTGAAAGTGATGTGCATTCAGTAGAAATTATACTTTTTGAGTGCCCATACAACCAATCTGTTTTTATTTTCATTATGGTATTTAATAAATTACATGAGATATTCAACACTTTATTATAAAACAGGCTTTTTGTTAGATGAATTTGCCCAACTGTAGGCTAATGTGAATGTTCTGAGCATGTAATGTAGGTTAGGCTAGGTGATGATGTTCAGTAGGTTAGATGTATTAAATGCATTTTCAATTATTTTATACTTATGATGGGTTTCTCAGGACATAATCTCATCGTAAATAGAGGAGCATTTGTATCTTACTCTTTTGATGCTATTGTAAATGGAGTTGTGCTCTTTTTTTTTTTCCCCACATGGCTTCAAGTTATGTCTAATGTTTTTTCATTTCAACCCAAATGACTCCCATTAGCATTTCTTGCAGAGTGGGGCTAGTAGTAACAAGGTCTTATGGCTTCTGTTTGTCTGGGAATATCTTAATTTCTCCTTCATTTTTGGAGGGTAGTTTGGCTGGATTCTTTGTGGACAGTTTTTTTTTTTTTTTTTTTTTTTGTGTCCCCTTCAGCATGTTGAATCAACTAAATCTCCTCTGATCTTGAAGGTTTCTGCTGAGAAGTCTGCTGATAACTTTATGACACTTCCTTTGTGATGAGTTGCTTCTCTCTTGCTGCCTTCCAGGTTCTCTGTCTTTGTCTTTCTAAAGTTTGATTATAATGTGCCACATTGGGAATCTCTTTGAGTTTATCCTGCTTGGAGTTCATTGGGCTTCTCAGATGTTTATATTCATATTTTTGAGCAAATTTTGGAATTTTTTGGCAATTATTTCTTCAAATAAGCTCTCTGTTGTTTTTTTTCTATCTTTTCTGGGATACCCACAACTTGTCTGTTGGTCTGCTTGATGGTATCCACATGTCTCTTAGTCTCTGTTTACTTTTCCTCAGTCTTTTTTGTTTCTACAGACTTGATAATTCCGATTTTGAGTTTTTTTTTTTTTTTAATTTTTATTTTTATTGAGACAGAATCTTGCTCTGTCTCACCCAGGCTGGAGTGCAGTGGTATGATCTTAGTTCACTGCAACCCCCGTCTCCTAGGTTCAAGCAATTCTCCTGCCTCAGCCTCCTGAGTAGCTGGGATTACAGGCATGCCACCATGCCCAACTAATTTTTGTATTTTTAGTATTTTGTATTTTTAGTTTCACCATGTTGGCCAGGCTGGTCTGGAACTCCTGACCTCACATGATACCCCCTACCTCAGCCTCCCAAAGTGCAGGGATTACAGGTATGAGCTACTGCGCCTGGCTGAGATGCTTTGCCTTTTAAAAATCAGGTTGTCTTTTTTTGTTACTGAGTTTTTAAAGTTCTTTATGGCTTCTAGTTAAAAGTTTCTTATCAAGTATAAGATTTGCAAATATTTTCTCCATTTTGTGAATTGTCTTTTCACTTTCTTGATGGTATCATTTGTAGCACAAAAGTTTTAAATTTTGATGAAGCCTAGTACTTTTTCTTTTGTTGTTTGTGCTTTTGGTGTTGTATATAATAAGTCATTGCCTAGTCTAAGCTCATGAAGATTTACTATTATGTTTTGTTTAAGCATTTTATATTTTTAGATCTTACTTTTAGGTCTTTGATATATTTTGAGTTAGTTTTGTGTATTCTCTGATGTAGGAGTGCAGTTTTATTCTTTTGCATGTGAATATCCAATTGTTCTAGTACTATTTGCTTAAAAGATTCTTTTTTCCCTATTTCTTGAGGAAGGGCACCCTTGTTGAAAATCACTTTACTGTAAATGTAAGGGTTTATTTTTGGACATCCAGTTCTGTTTTGTTGAGAGTTATACCATTATCACACTGTCTTGATTACTGCAGATTTGTAGTAAGCTTTGAAATTTGAAAATTGGTATAACTTTCTTCTTTTTAAAGATCTTTTTGGCTATTCTAGGTTTTGTATTTCTCTATGAATTTTAAAGACCAGCTTGTCAGTTACTGTAAGGTCAGCTCTGATTTTGGTATTGATGGCATTGCATCTGTAGATCAGTTTGTGGACTATTGCCATCTTAACATTAAGTCTTCTGAACCATGTATTTGTAGTTTAGTTCTTCTTTAATTTTTTTTTCAGGAACATTTTACAGTTTTCAGTGTACATATTGCACTTGTTTTTAGACACTTTGTACCTAAGTATTTTATTCTTTTTGATTCTATTATAAGTGGAGTTGGTGGGAAAGAAGTCTCATGTGCTCAGTCTTTTGACTCTGTCTTGGCTTCATAAGAATGGGCCTTGGGCCTGGAATATGTCCTTAGAAGAGAAAGAGTCTTCAGCCTGTGTTGGACTTATCCCCTTGTATGGGAATATCGCCCTTTTTAAGACTCTGTGTGTATTCCCTTGTTCTGCTTAAGTGTGTATATCATATGGCAACTGGTCAACTTTGTTACTATATCTGTCTTCTGCAGAGAGGGGACAAGGTTCTTTTACTGCAGCACAAGAGGCTTGCAGTCACATCTACTGCCCTGTGTCAGCTATCAGGAAGGATCCACTAGCCATGGGAGACAAAAGTCTACTACTGAAGCTGATCTTGCTCTATTTCTTTTTTTTTTTCTTTTTTATTGACATGTAATAATCGTACATATTTATGGAATACATGTGATATTTTGATACATGCATACAATGTTTAGTGAGCAAATTAGAGTATGTAGGATATTCATCACCCCAAACATTGATCATTTCTTTGTACTGGAAACACTTCAAATATCCTTTTCTGGAAGGGAGTGGTGGCAAACACCTGTAATCCCAGCACTTTGGGAGGCTGAAGCAGGCAAGGTCACCTGAGGTCATTAGTTTGAGACCAGCCTGGCCAACATGGTGAAACCCCGTCTCTACTAAAAAAACGAAATTAGCCAGACATAGTGGTGCATGCTTCTAATCCTAGCTACTTGGGAGGCTGAGGCAGGAGAATCACTTGAACCCAGGAGGTGGAGGTTGCAATGAGCAGAGATCGCACCATTGCACTCTAGCCTGGGCGAAATGATTGAAACTCCGTGTCAAAGAAGACAAGACAAAATAAATATTATCTTCTAACTTTTCTGAAATATACAATAAGTTGTATATTACTACTGTGCTGTCCAGTGCTAGAACTTATTTCTTCAATCTAACTATACGTTTGTACTCATTGACCAACCCTCCCTTTGGTTCCTCCCCATCTTTTCCGGCCTTTGGTAACCATCATTCTACTCTCTACATCCATGAGATCCATTTTTTTAAAAAAGCTCCCACATTTGAGTGAGAACATGTAATATTTGTCTTCTGTGCCTGACTTATTTCACTTCACATAATGACCTCTAGTTCCAACCGCATTGCTGCAAATGGCAGAATTACATTTTTTTTTTTATGGTTGAATAGTATTCTATTGTGTGTATATACCACGTTATCTTTATCCATATCCACTGACAGACACTTACGTTGATTCTGTATCTTGGGTATTGTGAATAGTGCTGTGATAAACTTGGGAGTGCCAGTATCCTTTTGATATATACTGATTTCCTTTCTTTTGGATAGATACTGGGTTGTGAGATTGCTAGACCATATGGAAGTTCTGTTTTTAGTTCTTTGAGAAATCTCTATACTGTTTTCCATAATGACCATACTAATTTAGATTCCTACCAACTGTGCATAAGAGTTCCCTTTTCTCTGCCAGCATTTGTTATTTTTTGTCTTTTTGGTAATAGCCATTGTAACTGGGGTGAGATAATAGCTAGTGGTTTTGAGTTGCATTTCCCTGATGGTTAGTGATATTGAGCATTTTTTCATATGCCAACTCACCATTCGTATGTCTTCTTTGGAGAATGTCTACACAGATTCTTTGTGGCTTTTTTTTTTTTTTTTTTTTTGAGACAGAGTCTCGCTCTGTCGCCCAGGCTGGAGTACAGTGCTGCAATCTTGGCTCACTGCAAACTCATCCTCCCTGGTTCACGGCATTCTCCTGCCTCAGCCTCCCGAGTAGCTGGGACTACAGGCACCTGCCACCACGCCCAGCTAATTTTTTGTATTTTTAGTAGAGATGGGGTTTCACTGTATTAGCCAGGATGGTCTCGATCTCTTGACCTTGGGCTCCATCTGCCTTGGCCTCCCAAAGTGCTAGGATTACAGGCGTGAGCCACCGCACCCGGCCTTTTTTTTTTTTTTTTTTTTTTTTTAAAGACAGGTTCTTTGTCACCCAGGCTGGAGTGCAGTGGCAGGATCATGGCTCACTGCAGCCTCGAATTCCTGGGCTCAAGCTATCCTCTTGAGTAGCTAGGAGAACAGGTCCACGCCGCCACACCCAGCTAATTTTTAAATGTTTTGTAGAGACTGGGTCTTGCTGTGTTGCTCAGGTTGGTCTTGAACCCGTGGCCTCAAGTGATCTTTCCGCCTTGGCCTCCCAAAGTGATGGTATTACAGGCATGAGCTTGCTGTTGCCCAGCTTGCTGCCTACTTTTTAATGGGATTATTTGGTTTTGTTGTTTAGTTCCTTGATATATATTCTGTATGTTAGTTGCTTATCAGATAAATAATTTGCAAATATTTTCTCCCATTCTGTAGGTTGTCTCTTTATTTATTGTTTTCCTTTGCTGTGCGGAAGCTTTTAATTTAATGTAGCCCCATTTGTTTATTTTTGTTTTTGTCACCTGTGCTTTTGAGGTCTTAGTCATAAAATCTTTGTGTAGACCAATGTTTTCTTTTAGTAGTTTTGTAGTTTTGGGTCTTATGTTTATGTCCTTAATCCATTTTGAGTTGATTTTTGTGTGTGGTGAGAAACAGGTGTTTAGTTTCATTCTTCTGCATATTGATACCCAGTTTTCTCAGCACCATTTATGGAAGAAAGTGTCCTATCTCCAATGTGTATTTTTGGCATCTTTGTTGAAAATCAGTTGGCTGTAAATAGGTGGATTTATTTCTGGTTTTCTCTATTCTGTTCCAGTGGTTTATGTGTCTTTTTAATGCCAGTACCATGTTGCTTTGGTTACTGTAGCTTTGTAGTCGAATACTGTGATGCCTGTAGCTTTGTTCTTTTTGCACAAGATTACTTTGGCTATTCGCGGTCTTTTGTGGTTCCATACACATTTTAGATTGTTTATTCTATTTCTGTGAAGAATATAATTGGTACTTTAATGAGGATTGCATTGAATCTGTAGATTTCTTTAGATAGTATGGTCATTTTAACACTATTAATTCTTTTGATCCATGATTATGGGCTTTCTTTCCATTTCTTTGTGTCCTCTTCAATTCTCCGTTCAGTGTTTTGTCATTTTTGTTGTAGAGGTCTTTCATCTCTTTGATTAAATTTATTCCTAGGTGTTTTATTTTTCCATGTGTGTTTTAGCTAGTTCATTAGTGGCATATAGAAATGCTATTGATTTTTCTTTCTTTCTTTCTTTTTGACATGGAGTCTTGCTCTGTCACCCATGCTGGAGTGCAGTGGCGTCATCTCAGCTCACTGCAACCTCTGCCTGCTGAGTTCAAGTGATTCTCCTGCCTCAGCCTCCCGAGTAGCTTGGATTACAGGTGTGCATCACCATACCCAATTAACTTTTTTTGGTAGTTTTAGTACAGATGGGGTTTCACCATGTTGGTCAGGCTGGTCTCAATCTCCTGACCTCAAGCTGTCTGCCCATCTCATCCTCCCGAAGTGCTGGGATTACAGGAGTGAGCCACTGTGCCCAGTCTGGTTGTTGTATGTTCATTTTGTATCCTGTAACTTTGCCAAATGCATTTATTAGTACTAAGGCTTTGTGTTTTTTTTTCCTGTAGTCTTCAGCTTTTTCTGTGTATAAGATCATACTGTTTTCAGATGAGGGACAGTTTGACTTCCTTTTTCTCAGTTTGAATGCCTTTTGTTTCTCTTGCCTGATTGCTGTAGCTAGGACCTCCAGCACTGTGTTGAATAAGAGTAGTGAAAGTGGGCATCCTTGTCTTGGTCCAGATTTTAAGGAAAAGCTTTCAGCTTCCTTAAAATTGTGGAATGAATTGGGAAGGATTCCTTCCACTTCAATTTTTGGAATAATTTAAGAAAAACCGGTGTTAGTTCTTCTTCCTAAGTTTGGTAGAATTCAGCAGTAAAGCCATTGATCCTTTTTCTTTTTGACAGACTTTTTATTATTGATTCAATTGCATTACTTACTATTGAGGATCTGTTCAGGTTTTCTGTTTTTTTTTCTTGGTTCAGTCTTGGTGGGTTTTATGTGTCCAAGAATTTAGATATTTTCTTTAGGGTTTCCAATTTGTTAGCATATAGTTGTTCATGAGAGTCTAATGATTCTTTTATGTATCTGTGATATCAGTTGTGATGTCTTCTTTTCTGTTTATGAACTTATTTGGGTTTTCTCTCTTTTCTGGGTTACTGTAGTTAGCTGTTTATTGATTTTGTTTATCTTTTTAGGAAAACAAGTTTTCATTTGTTGATTCTTAGTATATTTTGGTTTCTTTCATTTAGTCCTGCTCTGGTATTTATTGTTTTTTTAATTTGTAATTTTTTTGTTCTTTTCTAGTTCCTTGGAGGTACATTGTTAGGTTAACTTCTACTTTTTTGAGATGGGTGTTTATTTCTATAAACTTTTTTCTTAGCTTTGCTTTTTCCATATCCCATAGATTTAGGTATTTTATTTTAACATTTTGATTTGTCTCAGGAAAGTTTTTGATTTTCTTCCTAATTTCTTCATTGACCCAGTGATCGTTCAGGAATATGTTGTTTAATTTTCATTTATTTGTACAGTTTCCAAAATTCCTCCAGTTACTAATTTCTAATTTGTTTTATTGTGGTCTGAGAAGATACTTGATATCATTTTGATTTTTAAGAATTTGTTGAGGCTTGCTTTATAGCCTAACATATGGTCTCTCCTGGGAAAACTTTTATGTGCTGATGTGAAGAATGTGTATTCTGCAGCAGTTGGATAAAATATTCTGTTAATATCTGTTAGGTCCATTTGTTCTACAGTGCAGGTTAAGTCTGAAGTTTCTTTGTTTTCTGTCTAGGTGGTCTGTCCAGTGCTAAAAGTGAGTGTTAAATTCCCCAGCTATTATTGTATTGGTATCTCTCTTTTTAGTTCTGTTATTTGCATTATGTATCTGAGTATTCCAGTGTTGGATGCATTTTATTTATGGTTGTTATATTCTCGTTATGTAAGTACAAAGTAACCATATAATGACTCTGTTACTATAATTACTCCAGTATGCGTGGAAACATGTTTTTTCCATCTCTTCACTTTCAGACTATGTGTGTCTTTATAGGTGAAGTGCATTTCTTGTAGGCAGCATTTTTTTTTTTTTTTTTGAGACGGAGTCTCACTCTGTCACCCAGGCTGGGGTGCAGTGGCTCAGTCTTGGCTCACTGAAACCTCCCCTTCCTGGGTTCAAGCTGTTCTTCTGCTTCAGCCTCCCGAGTAGCTGGGATTACAGGCATGTGCTGTGACGCCCAGCTAATTTTTTTTTTTTTCTTGATTTTTAGTAGAGACAGGGTTTTGCCATGTTGGCCAGGCTGGTCTCAAACTCCTGACGTCAAGTGATCCGTCAGCCTTGGCCTCCCCAAAGTACTGGGATTACAGGCATGAGTCACCACACCCGGCCTCTATATCTTTTAATTGGGGAATTTAAGCTGAATTTAAGCTGTTTACATTCAAGGTTGTCACTGATAGTTAAGGACTTATACCTCCGTTTGCTACTTGCTACTTGTTTTCTGATTTTTTTTTTTTTTTTTAATCTATTCCTTGTTCCTTTCTTCTTCTCTTATTGTTGGCCTTTATGATTTGGCGGTTTTCTGTAGTGGTAATGTTTGACTCTTTTTCTCTTTTGTGTATCCTGTTCTACCAGTGAGTTTCATACTTTCATGTGTTTTCATGATGATATGTATCACCTTTTGCTTTGAGATGTTGATATGGTTTAGCTCTGTGTCCCCACCCAAATCTTGTCTTGAACTGTAATCCCCACGTGTTGAGGGAGGGAGTTGCTTGGATCCTGGGGGCAGTTCCCTCCATGCTGTTCTCTTGATAGTGAGTGAATTCTTAGGAGATCTGATTTTTTTTTTTTTCCTTTTCTTTTGAGATGGAGTCTTGCTTTGTTGCCCAGGCTGGAGTGCAGTGGCGTGATCTTGGCTCACTGCAACCTCTGCCTGCTGGGTTCAAGCAATTCTCCTGCCTCAGCCTCCCAAGTAGCAGAGATACAGGCACGTGCCACCATGCCCGGCTAATTTTTTGTGTTTTTAGTAGAGATGGGGTATCACCATGCTGGCCAGGCGATCTGACCTCTTGATCTGCCTACCTCGGCGTCCCAAAATGCGGGGATTACAGGCATGAGCTACCCCTCACAGCCAAGATCTGATGGTTTTGAAAGCGGCAGTTTTCTGGCTGGGCATGGTGGTTCACACCTGGAATTCCAGCAGTTTGGAAGGCTGAGGCAGGTGGATCACTTGAGGCCAGGAGTTCAAGACCAGCCTGGCCAACATGGTGACACCTCGTCTCTACTAAAAAATACAAAAATTAGCTGGGTATGGTAGTGCACACTTGTAATCTGAGCTGCCTGGGAGGCTGAGGCATGAGACTTGCTTGAACCTGGGAGGCAGAGGTTTCAGTGAGCTGAGATCGCACCACTGCACTCCAACCTGAGTGACAGAGTGAGACTCTGTCTCAAAAAAAAAAAAAAAAAGTGGCAGTTTTCTCCTGTATGTCCACTTCTCCTTCCTGCCACCTTGTGAAGAAGGTGCTTGCTTCTCCTTTGCCTTCTGCCATGATTGTAAGTTTCCTGAGGCCTCCCCAGCCATGTGGAACTGTGAGTCAATTAAACCCTTTCCTTTATAAACTACCCGGTCTCAGAGAGGTTCTTTATAGCAGTGTGAAAAAGGACTGCTACAGATGTGGGACTCCCTTATGCATATCTTCAGGGCCAGTATAATGGTTATGAATTGTTTCAGTTTTTGCTTGTCTGGGAAAGACTTTTATATCTATTTTGAAGGATAGTTTTGCTGAATATAGTATTGTTACCTAGCAGGTTTTTTCTTTCAGCACTTTGAATATATCATTCTCTTCTCTCCTGGCCTGTGAGGTTTTTGCTGAGGAAGCTGCTGTCAGTCTGATGAAGTTTCCCTTATATGTTATTTAATGCTTTTTTCTTGCTGTTTTTAGAACTCTGTCTTTGACTTTTTACTATTTGGGTAAAATGTGCCTTGGAGAAAACCTTATGGAATTGAATCTATATGGAGACCTTTAAGTTTCCTGTGTCTGGATGTGTTTGTCTTTTGCAAGACTGGGAAAGTTTTCAGTTATTAGCTTGTTAGGCAAGTTTTCTATACCTTTGCCCATCTCTTCTCTGGAACTCTCAACATTCAATTATTTATTTGCTTTATGATGATGTCTTGTGTGTCTCATAGGCTTTCTTTACTCTTTTATATTCTTTTTTTTTGGTCTGACTTGGTTATTTGAAAAGAGACAAGTTCTGAATTTTTTCTGTGTCCCCAGCAAATCTCACGTTGAATTGTAATCCCCAGTATTGGAGGTGGGGCCTGGTAGGAAGTGATTGGATCATGGGGATGGTCCTTTATGAATGGCTTAGCACCATCCCCTCAGTGCTGTTTTTATGATAGTGAGCGAGTAGGTTGTTTTGAGATCTGGTTGTTTAGAAATGTGTAGTGTTCATGTCTTCCCTCTCTCTCTTTCTCCTGCTTTGGCCATGTGAAGATGCCTACTCTGGCTTTGCCTTCTGCCATGAGTAAAAGCTTCCCGAGGCCTCCCCAGAAGCAGATGTTGCCATGCTAGTACCTGTGGAACTGTGAGCCAGTTTGAAACTTCTTTTCAAAATTACCCAGTCTTGGCCAGGTGCGGTGGCTTTCGCCACCAGCCTGGCCAACATGGTGAAAACCCGTCTCTACTAAAAATACAAAAAAATTAGCCAGGTGTGGTGGGGCACGACTGTAATCTCAGCTGCCTGGGTGGCTGAGGCATGAGAATCACTTGGACCCAGGAAGCAGAGGTTGAAGTGAGCCAAGATTGTGCCACTGCACTCCAGCCTGGGCAACAGAGAGAGACCCCGTCTCAAAAAAAAAAAAAAAAAAAAAAAAAATGACCCAGTCCTTGGTATTTCTTCATAGCAATGCTAGAACAGCCTAATACATCCCTGTATGGTTTCTTTGGCTGTAATGAGTGTCAGTGTTGTCTGTGAATTTCTCAGTGGCTTAGGCTGTGGTTGTTAGTGGAAACTGTGGTGAGTCTTTGGTGGGGATGGGGACGTCGGATGGCCTGGTCCTTGGGCACAGTGGTAGCGGGAGAGATTTGCTGGTCCTTGGGCCACTGGGCAGTGTATGTGTGTATCTATAGCTGTGAGTCTGAGCTGGGTCAGTTCTTGGGCCTTCTGGTGTCATGCTCAGGTGGTAGTGATTACAGTGGTGGGCTGAGTGGCCATTGCCATAGGCCCCTGGGTGGTGTGCACGACGTTGGTGGTGGCTGTGGCAGTGGTGTGCCACCTTTAGGCCCCGATTGGTGTGCATGGATGCCAGTGGTGGTGGTGTTGGGCTGGGCAAGACAGTCTCCTGGCCCCCAGGTGGGGTATGTGCGTGATGGTGGTGGTGCAGTCTTGGCATGTTGATCCCTAGGCCCCTGTGAGGTGCACATAGGTGTTTTCAGCTAGATGGGGTGGCCCCCTTTTTATGCCTTTGGACAGCCCACATGTACATTGCTAGTGGTGGGCAGAGTGGCCCATCCACACACACTTGGATAGCATGTGCAGGTGTTGACAGTGGTGGTGGTGAGTAGTGTGGGCAGTCCTCTGGCCCTGCTAATGGTGCATGCAGGTGGTGGTGGGCGGTGTGGACCTATTTTCAGTTCCTGGGATGGCATCCAGGGAGACTGGTCTCTAGGCACTCTAAAGGCCCTTGTATATTCATGGGAACCCTGCTGCTGGAGGGGTTGAGGTTGCTCTCAGTGGCAGTGGCCCTGTGTAGGTGGCTCTCAGGCTGTGGAGAGTGCATGCTTCTGTTCTTTTTGTCTTTGGGGGCAGCCTCCCTGGTGTGCTGTGCTGCCCATTTCTCAGGATGTAGGGCAATGCATTGGCTGTAGTGCAGGGGACCTGGTTGCACTACTGGGTCCAGGTGGTGTGTCTTGATGCTTCAGGTGGACATGGGAGGATGTCACTGCGGCTTTAGGGATGTGGAGATTTAAAGGTTGTAGGGCCCTAGTGGAGGATGTAGTCTAGTGGGGGCTGTGATTTCAAAATGGCACTATGCTGCGGATGCTCGTGTCTCTAGTGGGTACGTAGGACCTGGCAGTAATGCCTTCTCTGCAATAATGCCATTGTGTGGGCTCCTGGGATCTCCCTTTAATAGTCTTAGGGTCCACAAGGGCCTAGGGGCTCTCGCATGGCTACGATTGTGGGAGTCTGCAATGGGAATTTGCATCACTTGGGGATCTCTCATTTACCTTTTTTTCACAGTGAGGAGTGCCTCCTGGCACTGAGCCAAACCTGGCTGGCTACCTTGCTTTCCTTTCCTTTTATGTCTCAGAGATTTCTTGTCACTTCTATGCTGAATTTCAGTGTTCTTCCTTAGAAGCTCTGTTTGATGTGTGGTTGTCTACGTAGTGTTTTGGTGAAGGAAATGAGCCTTAGTTGCCTCCAGTCAGCCATCTTGAAGCCCACCATCATCTCTCTGTTCTGTTTTCGTTTATGCAAGTAAAGCATTGTTCCATCCAGTGCTCGACTTTGTTGTGTTTTCCTTGGCAGCTGTGATACCAAGATGCAATGGACAAAAGTGCTGAGACTCCTAATCCTGATAATAGTCAAGAGATGTCACTCGTTAGACATTTGTTAGTGGAATTCTATTTATAATAGGAATTGTTTTCTTCACTTTATTTTTGGATTGTTCCCTGCTAATTCATGGAAATACACTTGACTTTGTATATTGATCATCTGTCCTGCAACATTGCTGAACTTGTTTATTCTAATAGTTTTTTTAGTGGAGTCCTTAGAAATTTCTGTATAGAAACTCATACCATCAGCTACTAGAGATAGTTTTACTTCTTTCTTTCCAATCTGGATGCCTTTTTCTTTCTTTTTCTTACCAAATGACTTTTCTTCCACTATAATGTTAAGTAGAGCTGACAGTAGTGAACATTTTTGTCTTGTTCCTGATCTTAAGGAGAAAGCATTCAGTCCTTCACCATAGTAGTATTAGCCATGATGTTTTTTTTTTTTAAACAGGTGGGGCTGGGCATGGTGGCTCACACTTGTAATCCCAGCACTCTGGGAGGCTGAAGTGGGCAGATCACCTAAGGTCAGGAGTTCAAGACCAGCCTGGCCAACATGGTGAAACCCTGTCTCTACTAAAAATACAAAAACTAGCTGGGTGTTGTGGCGGGTGCCTGTAATCCCAGCTATTTGGGAGGCTGAGGCAGGAGAATCACTTGAACCCGGGAGGTGGAGGTTTCAGTGAGCTGAGATCACACCATTGCACTCCAGTCTGGGTGACAAGAGCGAGACTCCATCTCAGAAATAAACAAACAGGTGGGCTTTATCAGGTCAAGGAAGTTCACTTCTGTTTTAGTTTGTTCAGTGTTTTTATTGCAAAAGGATGCTGGAAGCTGAGCATGCTGATGTTTGCCATAGTTCCAGGTACATGAGAGGCTGAGGTGGGAGGATCACTGGAGCCCAGGAGTTTGTGGCCAGCATGGGAAACATAGCAAGACTCCCATCTCTTTAAAAAAAAGACCTGAAACCAAAAATTTCTACAAGACAGTATCAGAAAAACTCTTCTAAACATTGACTTAGGCAAAGAGTTCATGACCAAGAACCCACAAGCAAATGCAACAAAAATAAAAATAAATAGATGGGACCTAATTGAACTAAAAAGCTTTTGTATAGAAAAAAAAAAAAAAAAAAATCAAGAGTAAACAGACAACCCAGAGAAAATCTTTGCAAACTATGCATTTGACAAAGGCCTAATATCCAGAATCTATGAGGGACTCAAATCAGCAAGAAAAAGAAACAAATAATCCCATCAAAAAGTGGGTAAAGGATATGAATAAATAGTTCTCAAAAGACGATATACAGATTGCCAACAAACATATGAAAAAATGCTCAACGTCACTATCAGGGAAATCAGATCAAAACTACAATGAGATACCACCTTACTCCTGCAACAATGGCCATAATTAAAAAATAATAAAAAAATAGATGTTGGCGTGGATATAGTAAAAAGGGTACACTTTTTAAATTGGTGGTGGGAATGTAAACCAGTACAACCACTATGGAAAACAGAATGGAGATTCCTTAAATAACTAAAAGTAGAAATATCATTTGATTGAGCGGTCTTACTACCCAAAGGAAATAAGTCATTATATGAAAAAGATACTTATAGATCCGTGTTTATAGCAGCACAATTTGCAGTTGCAAAAATATGGAACCAGCCTAAATGCCCATTAACCAATGAGTGTCTAAAGAAAATGTGATATGGACAGCATGGACTACTGCTCAGCCATGAAAAGGAACAAAATAATGGCATTTGCAGCAACCTGGATGGAGTTGGAGACTATTATTCTAAGTGAAGTAACTGAGGAATGGAAAACCAAGTATCATACATTCTCACTTGTAAGTGGGAGCTAAGCCATGAGGATGTAAAGACGTAAGAGGAGGGATAAAATACTTCACATTGGGCACAGCATAGACTGCTCAGGTGATGGGTGTACCCAAATCTCAGAAATCTCCACTAAAGAACTTATCTGTATAACTAAGAACCACCTGTTTCCCAAAAACTTTTGAAATAAAAAAGAAGGTCACTGGCTTTTTTCTTGCATACATATATTGTGATGACTATAGTTTTTGTCCTTTATTAACATTACATAGTACATTAATTGATTTTCATATGTTGAACTGACCTTGCATTTCCTGGAATAAATCGTACTTATAATGTTGCTTAGTCCTTTTTTTTTTGAGACAGAGTTTCTCTCTGTCGCCCAGGCTTGTGGTGATCTTGGCTCACTGCAAGCTCTGCCTCCTGGATTCACGCCATTCTCCTGCCTCAGCCTCCCGAGTAGCTGGGACTACAGGCGCCTGCCACCACGCCCGGTTAATTTTTTGTATTTTTTAGTAGAGACGGGGTTTCACTGTGTTAGCCAGGATGGTCTTGATCTCCTGACCTCATGATCCACCCTCCCCAGCCTCCCAAAGTGCTAAGATTACAGGTGTGAGCCACCGCGCCTGGCCCAGTCCTTTTTAATGTTGCTGGTAATATTTTGTTGAAGATTCTTGTGTTTGTATTAATAAAAAATATTACTCTGTAGTTTTTGTTTGATGTCTTTGTCTTGTTCTGATATCAGGGTAATATTGGCCCCATATAATTAGTTGGGAAATGTTCTTTCCTTTTGTTTTGGAAGAGTTTATGAACGATTGATATTAATTATTTGAATGTTTGGTAGATTTCTCCAGAGAAGCCATCTGGGCTGTGCTTTTCTGGGCTGTGCTTTTTTTTTTTTGTAGGAAGTTTTAAAAGTACTAATTTGATCTTTTTACTTGTTACAGGCATATTCAGATTTTCTATTTCTTCAGTAATTTGTCTTTTTTTTAGGAATTTGTCCATTTCATGTAAATTATTTAATCTGGTGTACAGTTGTCCATAGTGTTCTTTTATAATCATTTTTTACTTTTATAAGGTAGGTGGTGATGTTCCATGTCTTATTCCTGATTTTAGTAATTTAAGTCTTTTAAAAAAATGTTGGTCAATCCAACTAAAGGCCTGTCACATTTATGGATCTTTTCAAAAAACCAACTTTCAGTTTTGCCAGTTTTCTCTATTTTCCATTTATTTCATTTACTTCAACTCTAATCATTGTCATTTTTTCCTTTGCTTGCCTTAGTTAATTTTCTGTTCTTTTTTCCAGTTTCTTATGGTGGACGTTTAAGTTATTTGAAATTTTTCTTCTTTTTTAGCAGAGATATTTATAGCAATAAATGTTCCCCTTAGCAATTCTTTAGCCACTTCTTGTAAGACTTTTTATTTTTATTTTTTGAGATGGTGTCTTACTCTGTTGCCCAGGCTGGAGTGCGGTGGCATGATCTCAGCTTACTGCAACCTGTGCCTCCCAGGTTCAAGCAATTCTCCTGCCTCAGCCTCCCGAGAAGCTGGGACTATAGGCACCTTCCACCACGCCTGGCTAATTTTTGTATTTTTAGTAGAGACGGGGTTTCGCCATATTGGCCAGGCTGGTCTCGAACTCCTCACCTCAACTGATCTGCCTGCCTCAGCCTCCCAAAGTGCTGGGATTACAGTCATGTATGACCATGTCCGGCTGCCTCTTGTAAGATTTGACAGGTGGTAGTCTCATTCTTTTCTGTTTTCCTTTGTGATTTCCTCTTTGACTCACTGGTTAATTAGGAGTGTGTTGTCTAATTTCCAGATATTTGTATATTCCCTAATTTTCCTGCTGTTACAGGAGATTGATTATAGTTTATGTAATTTCAGCCCTTTTACATTTATTGAAACTTGTTTATGGCATAACAGGCTCTATCAAGTGTTTCATGAGCACTTGATAACTATGCCGCTATTGTTGGGTGGAATGTTTTGTAATTGTCTCTTAGGCCTAAAACAGACAATGTTTTGCCCTTAGTAAGAAATATATGTAGGTCTCTGATTCTTTCCCAGTTCTTAGAATGATTCCTTTGATGTCCTGGATGGAGTTTCAGGGGAGTGCACCTTGGTTAGTTTGAAGATGGGTGAAGAGACATTACTGTGCAAAGAGAGATGAGAAAGGAGGAACCAGTATGGGTGCCTCAACTTTAATTGTGTTCTCAGGCAGATTTGTTTGAGGAAGTCTTATAAAGGAGACAAAGGATCTGGAAATGGATTATCTTAAAACCATTTGTGGTTCTTTATCTTTTAGTAGGACTTTATTTTTCTCCAGGGGTGTGCGTGTCCCAGGTTGAAGATAAATTGAAAGAATCTTGTAAAGAGTTAAGGTTAAGGATTTGGTTTTATATGCCCTGGGAAACTACTGAAGTTTTAGGAAATAAACATTTTGTTTTACTGAGGTTAGTATGGATAATGGGAAGAAGAGACTAGAACTATGAAGCCTATTTAGAGTTTATACAGAAAGAAAAATACATTCAATTCATTAAAAACTTGTTGAGAATTTATTTTGTGTTAGGCATGGGCTGAGCTCCTCTTATTCAAGAATTCACAATCACATTCAGTGTTTCAAGTACAGTAATTTTGATATGTCTTAGGTATGGTGGTGGCACAAGAAAAATTACTGTCTGTAGTCTGATACATAATATATATATATATTTTGTTTTAGATACGTGTTCTGAGCTCTGGATGCAGATATCCCATACTTATTAGATTTTGCCGTTTGGATGTCTCCCAGAGACCTCAACTACATGTCTAGATGGAGATCATGATCTTTAGTCATCTCCAGTCTGTTCTTGCTTTAGTATTTTTTGGCTCAATAAAGGATATTAGTCAGATGAAGTTACAATTTTGCAAGTCCATATTCAATTAGTCACCAAGTATTAATGATTCTGAAGATCTCTTGAGGTAAGTGTAGCAGGCCACCATTACACCATTATCTCTTTTTGGACTGCTGGATCAGGTTTTTCATTTTTCTTTTTATTTATTTTTTAATTTCAGATAAGCTCTCACAGTATTGCCCAGGATGGAATGCAGAGGCAGTTTATACTGAGCAGTTATCATGCACTGCAGCCTCAAACTCCTGGGGTTATGTGATTCCTCCTGCCCCGGCCTCCTAAGTGGAACAGCAGGCGTACACCACCATGCTGGGCAGAATCTTCCTGCATTCAATTTTGCTATTGTTCTCTCTCCCTTTTCTACACTGTAACTTCCCAAGTGATTTTAATAAAAACAAACCATGTCTTGGCACTCCCTTTCTTAAAACCTTCTTATTGCATCATTTAGGATAAAGTCCACATTTCTTAAAATGACTTAAAAGCAGCTTGGACTTCTGGCTCCTGCTTACTTCACTAGCTTCATCCTTTGTCACCGAGCTATTAATCTGCCATATTGAACTTTTTGAGTTTAAAATGTGGAATATTCTCTGTAGCCTGCTGTTCTTGCAGATCTGGTCCTGATTTATGTCTCTAACTACTTCTTTTATTTACTTATTTATTTTTGAATAGGATCTCCCTCTGTTACCTGAGGCTGGAGTGCTGTGGTGTGATCATGGCTCACTGCAGCCTCGACCTCCTGGGCTCAAGGCACTGTAGACGCATGCCAGGACGTCTGGCTAATTTTTACATTTTTTTTGTAGAGATGGAGTCTCGCTATGTTGCCCAGGCTGGTCTCCAGCAGTCCTTCTGCCTCAGCCTCCTAAAGTGCTGAGATTACAGGGGTGAGCCACCGCACCCAGCTTCTAAGTACCTCTCTAAGTCTCCCTCTCTCCAGCTGTATTATCCAACCAATCCAGTATCTTTTAGTTCCTAAGAGAGTTATTCTTTCTCTTGCCTTTTGGCTCTTTGCGTATGCTGTTCTAACAGTTTTACTCCTTTTCACCCATTTTTGCCTTACTCCTATTCATTCTTCAGTTTTGAGGTTGTTCAAGGAGGCCTTCCTTGACCCCTAGACCAGGTTTGATTTTTCTGTTACATGCACCTACTGAACCTTTTATGTGCTTTAGCAATTGCACTCAACATATTTTATAAGGATTACTTGTTTTTCTTCTCCACAGCACTGTGAGCTTTGAAAGGACAGCATCTGGGTCTGTCTGGTTCACTACTGTATCTCCAGCACCTGGCATCTTGCCAGACACATGAAAAATGCTCAGTGCATATTTACTGAATGTTGAGAAATGACTGTCATAATTAACTTTGCTTGGGTGGGTCAGGAAATGTTTCAGAGACAAGAAAATGCATGTGAGTTGGGGCTTGAAAAATGAGTAGGTGGACCAGGTGTGGTGGCGGCTCATGCCTGTAATCCCAGTACTTTGGAAGGCTGAGGTGGGTGGATCACTTGAGCCCAGGAGTTTGAGGCCAGCCTGGGCAACATAGTAGGACACTATGTCAACAGAAAATACAAAAATTAGCTAGGCATGGTGGTGTGTATCTGTAGTACCAGCTACTCTGGAGGCTGAGGTGGAAGGATCACTTGAGCCCTGGAGGTTGAGGCTGCAGTGAGCATGATCGTGCCACTGCACTGCAGCCTGGGCAACAGAGCAAGACCCTGTCTCAGGAAAAAAAAAAAAGAAAGAAAGAAAAGTGAGTAGGTGTTTTCAGTATTTTGGAGTGAGAACGAAGATGATGAAGGGAAGGGTATTTTGGGAGGACAAATCACCATTTGCAAAGGCACAAAGATATGAAAAAGCACAGGACATTAGGCAGCTGACTGCCCATAGTTCCAACCAGGTAGAGTGTGAGTTTGAGGAATTTTTGAGAGATGGGACTAGGTGATGAAGAGACAAGATCATGGAGGGCCTTAAAGGTAATTATCTTCTGGTTGGCATTAGGAGCCATTCATGTTAAGGAGGATATTTTAACATTTATTAAACTTTTGTTATGTCTTAGGTTTTTTTCTAAAAATGTATTATTTAATACAACAGTCTTCTTTCTGTCATCTGTGATTCATCTTAAGTGAGTGAAGGCTGCTATCTTATTTATCCTGATATACTAGGTGTTTATATCCTAAGCAAGATCATTATTCTTGCAAATCGGATTTTGAGTATTACACTTCTCTGTATCCCACAGAGAACTTAGGTCATTTTTGGTACAGTTTTGATATACTCTTATCAATGTCTCTTTCAAAATGAGTACAGCATACCAGATGAATCCTGTAGAATAACACTTTTACTACCTGTGTTTCTTGCTGTCTGCTTTCTTAATGAAATTGACAGTGGCATTAATATCTTTGGGTGTAGTTGGCCAGGCGCAGTGGCTCATGCCTGTAATTCCAGCACTTTGGGAGGCCCAGGCAGGCAGGTCATGAGGTCAGGAGATCGAGACCATCCTGGCTAACACAGTGAAACCTCATCCCTACTAAAAAAATACAAAAAATTAGCCGGGGGTGGTGGCGGGTGCCTGTAGTCCCAGCTACTTGGGAGGCTGAGGCAGGAGAATGGTGTGAACCTGGGAGGCAGAGCTTGTAGTGAGCCGAGATCGCACCATTGCACTCCAGCCTGGGTGACAGAGCGAGACTCCATCTCCAAAAAAAAAATAATATATATATATATGTTTATATACATACAAATATAATTGTTTATGTATACAAATATAATTATATATTTATATATAGAAATATTATATTTTATATATTTATATACATAAATATAATTATATATAATTATATATACTTATATAATTATATACATAAATATATATATTTTTGGGTATAGTAATTTTTGGTTTGTGTTTATCCACCAAAGCTTATCAAGCTTTTTACATGAATTACTTTTAAGAGTTTTTTATTTGTAGTTGATCTTTGGAACCTAAATTAGGAATTTTAATCTTTATTCCTGTTAAACTGTTTTAGTTTCTAATTCTGACTTATTTTTTTATTTGGATCTTATTTATATATTTGCATAACTAATAGAGGCTTCAAAATCCCATGATATGGTATACACCACCGTGATGCTTCTCTTGCCCATTCAGTTCTCTACTTTTTCCACAGTTGTTCCTTATGTATTTTTCTGGAGTTTCTCTGTGCATTCACAATACTAGCAAATATTAATGCATATTCTTACATTCTGTTTTTTTTGGTACTAAAAGTAGCATGCTGTGTTTACTGTACAGCAAATTTCTCCCCCTACTTAATACTTCTTCGAGATCTTTTAATATAGTCCATAGGGAAAGTACTTATTTTAAAAATCTGCATAGTGTTCCAGTACATGGATATGCCATAATTTAACCCTAGTCCTTTATTAATGGATATTTGCATTATGTACATTTTTTTGCTAATAGAAACAGTGCTTCAGGGAATGACCTTGTATATACTTGCCAATCCTCATTTACACTTGTGCAAATATACTTGTAAGATAAAGTTAGAGGTGTTGGACGTGTAGAATCTCTGAGTATATGCACTTGTCTTTCAGTGGTGGTTTGAAGTTTTTTTCTTTTTCTTTATACAGATCTTGCCCATTTCTTAGTTTGTTCTTAGGTAGTTACCTTTTTGTAGCTGTTGTAAATGGGATCTTTTCTATTATTGTATTTCTGTTGATTCCATATATTTATGTATATGTGTATATGTATACATATATATGCACATATGTATGTGTGTATATATGTGTGTATAGATATATATATAGACACACATATATATACCTTTAATTGTAACTTTTTTCCTAGTTGATTATCTTGGGTTTTTTTGAATTTGTGAAATCACCTACAGAATAGTGTTTATTTTTTCCCTTTCTGTCCATACCTGATTTTAATAACAAAGTGTCTTTGTGTTTACTTTATTTTGGGGAGTAAAATGCTTTTATTTTTGAAATCTTTTTTTCAACTTTTATTTTAGATACATGGTGTACATGTGCAGATAAGTTACATGGGTATATTGCACTCAAGTAGTGAACACAGTACCCAATAGGTAGTTTTTAGATTCTTCTAGTAATTATTATTATTATTTTAGACGGAGTCTTGCTCTGTTGCCCAGGCTGGAGGTGTTTACTTTTTTTAAATTGAAACGGAGTTTCACTCTGTTGCCCAGGCTGGAGTGCAGTGGTGCAATCTCAGCCCACTGCAACCTCCACCTCCCTGGGTCAAGTGATTCTCCTGCCTCAGCCTCCCGAGTAGCTGGGATTACAGGCATGCACCACCATGCCCGGCTAACTTTTTGGTATTTTTAGTAGAGTTGGGGTTTCACTATGTTGGCCAGGCTGGTCTTGAACTCCTGGCTTCAAGTGATCCGCCCACTTCGGCCTCCCAAAGTGCTGGGATTACATGCGTGAGCCACTGCAGCCAGCCGTGTTTGTGTTTACTTTTGCGTTATTAAATAATCTTATATTTCTTATTTGGTTTGTGTTATATTAAGCATTCACAATATATATCAAGTATATCAGAATATCTAAATAATATACTTTGAATTCCAGTGGTTACAGTTGAGGCCATCAGCACCTTTAATCTGCCTCTCACCTTCTTTCCTTTTCAGTTTTTTCTTGTGTGTGTCATTCTGCATTATCAGGGCATATAACATTTATATCCTGTCTGTCACTCTAATCTCCATATTTGTTTTATTCTTAGTTCAGCTATCAAATTTATTCAGTGCTCATTGTCAGCTCTTTTTTTGTGAAATTTCCTAAAAACTATCCTGTTTCCTCAATAAGAGATCATGAGCAAGATATTCCCTGAGTTTTTAGGTGTTCAGAACTGTTTGTAGCTTTTATACTTTAAGGACGTCTTTTAGATATTGCAGTGGAGAAATCTGAGGCTAGTATAACTTTAACCACTTTTATTTTTCTTTTTAAGTTTTAAAGTCTAATAAATTTTCTAGGTTATGTCTTGTGTGGAGCATTCTGTGTCAGTGTTTCTTGGCACAAAATATATGTTACAGTATTTTTCATCCTCCCACAAGAAAACCTTCCTGAATTATATCTCTGTAATTATATTTCTGAATTAATCTTCTCGTTTTGGGTTTGTTTAGGAATTTCAGTTATGCATATATTGGATTTTTTTTGCCATCCTCTCTAGCTATAATCTCCCTTCAAGTTTGTGGGTTGATTTTTTTTTTTTTTTTTTTTTTGAGACGGAGTCTTGCTCTGTCACCTAGGCTGGAGTTCAGTGGTGTGATCTTGGCTCACTGCAAGCTCTGCCTCCTGAGTTGACACCATTCACCTGCCTCAGCCTCCTGAGTAGCTGGGACTACAGGCGCCTGCCACCATGCCTGGCTAATTTTTTGTTTTGTATTTTTAGTAGAGACGGGGTTTCATTGTGTTAGCCAAGATGGTCTCAATCTCCTGACCTCATGATCCGCCTGCCTCGGCCTCCCAAAGTGCTGGAATTACAGGCGTGAGCCACCACACCCGGCCGCGGGTTGATGTTTTTAATCAGTTTGGGAAAATATCAGTCATTATCATTGTGAATATCGTTTCTCTTGTATTCTCTTTTATTAAGGACTCTAGTTGTAAGTTTTTTAGATCTTTTGATCAAGTTTCACACGTCTGTTATACTCTTGCTTGTTTTTCCCTCTCTGTTTCAGTTTAGGTGTATTCTTTTTTTTGTTAGTTTTTATTTCATACTCTTAAACTTAACTCTGCAATCCAACTAGGCATGGAAGAGAATAAGGAAAATATGGAACCCAAAGAACTGCAGCAAAAGCACAATGATTATAGGATGCTGTGAGTAAATGGGGTGGAGGGTGCTTTCTTGAACTACAGGAGGAATGGTTTGATGGTTAAGATAAAGCACAAGTCAAATTTATTAGAATTGTCCACAGTCAGCCATAGTGATCTTCTCACTGTTCTTGCCATTTCTGGATGCAGAGCACTCTATGGCTTGCATGATATTAATGCTGTTATTTACCTTGCCAAAGAGCACATGCTTGCCATCCAACCACTGAGGTCTTCGCAGTGCAGATGAAAAACTGGAAACCATTTGTGTTGGGTCCAGCATTTGTCACGGACAAGATGCCAGGACTTGTATGCTTCATAACGAAGTTCTCATCATCAGATTTCTCCCTATAGATGGACTTGCCACCAGTGCCATTGTGGTGTGTGAAGTCACTACCCTGACACATAAACCCTGGAATAATTCTGTGAAAGCAGGAACACTTATAACCAAATGCATTCTTTCGAGTGCTCAGAGCATGAAAGTTCTTTGGAACTTTGTCTGCTAACAGCTTGAAGGAGATGCAGCCCAAGGGCATACCATCCACGGTGATATCAGGGCTCTGGGTGGTGTCAATGTCTACAAAGACAGTTTAGATATTTTCTGTTGATCTGTCTTCAAGTACACTAATTCTGTGTTCTGCTTTGTGGTGAAAACATTTAAAATCTACTCTTTTAATAATGCTCTAGAATAGTGTTTTTCAAACTTTAACATACAAAGTTGTTACCTGGAATCTTGTTTTTTAAAAATTTTTATTTTAGGTTCAGGGGTACATGTGCAGATTTTTTATATAGGTAAATTTCTTGTTATGGAGGTTTGTCGTACGATTATTTCATCACCCAGGTAGTAAACATAGTATGCAATAGGTTGTTTTCTATTCTCACCCTCCTCCTTCTGTCCACCCTCACGTAGGCCCTAGTCTATTGTTCCCTTCTCTGTGTTCGTGTATACTCAGTGTTTAGCTCCCACTCATAAGTGAGAACATGCAATATTTAGTTTTTATTTTTCTGTGTTAGTTCACTTGGGAAAATGGCCTCCAGCTCCATCCATGTTACTGTGAAGGACATGATCTCATTCTTTTTTATGGCTGTGTAGTATTCCGTGGTGTATATGTACCACATTTTCTTTATCCAGTCTAGCATTGATGGGCTTTTAGATTGATTCTGCGTCTTTGCTGTTGTGAATAGTGCTATGAAGAACATATACATGCATATGTCTTTATGGTAGAATGATTTATATTCCTTTGGAAATATACCCAGTAATGGGATTGCTAGTTGGATATATACCCAGTAATGGGATTGCTTGTTGAATATATACCCAGTAATGGGATTGCTGGGTTGAATGGTAGTTCTATTTTAAGTTCTTTGAGAAATAGCCAAACTGTTTTCCACAATGGCTGAACTAATTTACATTTCCACCAGCAGTGTATAAGCATTCCCTTTTCTCTGTAACCTTGCCAGTGTCTGTTATTTTTTGACTTCTAAATAATAGTCATTCTGACTGGTGTTAGATGGTGTCTCATTGTGGTTTTGATTTGTACTTCTCTAGTGATCAGTGATATTAAGCTTTTTTTCATATGCTTGTTGGCTGAGTGTATGTTTTCTTTTGAAAAGTGTTCGTGTTCTTTGCTTACTTTTTTTTTTCTTTTTTTTATTATACTTTAAGTTCTAGGGTACATGTGCACAACGTGCAGGTTACATATATATACATGTGCCATGTTGGTGTGCTGCACCCATTAACTTGTCATTTACATTAGGTACATCTCCTGATGCTATCCCTCCCCCCACCCCCTCCCCACAATAGGCCCCGGTGTGTGATGTTCCCCTTCCTGTGTCCAAGTGATCTCATTGTTCAATTCCCACCTATGAGTGAGAACATGCGGTATTTGGTTTTCTGTTCTTGCAATAGTTTGCTGAGAATGATGGCTTCCAGCTGCATCCATGTCCCTACAAAGGACACGAACTCATCCTTTTTTATGGCTGCATAGTATTCCATGATGGATATGTGCCACATTTTCTTAATCCAGTTTGTCACTGATGGACATTTGGGTTGATTCCAAGTCTTTGCTGTTGTGAATAGTGCTGCAATAAACATATGTGTGCATATGTCTTTATAGCAGCATGATTTATAATCCTTTGGGTATATACCCAGTAATGGGATGGCTGGGTCAAATGGTATTTCTAGTTCTAGATCCTTGAGGAATCGCCACACTGTTTTCCACAATGGTTGAACTAGTTTACAGTCCCACCAACAGTGTAAAAGTGTTCCTATTTCTCCACATCCTCTCCAGCACCTGTTGTTTCCTGATTTTTTTTTTTTTTTTTGAGACGGAGTCTGGCGCCCAGGCTGAAGTGCAATGGCTGGATCTCAGCTCACTGCAAGCTCCGCCTCCTGGGTTTACGCCATTCTCCTGCCTCAGCCTCCTGAGTAGCTGGGGCTACAGGCGCCCGCCAAATCGCCCAGCTAGTTTTTTGTATTTTTTAGTAGAGACGGGGTTTCACTGTGTTAGCCAGGATGGTTTCGATCTCCTGACCTCATGATCCGCCCGTCTCGGGCTCCCAAAGTGCTGGGATTACAGGCTTGAGCCACCGCGCCCGGCCTGTTGTTTCCTGATTTTTTTAATGAACACCATTCTAACTGGTGTGAGATGGTATCTCATTGTGGTTTTGATTTGTATTTCTCTGATGGCGAGTGATGAGCATTTTTTCATGTGTCTGTTGGCTGTATGAATGTCTTCTTTTGAGAAGTGTTTGTTCATATCCTTTGCCCACTTTTTGATGGGATTGTTTGTTTTTTTCTTGTAAATTTGTTTGAGTTCTTTGTAGGTTCTTGATATTAGCCCTTTGTCAGATGAGTAGATTGCAGAAATTTTCTCCCATTCTGTAGGTTGCCTGTTCACTCTGATGGTAGTTCCTTTTGCTTTGCAGTAGCTCTTTAGTTGAATTTGATCCCATTTGTCAATTTTGGCTTTTGTTGCCATTGCTTTTGGTGTTTTAGACATGAAGTCCTTGCCCATGTCTATGTCCTGAATGGTATTACCTAGGTTTTCTTCTAGGGTTTTTATGGTTTTAGGTCTAACATTTAAGTCTCTAATCCATCTTGAATTAATTTTCATATAAGGAGTAAGGAAAGGATCCAGTTTCAGCTTTCTAGTTGTGGCTAGCCAGTTTTCCCAGCACCGTTTATTAAATAGGGAATCCTTTCCCCATTTCTTGTTTTTGTCAGGTTTGTCAAAGATCAGATGGCTGTAGATGTGTGGTATTATTTCTGAGGACTCTGTTCTGTTCCATTGGTCTATATCTCTGTTTTGGTACCAGAACCTGGGAGGCAGAGGTTAGAGTGAACTGAGATCGCACCACTGCACTCCAGCCTGGGCGACAGAGTGAGACTCTGTCGGAAAAAAAAAAAAGAAAGAAAATTAATTGGACATAATTTTGAAAGTTATCTCCCGGGACCACCCCCCTATCCCGTCGGAGTCTTAGTTCTTTTCCTTTGACATAATTCTATCCTTATGCCAGTACTACACTATCTTCACAATTGTAACTTTATAGTAAGTTTTGAAATTGGGAAGTGCGGATCCTTTATATTTTGTCCCCATTTTCAAGATTGTTTTGGATATTCTGGATCTCTGTATCTCTATTTTTTTATTGTGCTTATATATTACCACAGTAAAAAAAAAGATACATAATTAAATTTACAATTTTAACCATTTGAAAGTATACAGCTCTGTGGCCATACCACCCTGAATACACCCGATCTTGTCTGAAAGTGTACAGTTCTGCAGCATCAAGTACATACACACTGTTGTTAAATAACCATCTCCACCATCTATATCGAGAACTTTTTCATCTTCCTCAACTTGAACTCTGTACCCATTAAACACTGACTCTTCATTCCACACTTTCCCAGCCCCCAGCAACCAAAATTCTACTTTTTTCTTTATGAATTTGAGCACTCTAGGAACATTATATTACAGATACTCCTCTTTTGATGAGGGTACATCCAAAAAGCTTATTGTAAGATTGAAAAATCATGAATTGATTTTGTTAAGTTGAGGATTGTCTATAGTGGAATCATAAAAAATTTTCCTTTTGTAACTAGCTTATTTTATTTAGTGTAGTACTTTCAAGGTTTATCCATGTTGTGGCATGTCAAGATTTTGTTACTTTGCAAGGCTGAATATTCTTTTGTAGGCACATACCATATTTTATCTGTTCATCTGTCAGTGGATACTTGGATTGCGTTCACCTTTTGACTATTACGTATAATCATGCTAGAGCATGAGTATACAAATATCTGTCCTTGTCTCCTGCCTTTGGATATATATGCAGAAGTGGAATGGCTGGATCATATAATTCTGTTTAATATCAAATTAAAATTAAATTTGTTAAATAAAATTAGGTATTTAACTAAATTAAATATTTAAATTCTTTTTAAATTAAAATAATTATATTTGATTATTCTGTTTAATTTTTTTAGGAATTGCTATACTGTTTTCCACAGCAGCTGCATCATTTTACATCCCCACCAGCAATGCAAAAAGGTTCTAATTGCCTCACACCTTTAACATTTGTTCTTTTTTTTTTTTTATAATAGCCATCCAAATGGGTATGAAGTGGCATGTCATTGTGCTTTGATTTGCATTTCCCTCATGATTAGGGATGTTGAACATCTTTTTATGTGCCTGTTGAGCATCTGTGTATCTTCTTTGCAAAAATGCCTACTCAAAGTCTTTTGCCCATTTTAAGAATCAGTTTGGGTTGGGTGTGTTGGCCCACACCTATAAGCCCAGCACTTTGGGAAGCCAAGGCAGGAAGATTGTTTGAGCCCAGGAGTTCAAGACCAGCCTGGGTGACAAGTGAGACCCATCTCTACAAAAAAATGGAAAAAATTAGTGGGGCATGGTGGCACATGCCTGTAATTCCAGCTACAGGAAGGCTTGGGAGGCTGAGGTGGGAGTATTGCTTGAGCCCAGGAGTTCAAGGCCACAATAAGCTGTGATCATGCCACTGCACTCCAGCCTGGGTGACTGAGTGAGATAGTCTCAAAAAAAAAAAAAAAAAAAAAAAAAAGAAAAAAATCAGTTTGTTTGTTGCTGGTCTGTAGGAGTTCTTTATCCTGTCAGTTAATTCCTTGTCAGATACATGATTTAAAAATATTTTTTCCCATTCTGTGGATTGTTATTGATGTAGCCTTTGATGCATAAAAGTTTCAAATTTTGATGAAGTCAGACTCTTTTTTTTTCCCCCTGTACTTTTTGGTCATGAAGAAATCATTTCCAAGTCCAGTGTCATGAAGCTTTTCCCTTTTGTTTTCTTCTAAGAGTTTTACAGTTATAGCTTTTACTTTTAAGTCTTTGAGCCATTTTTAGTTTATTTTTGTATATGATGTGAGATAAGGGTCCATCAAACTTACTTTTTTGCATGTGGCATCCAGTTTTCCACCACCTTTGATTGAAAAGACAGTCAGTTCTTTGTTGAATGGTCCTGGCACTCTTGTCAAAAATCAAGTGATCATTTATTGGAGGGTTTGTTTCTCAGATCACAACTGATTTTTATATGCAGATGGTTCTTGACTTAGGATGGTTTGTCTTATGGTTTTTGGACTTCACTGTGGTGCGAAAGTGATGTGAATTCAGTAGAAATCATACCTTGAATATTCATAGTACCATTCTGTTTTTCACTTTCAGTATAATGTTCACTAAATTCTGTGAGACATTGAACATCTTATAAAATTAGGCTTTGTGTTAGATGATTTTGTGCAGCTGTAGGCTGTTCTGAGCATGTTTAAAATAGGCTATGTTAAATTATGATGTTCGGTAGGTTAGATATTTTAAATGCATTTTCAATTAAAGATATTTTTAACTTACGATGGATTTATCAGAATGTAACCACATTGTTAGTTGAGGAGCATCTGTACAGATTGTGTATCCTGCAATCTTGCTGAACTAGTTTGCTACCTCTAATAGTTTCATGTGGATTTTTTCTTTTCTTTTCTTTCTTTCTTTTTTCTTTTTGAGACGGAGTCTTGCTCTGTCTCCCAGACTGGAGTGCAATGGGGTGATCTCGGCTCACTGCAAGCTCCACCTCCCGGGTTCATGCCGTTCTCCTGCCTCAGCCTTCTGAGTAGCTGGGACTACAGGCACCTGCCACCATGCCTGGCTAATTTTTTGTGTTTTTAGTAGAGACGGGGTTTCCCCGTGTTAGGATGGTCTCAATCTCCTGACCTCATGATCCGCTCGCCTCAGCCTCCCAAAGTGCTGGGATTACAGGTGTGAGCCACCGCACCCGGATGGATTCTTTATTAAAAAAAAAAAAAAAATACACACAAGATCCTGTCATCTTTAAATGGGAGTAGTTTTGTACCCTACTTTCTGATCCTGATCTTACAAAGCATTCAGTTTTTCTTTAGTTAAGTGTGATGTTACCTCTGGGTTGAGGAAGATATATTGTATTCCTAATATTCTGAGTTTTTTTTTTTTAATCATGAAAGGGCATTAGATTTTGTCAAATGTTATTTCTGCATCCAGAATAAATCCCATTTCATCACATGTAATCATCTTTATGTGTTATGGATATTTTTTTCCTTGTGATATGTTTGTTTGGTTTTGGCATGAGAATAAGTAATAATTGCCTTGGGAGTTGTTCCTTCCTTTTTTTATTTTTTTTTGAAAGTTTTTTTGAAGGATTAGTGTTCTTTTTTAAGCATTTGGTAAAGTTCACCAGGACAGATGCCCCTTGAATTACAATGGGGTTATTTCCTAATAAGTTCATCATAAGTGGAAAATATTGTAAGTTGAAAATCCATTTGAAAATACCCTGATAAACCCATTGTAAAGTCAAAAAGTTGTAAGTTCAGATGCTTTTCAACTTACAATGGGGTTATATCTCAATAAACCATTGGAAAGTTGAAAATTATATTTCTAACCATTGTTAAGTCAGGGACCATCTGTCTGATCTCGGACCTGTGAGAAGCATTGTGATTACTGCTTCAGTCTCTTTTCATATTAGAGATCAATTCAGATTTTTCTGTTTCTTCTTTTTTATTTTTATTTTTGAGATGGAGTCTCACTCTGTTGCCCAGGCTGGAGTGCAGTGGTGAGATACTCCGCTCACTGAAACTTCTGCCTCCTGGGTTCAAGTGGTTTCTACTGCTTCAGCCTCGTCAGTAGCTGGGATTGCAGGTGCATACCACCACACCTGACTAATTTTTGTATTTTTAGTAGAGTTGGGGTTTTGCCATGTTGGCCAGGCTGGTCTCAAACTCCTGACCTCAGGTGATCCACCTGCCGTGGCCTCCCAAAGTGCTGGGATTACAGGTGTGAGCCACCGTGCCTGACCTCTGTTTCTTCTTGAGTCAATTTTGATCATATGTTTCGTTTTAGAAATTTGTCCATTTAATCTAGCTTATCGAAAATTTTGGCATACAGTTGTTCTAAGTATGTCTTTTTAATATTTTTTATTTTTTTAAATGTTGGTAGTAATAGCTTCACTTTCATTCCCGATATTAGTAATTTAAATCTTCTCTCTGTTTTTCTTGGTCAATCTGGTTAAAGGATTAATCAATTCTATTGATATTTTCAAAGAAAGTAACATTTGGTTTCATCAATTTCTTTGCTCTGTTTTCAAATTGGCTATGGATATTGGTCTATATGTATACAACTCTTGGAGCACTTGTTCTCACCAAAATGCTAATGGTCTTGAACAAGTTTATATTCTCAGGACATATTTCTTTGTTCGCTGTGATCAAACACTATTTAATTAATTCATTATTTGTAGGTGGCTTTCCTTGTACGACTAGCTAATAAGCTACTCAGAAATTTACTTTTGCTGGTTTTATATTCATTTCTATTTTTGTGACGTTCTGTGATGAGATGTTGTATTACATTTTTTTTTTTTTTCCTGATGGTTTCCTGTGAATTGGGAATATTGTGCTTAGTGCTTAGTCTGGTAATGCTAACATGTATTCTTTTAGCACAGATTTCATATTATTGCATAATAAACAGAAATAAATATTACAGAAGCTGTATACAATTGGCCCTTCATACCCTTGGGTTCTGCATCTGTGGATTCAACCAACAGCAGATCAAAAATAGAAAACAACATAACAATACCATGATAAAAAATACAAAATTATTATAGGCATACAGAATTTATACTGTCTTAGGCATTATAATTAATCTAGAGATGGTTTAAAGTATACAAGAGGATGTGTATAGGTTATTTACAAATACTACACCATTTTATATCAGGGAGTTGAGCATTCATGGATTTTGTTATCTAGGAATTCCTGGAAACCATCCTCTATGAACACTGAAGGGTGACTGTGTGGAATTATGCTGTAAATACTGTTTATAACCCTTTCTACTTAATATAGTATGAAAAACATTGAAGTTAATAAATATCTACAAAATTTAAGAATTAGCGGCTCAGTATGATGACACATACCTGTAGTTCCAGCTGCTTGGGTGAGGCAGAAGGATCACTTGAGCCAAGGAGTTTGAGACCAGCTTGGGGAACATGACAAGACCCCATCTCTTTTTTTTTTTGAGACAGAGTCTCGCTTTGTTGTCCAGGCTGGAGTGCAGTGGCACGATCTTGGCTCACTGCAAGCTCCGCCTCCCGGGTTCACGCCATTCTCCTGCCTCTGCCTCCTGAGTAGCTGGGACTACAGGCGCCCGCCACTGCATCCAGCTAACTTTTTTGTATTTTTAGTAGAGACGGGGTTTCACCATGTTAGCTAGGGTGATCTAAATCTCCTGACCTCGTGATCCGTCCGCCTCGGCCTCCCAAAGTGCCGGGATTACAGGCTTGAGCCACCACGCCCGGCCAAAAAAAATTTTTTTTAAGTGTTAAAACAGTTAGTGTATCTTCTTCCTAATATGTTGTTTTTCAAAAGTCTTCAGTTTTATTTTGCCATGGATAAATCCTTCATTATATGTAGTTAACAGTGAGTAATGTTAAAGGGCATATTTGTTTTGTTTTGTTTTTAGTAGAGATGGGATATCACCATGTTGGCCAGGCTGATTTCAAACTCCTGACCTCAAAGTGATCCACCTACTTTGGCCTCCCAAAGTGCTGAGATTGTGGGCATATTTGTTCTGAAGCTGCCACTTTCTTAGATTTTTTTTTTTTTTTTGAGACAAAGCCTTGCTTTGTCGCCCAGGCTGGAGTGCAGTGGTGCAATCTTGGCTCACTGCAACCTCTGCCTCCCAGGTTCAAGTGATTCTCCTGCGTCAGCCTCTCATGTAGCTGGGATTACAGGCATGTGCCACCATGCCTGGCTAATTTTTTTGAATTTTTAGTAGAGACAGGGTTTTACCATGTTGGCCAGGCTGGTTTCAAACTCCTGACCTCAAGTGATCTGCCCATCTCGGCCTCTCAAAGTGCTGGGATTATAGGCATGAGCCTCCGTGTCAGGCCTTTCTTAGAATTTATGTAGTATCTGACAGACACAGTGGGGAACAGAGCCAAACAATCTATTAACTTGTAGATTTAATCTTCATGATATGCCTGCAAATAAAGTGTAGGCCTGAAAATGGATCCATGATTATAGGGAGAAAGCTTTACTCTCTTTCAGGCTCCCTACTTTTCTAACAGGCAAAATTTATTTTTTTCTCCTCTTTTTAGATTAATTAAAAAAATTTAATTCATTTTTAAAGTTTTATTTTTAATCAACACATAATAATTTTGCATATTTATGGGGTACAGTGTGATATTTTGATACATGTACACATTGTGTAATGATCAAATCAGGGCTGTTAGGTTTTCCATCACTTCAAGCACTTGTGATTTCTTCCTGGTGAGAACATTCAGAATCCTCTTTTCTAGCTATTTTGAAATATACAATACATTATTGTTAACTGTAGTCACCTTGCTATGAAATAGAACACCAGAATGTATTCCTCCTATCTAACTGCAACTTGATTTGACCAAACCTCTAACCATTCCCCATACCTTAACCACCCCCAGCCCCTGCCCCTGCCCCTGCCTCTGGTAACCACTGTTCTACTGTATATGTCTGTGGGATCAACTTTTTAAAACTCTATATGAGTGAAATAATACGGTATTTGTCCTTCTGTGCTTGGCTTATTTCACTTAATGTCTTCTAGTTTCATCCATCTTGTTGCAAGTGACAGGATTTCATTCTGTTTTTATGGCTGAATAGTATTCTGTTGTGTGTGTGTGTGTGTGTATATATATATATACCACATTAAAAAATTCATTCATCTATTAATGGACACTTAAGTTGATTCCATATCTGGGCTATTGTGAATAGTGCTACAATAAACATGGGAGTGCAGATATCTCTGACATACTGATTTAATTTCCTTTGGATATATATGCAGTAGTAGGATTGTAGAATCATATGTTATTTGTATTTTTTAAGTTTTGGAAGGGCCTCCATACCATTGTCCTGAATGGCTGTACTGATTTACGTTTCCACCAGCAGTGTATGAGAGTATCCTTTCTCTTCACATTCTCATCAGTATTTTTTTTTGTCTTTTTGATAATTGCCATCCTAACTGGGTGAGGTGATAACTCATTGTGGTTTTGATTTACATTTCTCTGATGATTAATGATGTTGAGCATTTTTTCATGTACCTGTTTGTCACATGTATGTCTTCTTTTGAGAAATCTTTTGTTTATTTTTAATTGGATTTTTTTTGCTGTTGAGTTGAGTTCTTCATATTCTGGATATTAACATCCCTTGTCAGATGCATAATTTGCAAATATTTTCTCCCATTCTGTAGATTGTCTCTTCACTCTGTTGTTTTCTTTACTGTGCAGAATTTAGTTTAATGTAATCCTTTTTTGTTAAACATTTCTGGCCTGTGCTTTTGCCAGACTAATATTATGAATTGTTTCTCCTATGGTCTTTACTGGTAGCATTCAGTAATATTCAATATCCCTTCATAATAAAAACTCTAAACGTGTTAGATATATTAATGGAAGGAACGTACTTCAGCACAATAAAGTCCGTATATGACAAACCCACATAGCTGACATCATACTGAATAGGGAAAAATTAAAAACTTTTCCTTTACAATATGGACCTAGATGAAGATGCCCACTTTGACCACTCCTGTTCAACATAGTACTAGAAGTCTTGGTTGAGCACGGTGGTTCATACCTGTAATCCTAGCACTTTGGGAGGCTGAGGCAGGCAGATCACTTGAGGTCAGGAGTTCGAGACCAGCCTGGCCAACATGGTGAAATCCTGTCTCTACTAAAAATACAAAAATTAGCTGGGTGTGTGGTGGTGGGTGCCTATAATCCCAGCTACTTGGGAGGCTGAGGCAGGAGAATCACTTGAACCTGGGAGGTGGAGGTAACAGTAAGCTGAGATTGCGCCATTGCAGTCCAGCCTGGGTGACAGAGTGAGACTCTGTCTCCAAAAAAAAAAAAAAAAAAAAGTTTTAGCCAGAGCAATTAGGCAAGAGAAAGAAATAAAGGGTATCTAAATTGGGAAGGAGAAAGTCAAATTGTCCCTGTTTGCAGATGACGTGATCTTATATATTGAAAACTACAGACTTCACCAAAAAAACTATTAAAACTGAGAAATGAGAATTCAGTAAAGTTGCAGTCTACAAAATCAACATACAAAGCCTTTCGTCTAAGATCTGGAACAGGACAAGGATGCCCACTTTCACCAGTTATTCAACATAGTACTGGAAGTCCTAGACAGAGCAGTCGGACAAGAGAAAGATATAAAGGGCATCCCAGTTGGAGAGGGAGAAGTCAATTTATCCATGTTTGCAGATGATATTATCTTATATTTGGAAAAATCTAAAGACTCCAACAAAAAAACAATTAGAACTGATAAATTCGGTAAAGTTGCAGGATACAGAATCAACATACAAAAGTCAGTAGCATTTCTATATGCCAAGAGTGAATAATCTTAAAAAGAAAGAAAAAAGCAATCTCAGTTGCAATAGTTACACCTAAAATTAAATAGTTAAGAATTAACCAAAAAAAGTAAAAGATCTCCATAATGAAAACTATAAACACTGATGAAATAAATTGAAGGGGACACAAAAAATGAAAAAAAATTCCATGTTCATTGATTGGAACAATCACTATTTTTTAAATGTCCATTCTACCCAAAGAAATCTACAGATTCAAGGCACTGCCTATCAAAACAGTGATGACATTCTTCACAAAAATAGAAAAAAAAATCTCAAATTTATACGGAACCACAAAAGACCCAGAGTAGCCACAGCATTCCTAAGCAAAAATAACAGAACTGGAGGAATCACATTACCTGACTTTCAGATTATGCTCCATATAGATGCACAGACCAATGGAACAGAATGGAGAACCCAGAAACAGGGTTTGTCTAACCCTAACCCTAACTGTAACCTTAACTGGCTGGTTAGGGTTAGGGTTAAGGTTAACACACCTACAGCGAACTCATTTTCACCAAATATGCCAAGAAATACACTATGGAAAAGATAGTCTCTTCAATAAATGGTGCTGGCAAAATTGGATATCCGTACATAGACGAATGAAGCTAGACAGTTATCTCTTGCCATATACAAAAATCAAATCAAAATGGATTACAGCCTCAAACTATGAAGCTACTACAAGAAAACGTTGGGGAAAATCTCCAGGATATTGGTCTGGGCAAAAATGTCTTGAACAATACGTCAGAGCACAGGCAACCAAAGCACACATGGACACATGGGATCACATCAAGTTAAAAAGCTTCTTCACAGCAAAGGAAACAATCAACAAAGTGAACAGACAACCCACAGAATGGGAGAAAATATTTGCAAACTACCTATCTGAGAAAGGATTAATGACCAG
Source organism: Piliocolobus tephrosceles (assembly GCF_002776525.5). Lineage (NCBI taxonomy): Eukaryota > Metazoa > Chordata > Mammalia > Primates > Cercopithecidae > Piliocolobus > Piliocolobus tephrosceles. The sequence continues at coordinate 85,863,166 of NC_045435.1, read as the reverse complement.
AAAATATAAGGAGCTCAAACAACTCTATAGGAAAGAAATCTTATAATCTGATCAAAAAATGGGCCAAAGATTTGAGCAGACATTTCTCAAAAGAAGTTATACAAATGGCAAGCAGGCATATGAAAAGGTGCTCAACATCATTGATCATCAGAGAAATGCAAATGAGACCTACAATGACATATTATCTCACCTGAGTTAAAATGGCTTATATCCAAAAGACAGACAATAACAAATGCTGGTGAGGATGTGGAGAAAAGGGAACCCTTGTATGCTGTTGGTGAGAATGTCAATTAGTACAACCACTATGGAGAATAGTTTGGAGGTTCCTCCAAAAACTAAAACTAGAGCTACCAGCCGGGTGTGGTGGCTCACACCTGTAATCCTAGCACTTTGGGAGGCCGAGGCAGGCGGATCACGAGGATCCAGGAGAATGGCATGAACCTGGGAGGCGGAGCTTGTAGTGAGCTGGGATCACGCCACTGCATTCCAGCCTGGGCGACAGAGTGAGACTCCATCTCAAAAAAAAAAAAAAAAAAAAAGAAAAAAACAAACAAACAAACCCAGAACCTAGAGCTACCATGTGATCCAGCAATCCCACTGTTGGGTATATACCCCAAAGAGAGGAAATCAGAGATATCTGCACTCCCATGTTTGTTACAGCACTGTTCACAATAGCCAAGATTTGGAAGCAATCTAAGCATCCATGAACAGATGAATGGATAAAGAAAATGTAGTACACATACACTACAGAGTACTATTCGATCATAAAGAAGAATGAGATCCTTTTATTTGCAACAACATGGGTGAAACTGGAGATCATTATATTAAGTGAAATAAACCAGGCACAGAAAGACAAACATCACATGTTATCACTTATTTGTGGGATCTAAACATCAAAACAACTGAATTATTGGAGACAGTAGAAGGATAGTTACTAGAGGGTGCGAAGGGTAGTGAGTGGCTGGGTGAGGTGAAGGGAGGTGGGATGGTTAATGGGTACAAAAAATAGTTACAAAGAATGAGCAAGACCTACTGTTTGATAGCTCAACAGGGCGACTATGTAACTTAATTTACATTTTAAAATTACTTAAAGAGTGTAATTGGTTTGTAACTCAAAGGATACATGCTTGAGAGGATGGATACTCCATTCTTCATGATGCACTTATTTTCACACTGTATGCCTATATCAAAACATCCCATGTATACCATAAGCATGTACACCTACTGTGTATCCACAAAAATTAAAAATAAACGTAAATTAACATACAAAATCTGTAACATTTATATATGCTACGAATATTCAGTCACAAGAAAACAATCTCTCATACAATAGCTAAAACAAAAAATACCTACGAATAAATTTAACCAAAGAGGTGAAAAATTTCTACAATGATAAACTAATGTTATTAATGACAAAAACTGAAGAGGACAGACATAAATAGAAAGATCTCATGGTCATGGATTTGAAGAATTAATATTGTTAAAATGTCCATACTATTTCAAATGATATACATATTCAGTGAAATCCCTATCAAAGTACCAATGACATTCTTCATATAAATAGAAAAAAAAAAATCCTAAAATTAGTATGGAACCACGAAAGACCCTGAATACCTAAAGTAATGTTGAGCACAAAGAACACAGCTGGAGGCATCACACTACTTGTCTTCAAAATATACAATAAAGCAGTAGTATCCCAAACAGTGTGGTACTAGCATAAAAACAGACACATAGACCAATGGAACAGAATAGAGAACCTAAAATAAGTCCACAATTACAGCCAACTTAATTTTGGCAAAGGTGCCAAGAATACTGATTGGGGAAAGAATGGTTTCTTCTATAAATTATGCTGGGAAAACTGAATATTCACATGCAGAATAATTAAACTAGACGCCTGTCTCTTACCGTTTACAAGAATCAACTCACAATGGACTAAACCCTTAAATGTAAGACCTGAAACTCTAAAACTGCTAGAAGAAAATGGGAAGCACTTCATGACATTGATCTGTATTAATTTTTAAAAAATAATTTGAAAGCCAATGTAGAAGGAAAATAGTTATGGAAATGGAAAGTTTACATCGGTTCTCTGAATACACATGAAACACTCAATTTTTTTTTTTTTTTTTGAGACAGAGTCTTGCTCTGTGGCCCAGGCTGGAGTGCAGTGGCACAATCTTGGCTCACTGCAAGCTCCGCCTCCCAGGTTCACGCCATTCTCCTGCCTCAGCCTCCTGAGTAACTAGGACTACAGGTGCCTGCCACCACACCCGGCTAATTTTTTTGTATTTTTAGTAGAGACAAGGTTTCACCGTGTTAGCCAGGATGGTCTCCATCTCCTGACCTAGTGATCCGCCCGCCTCGGCTTCCCAAAGTGCTGGGATTACAGGCGTGAGCCACCGCACCCAGCTGAAACACTCAATTTTAAACAATGAAGGCTGTTGTTAATTTACATGTTCTTGTTAATTAGTGATGTAGATAAGAAGACAGGAGTGGTGGCGAGTGCTCCGGAGATTGAAATTTAATAGTAAGGGCCTCGATAAAGAGTTTGTTAAAGAGTAAAAGAACTGCTGATGTTAAATTATTAAGTGCTTATGCAATTCATTGTAGTTTTATTTATGAACCATGCTTAGAATACATTTTTGATCTTAGACAGCTATATCATTGTTAATTTGTGGCTACCTGCAATGACTTGAGACTACAGAACCTAATCCTTTCCCCTCCCCGTTGGAGGGTTCAATGCAATAAATCCTAGGGTAGACCATTTCTTTTTCACTTGGTAGTCAGAGTAAGATACTGATGAGTATCTGATGTTTCTTAACAGTTCCCAAGTCTGTACAATATTAAGTGAGAGCTTGGTATAACTATTTTTTAAAGTTTTAAAAAATTTGAAAAGTTTTTGTTCAGAATTTATTTTCCAAATACATTTAAGAATTTAATTTTATTAGGCCAGGCGCGGTGGCTCACGTCTGTAATCCCACACTTTGGGAGGCCAAGGCGGGCGGATCATGAGGTCAGGAGATCAAGACCATCCTGGCTAACACGGTGAAACCCCGTCTCTACTAAAAATACAAAAAACTAGCCGGGCGTGTGGCGGGCGCCTGTAATCTCAGCTGCTCGGGAGGCTGAGGCGGGAGACCCGGAGGCGGAGCTTGCAGTGAGCCGAGATCATGCCACTGCACTCCAGTCTGGGCAACAGAGCGAGACTCCGTTTCAAAAAAAAAAAGAATTTAATTTTACTAAATTAATTAAATTGTTTTAAATTTGAGAATTTAAAAACATTTACAGATTTATAATGCTACAAGTATTTGCAAATATAGCCAAATATTCCCACAGTATACAGATTACCAATAGCAGGTTTGATGTCTTCAGCAGAGATCAAATATAAATATACACATATATACACATGCAAATAGACTCATGGCATATACATTTTTTTCACAGCTTGTTTACTTTGCAACTGAAAGGCTTGATATCTCTTAGTATATGTTCACCTCCTTCATCCTTTGCATTTTTATACACATTTTAGAATCAGTTTATTGATTTCTACAAAAAAGTTTATTAGGATTTTGATTGGGATTGCAGAGAATGTAATGATCAATTTAGGGAGAATATATATTTTTATGCTATTGAGTTTTCTAATTAATATGATATATGCTTTTATTAGGCTTTTAATGCCTCTAATATTTTATAGCTTTTTGTGTAGAGTTCTTCTACATGTCTCATTAGACTTATTTCCAGTTACATGGCATTTTTTGATGTTGTTTTAAGTGGTGTATTTTTCAAAACATTTAATTTTCTAATTGTTTATTGATATATAGACTTAAAAATATTCACTTTGTATCTAGTGACCTTGCTACAATCATGTATTTGTTGTAATAGTTTATGTCTATATTATTTTTGACTTTTTTACATACACAGTCAGACCTGCTGATGAAGACAGTTTTATTTCCTCATTTCCAATTATTATACCTTTAATTGCCTTATTTGTGTTGACTGGTCCTGCGTACAGTGTTGAATAGAAATGGTAACAGTGACTGTCCTCTTCTTGTTCCTAATCTTAGTGATAAAATGTTTCGTATATCACTGATGTGTATGATGTTTGCTATAGACACATTGTAGATGCTCTTTATCGCATTAAGGAAGTTCTCTTCTAGTCTTACTGTGTTAAGAATTTTTGTCATGAGTGGACTTTGAATTTTATCAGTTTTTTCATATATAGAGATGATCATATGATTTTTTTTCCTTCATTGATTTTCTAATATTAAACCAATCTTGCATTCCTGGAATAATCCCCAATTGGTCATGATGCATCATCCTTTTTATGCATAATTGGATTTGATTTGCTTTGTATTTTTTTAAAAAATATTTTTATTTATATTAATGAGAAAGATTAGCCTGTAATTTTCCTTTCATCTGATGTCCTTCTCAGGCTTTGCTATCATGCTGAGTTCAAAATGAATTCCCTCTTTGGAAGAGATTATTTATGACTGGTGTTATTTTTTTTAGATGTTTGGACAGATTCACTGATAAAGTCATCAGGACCTGGTATTTCATTTGTGGGAAGTTTTTAATTACAGATTCACTTTACTTTAATAAATATAGGACTATTTAAATTTTTACCTTCTCTGCCAGTTTTTGTAGATTTTGCCTTGCTGTAAATTCATCTCTCATGTACAATTTCAAATTAGTTGGTATAAGTTTTGTTGTGTAATATCCTTTTATGATGATTTTAATGTTTTGATTGCTGATATTGATAATTTGTTTCTTTTCTTTTTTTCCTAATTAGTTTTTCTAGATATCTGTCAATGTTAGTGTTTTCAAAGAACCAATTTTTAGATTATAAGGCTTGATTTACGGTAGTAGAAGTTCTTTAAGATTGACAGGGAGTTTCTTCTTAGTTTTTTCAATAGTTTTGGGAGTACAGGTAGGCTTTGGTTACATGAATGAGTTCTTTAGTGATGAAATGTGAGATTTTAGTGCACCTGTCACCCGAGCAGTGTACACTGTATCCAATATGCAGTCTTTTATTTCTCAGCCCCTTCCAACCTCCCTCCACCACGTCCACAGAGTCTGTTATATCAGTTTGTATGTCTTCGTGTCCTCATAGCATAGCTCCCACTTATAAATGAGAATATGCGGTATTTGCTTTCCCATTCTCGAGTTTCTTCACTTAGAATAATGGCTTCCAGCTCCATCCAAGTTGCTGCAAAAGACATTATTTTGTTCCTTTTAATAGCTAAGTGGTATTCCATGGTGTGTATATACCACATTTTCTTATCCACTTGTTGGTCAGTGTGTATTTAGGTTGGTTCCATGTCTTTGCAGTTGCGAATTGTGCTGCTATAAACATGCATGTGGATGTGTCTTTTTCATATAATGACTTCTTTTCCGTTGAATGGATACCCGGTAGTGGGATTGCTAGATCGAATGGTAGATCTATTTTTAATTCTTTAAGGAATCTCCATACTGTTTTCTGTAGTGGTTGTACTAATTTACACTCCCATCAGCAGTGTAAAAGTGCTCCCTTTTCACTACATCCATGCCAACATCTATAGTTTTTTGATTTTTAAATTATGATCATTCTTGCGGAAGGTGGTGTCTTATTGTGGTTTTAATTTGCATTTCCCAGATGATTAATGATGTTGAGCATTTTTGTTTTTCATGTGTTTGTTGGCTGTTTGTCTATCTTGTTTTGAGAACTGCCTATTTATGTCCTTTGTCCACTTTTTTATGTGATTTTTTTTTTTTCTTGGTGATTTGAGTTCCTTGTAGATTCTGGATACTAGTTTTTTGTCAGATGCATAGTTTGCAGATATTTTCTTTGTTGGTTGTCTGTTTACTCCGTTGATTATTTCTTTTGCTGTGCAGAAGCTTTTTAGTTTAAGTAGGTTCCATTTATTTTTGTTTTTGTTGCATTTGCCTTTGGGTCTTACTCAGGAATTCTTTGCTTAAGCCTATGTTCAGGAGAGTTTTTTTCGATGTTATCTTGCAAAATTTTTATGGTTTCAAGTCTTGGATTTAAGTATTTTACCCATTTTGAGTTTTTTTTTTGTGTGTAGTGATAGATGGGGACCCAGTTTCATTCTTCTACATGTGGCTTGTTAGTTTTCCCAGCACCATTTATTGAATAAAGTGTCTATATTAATCCATTTTTATGCTGCTGATAAAGACATACCCAAGACTGGGCAATTTACAAAAGAAAAAGGTTTATTGGATTTACAGTTCCATGTAGCTGGGGAGGCCTCACAATCATGGTGGAAGGTGAAAGGCACTTCTCACATGGCAGCAGACAAGAGAAGAGAGAATGCGAGCCAAGCAAAATGGGTTTCCCCTTATCAAACCATCAGATCTTGTGAGACTTTTTAACTACCATGAGAGCAGTATAGGGAAAACTGCCCTGATGATTCAGTTATCTCCCACCAGGTCCCTCCCACAACACGTGGGAATTATGGAAGTACAATTCAAGATAAGATTTGGGTGGGGACACAGAGCCAAACGATATCAGTGTTTTTTTTTTTTCCCAGCTTATGTTTTTGTATGCTTTGTTGAATACCATTTGGCTTTATTTCTGGGTTCTCTATTTTTTTTTTTTTTCCATTGCTTATTTTTATTCCAGTGTCATGCTGTTTTGGTAATTATAGCCCTGTAGTATAATTCAAAGTCCCATAATGTGATAATATTGCTTTGGCTGTTCAGGCCCTCTTTTGGTTCCATGTGAATTTTAGGATTGTTTTTTCTAGTTCTTGGGGAAAATGATGATGATATTTTGATGGGAAATTGCATTGAATTGCATTGAATGATGCAATTGCATTGAATGATTGCATTGAATTGCATTGAATGATGATGATATTTTGATGGGAATTGCATTGATAGGAAATTGAATGGGAATTGCATTGAATCCATAGATTGCTTTTGGCAGTACAGTCATTTTTACAATATTGATTCTTTTTTTTTTTCCTTTTTTATTTTATTTATTTATTTTTTATAATACTTTAAGTTCTAGGGTACATGTGCATAACGTGCAGGTTTGTTACATATGTATATATGTGCCATGTTGGTGTGCTGCACCCATCAACTCGTCAGCACCCATCAATTCATCATTTATATCAGGTATAACTCCCCAATGCAATCCCTCCCCCCTCCCCCCTCCCCATGATAGGCCCCATTGTGTGATGTTCCCCTTCCCGAGTCCAAGTGAGCTCATTGTTCAGTTCCCACCTATGAGTGGGAACATGCGGTGTTTGGTTTTCTCTTCTTGTGATAGTTTGCTAAGAATGATGGTTTCCAGCTGCATCCATGTCCCTACAAAGGATGCAAACTCATCCTTTTTTATGGCTGCATAGTATTCCATGGTGTATATGTGCCACATTTTCTTAATCCAGTCTGTCACTGATGGACATTTGGGTTGATTCCAAGTCTTTGCTATTGTGAATAGTGCCGCAATAAACATACGTGTGCATGTGTCCTTGTAGTAGCGTAATTTATAATCCTTTGGGTATATACCCAGTAGTGGGATGGCTGGGTCATATGGTACATCTAGTTCTAGATCCTTGAGGAATCGCCATACTGTTTTCCATAATGGTTGAACTAGTTTACAATCCCACCAACAGTGTAAAAGTGTTCCTATTTCTCCACATCCTCTCCAACACCTGTTGTTTCCTGATTTTTTAATGATTGCCATTCTAACTGGTGTGAGATGGTATCTCATTGTGGTTTTGATTTGCATTTCTCTGATGGCGAGTGATGATGAGCATTTTTTCATGTGTCTGTTGGCTGTATGAATGTCTTCTTTTGTAAGCACTCTACCCAGGGGACTTGTAACATTGGAGGCCCAGTAGTGCTTATCTTAGCCACCTGCACACACTAGCTATGGCCCTTATTCTCTGGCAAGTTTCTCTACCACCTGCAGAGCTACACCTATAAATCTGCTCTGGCTCGTTCATGCCTTCCCACAAGTTTCTCTACCACCCAGGTTGCTCCTATAGACCAGCTCCAACGCATGCCCTCTGGCAAGTTTCACCGCCACCAGCAGGCTACATATTCCTATGGAATCCATGCTCTTTCCCATAAATTCTGAATCTTAGGCTAGAAGGGATACGGGTTAAGTTCTTAGTTTCTTGCTTGTTCACTCCCTCTCAGCCCTACAGGCAGTAGCTGATTTCTGCATTTGCTATTCCTTTGAATCTTCCTTTAGCCCTTTTAGCAATTAACTACTTTTTACTAGTTAACAATTATTTATACTAAATATTCTCTATTCAAATTAGTGTGATTTCTCTCTCTTGATTGGATAATTGTTATGGCAATATATTTAGATATTTATTATTCTGTTCTTTTTTATTCATACAGAAAAGTGAGCCACTAAATATAACCGTAATAATCCCCTAATGATTTGATAAAGATAGCTTGAAAAACATTTATCTAAGGTATGTACTTAAGAATTAAATGGCTAGGTCATAGGACATGAAATCTAACTTCACAAGATACAACCAGCATATAAGCATTCCAATGGTAACATATCTGTGCCAATATCTGAATATGTGAGACATTTCAGTTTTCTCAAACTAATATGTATAAAACCATTCATCATTCTGATTTTAACTTGCTATTCTATGAATGACTCTTTTTCTTTCTTTTTTTTTCTTTTCTTCTCTCGCTCCCTCCTTCCCTTCCTTCTTTCCTTCCTAACATGATCTCATTCTGTCACACAGGCTGCCTCCTGAGTAGCCAGAACTACAGGCATGCACCACCACACCCACCTAATTTTTTCTTTTCTCTCTTCTCTTTTTTCCTAGAGACAGGGTCTTTCACTTGTTGATTAGGCTGGTCTTGAACTCCTGGCCTCAAATGATCTTCCCACCTCAGCCTCCACTGAGGATTACAAGCATGAGCCACCATACCTGGTACTCACCTATTATTTATTCTTATTGGTTTATAAGAGATCTTTTATATTCTGATTGCTTATTTTTGTTGTATCACTGCAAAAATGTTTTTATCTGTGACTTGATTTTTTATTTTTAAACCTTTAATCCAGTTCATTGATGCATAATTTACATATAGTAAAAAATACAGATCATGAACATACAGTACAATGAGCTTTGACAAATGTAATAACCCACATTTCATCCAGATACAGAACTTTTTAATCACCCTGAAAGTTTCCTCATACTTCTTTCCAGTCAACCCTTTCCAAGAAGCAACTACTGTTCTGGTTTCTATCACCATAGATTTGTAGTGTTGCTTATTCTTGAACTTCATATAAATGGAATCAATACAGAATGTAAACTTTTATTTGTGTTCTTTTGTTTAATATATTTTTCAGATTTTTCCATATTGTTTAGTTTTATGCTTTTATCAACTTTTTTACAAAGTTGTTTTACTTTTTAAAATAAACATTTTATTAATATGTAACATCCTTAAGTGTGAAAATCATTAGTGTACAGCTAAATTTAAAAAAAAACAGTTTTTAGAGACAGAGTCTTGCTCTGTTGCCCAGTCTGGAGTGCAGTGGTGCAATACCGGCTCACTGCAACCCAGGTTTTAAGTGATTCTCCTGCCCCAGCCTCCCAACTAGCTAGGATTACAGGTGCCCACCACAACACCCAGCTAATTTTTGTGTTTTTAGTAGAGACCAGGTTTCACCATGTTGGCCAGGCTGGTCTCAAACTCCTGACCTCAAGTGATCCACCCACCTCGGCCTCCCAAAGTGCTAGGATTACAGGCGTGAGCCACTGCACCCCCCCCCCCAGATAAATAAATTTTTAAAGAGTATACATACCTGTCTGCCCACCACTTAGATAAATAAAACAGTAGCAGTATCCTAAAAGCCACCTGTACCTCCTCCAGTCATCAACACAATGCACACACCCTTAAAAAGGTTTTTTTGAGACAGGTTCTCACTCTGTCACCCATGCTAAAGTGTAATGGCACAGTCATAGCTCACTGCAGCCCGGAACTCCTGAGCTCAAGCAATCCTCCCACCTTATCCACCTGAGTAGCTAAGACTACAGGCACACACCACCATGCTAATTTTTAAATTTTTTGTAGAGACAAGATCTCGCTATGTTACCCAGGTTGTTCTCAAATTCCTGGCCTCAAGTGATTCTCCTGCCTCGACCTCCCAAAGTGCTGAGATTACAGGTACAAGTTACTGCTCCCAGTCAATAACCACTAATCTGACAAATATCACCTGATTCAGTTTTGCCTGATTCTGTCCTTTTTGTATACAAAATCATAATAACACTAATTCTCATATCTGGCTTCTTTTTTCAATAACATGTCTGTGATGGGTCATTGTATTGTATGTAGCAATAACTAACTCATTTTCCTTTCTATATCACATTCAGTTGAATGAATATACCACATATTTGCCCATTCTGCTGCTGATGAACATTTTCACTTTTTCCAGTTTGAGGCTATTATGAACAAAGCTGATACTAACATTTCATAGGTATTTTGCTGTTGGGCTCATATTTATGAGTAGAATTGTTACATTATAAGGTATGTGTATATTCAGCTTTAGTATATAGTGCCAAGGAGTTTTCCAAAGTGCTAATAACATTTTCCCCACCATCAGTAATGTCTGGGAGTAACAACTGATCAACATTCTCACTAGCACTTGGTATAGTGTTTTAAACCTTAGTCAATAAAGTGGCCATCTGGTAGTAGCTCACTATAGTTTTAATATGCATTTCCCTGATGACTGAGATTAAGCACCCTTCCATATCTTTTTAAGCCACCTGGATATGTGTTTTATCAGGAGTCTACTCAAGCCTTTTGCCTGCTCTTCTATTAGATTATCTTTTAATTTCTGACTTCTAGCCATTCTTTATATGCTCTGGATACAAGCCTTTTGTAAAATAACTCATTGTGACTTCCTTTTCCCTCTACTTAATGATCTTCTGAACAAGAAAATTTTCATTCTAATAAAGTATAACCTACCCATCTTTTCCTTTATGGTTAGTGCTTTTTGTATCTTTATAAAAAATCTTTGTATACACCAATGTCAAGAAGAACAGTTTCCTATGCTTTCTTCAAGGTGAATTATTTTTACATTTCACATTCAGATCTACCATCTACTCGGACTGAGTTTGGAGTATATTCTGTGAGGCAGGAATCAATATTCATTGCTTTCAGTATTGGTCCAGTATCATTTATTGGATAGGTCATCATTTTCAATTTCAATTGGCATAGCATCACTTATTGTAAAGGGCATCATTTCTCCACTGCACTACAAGGTCACTTCTCTCATACATCAGTGGATGATATATGTCCACGGAGTGGACAAGCAAGAAACTAAGAACTTAAAAGAACCCCTTTCCCTTCAAGGCTAAGATCCAGAATCTGTGGGAAACAGAATGGCTTCCACAAGAACATGGAGCCTGCTGGTGATGGCACAACTTCCCAGGGCACTTGGTTGGAGCTGGTTTCTAGTAACAACCTGCTGATTGGCAGAGCAACTTTTGGAAAGACATGAGTGAGCCAGAGTTAGCCCACAGATGTGACTCCAGGGTCTATTTCTGGCCCCTCTATTCTGTTTCAGTAGTCTGTCTTTCACCCCAAATCACAGTCTTAATTTATAATAAATCTTGATATCTGGCAGCATAAGTCCTCTAGTCGAGATAATCTTCATGATTACCATGTTCTTTGTAACCTTTTGCATTTTCATATGAATGTCATAATTAGCTGTTCAATTTCCATAACCAAAAAAGGCCTGCTGGATTTTTATAAGGATTGCATTAAATCATTAGATTAACTTGGGGAGAACTGGCATCTTTATGACAGTCTTTCAATTCATAAACATAGCAAATCTTTCCATTTGTTTAGATTTTAATTTTTTCAGTATTTTTGTAGTTTTCAACATGAATGTCTTATATTTTTTATTAATTTCATTCCTTAGCATTTGATACTTTTGATACTACTATAAATAGCATTGTTTTATTCATTTTGTAATTCTTCTTTGTAAACATAGAGAAAAACAATGTGTTTTTAAAATACTGACGTTTTGACTAAGTGCAGTGGCTCATGCCTGTAATCCCAGCACATTGGGAGGCTGAGGTGGGAGGACTGCTTGAGACCAGCCTGGGCAACATGGCGAAATCCTGACTCTATAAAAATAATTAAAAATTAGCTAGGCATGGTGGTGCACACCTGTAGTCCCAGCTACTCGGGAGGCTGAGGTGAAAGGACAGCTTGAACGTGGGAAGGCCAAGGCTACAATAAGCTGTGACTGTGTCACTCCACTCCAGCCTGGGCAACAGAGCAAGACTTTGCATCTGTCAGTCAATCAATACAATACTGACATTGTAGCCATCGAATTCTCTTAGTTATTCTCAGTATTTTCTACAGATTCTATTGAACTTTTTCACATAAAATCATATCAAATATATATGATTATTTCAACTTTTCCTTTCCATTCTGTATGTTTCTTACCTTACTGTATGTACTAGCTAGTACTTATAATACTATGTTCAACAGATGTGGTGATAGCAGGTGCTGTAGTTTGAATGTTTGTACTCCCAGACATCATGTTGAAATTTGATCCCCGATGTTGGAGGTGGGCCATAATAGGAGGTGTCTGGGTCATGAGGGCAGATCTCTCATGAAGAGACTAACGCCCTTCAGGAGGCGGAAGGTGAGTGAGTTCTCACTCTGTTAGTTCCTGGGATAGCTGGTTGTTAAAAGACTGAGCCCAGGAGTTCAAAGTTGCAGTTAGCTATAATCGTACCACTGCACTCTGGCCTGGGTGACAGAACAAGATCCTGTCTCAAAAAAAAAAAAAAAAAAAGAGCTTGGCAGAACAAGATGGCTGACTAGAAACACCTGGTGCTTGTCTCAAGAATGAACAAGAATGAACAGAGGTAAAAAAATAAACAGCTAAGATTTGACTGACGTGTTGAAGAAAGAAAAGCGGAATGCCACAGGGGAGTGGAGATGCATCTGTGGTGACTGGAAATCCAAGAAGGCAGTGTAAAGGCATCTGACCTCTGCAGCACCGTCTCGCCAAACCAGCCCAAAGACAGGAGAGACTTCCCATTGTAAGGGAAAAGTAAGCAGAAGATCCTCACCATCCCTTACCACCACTGCAAAAGCCTACAGTCCTTACACACCCTGAGCCCAGCTTGGAAAGCTGCCAGAAATTCATCCAACTACACTGCTCCAGATTGGGAACACAACGTGTGCTAACCCACCCCTTGTGAGCCAAGCTATTGTAGCAAGACACCATCTTGAGACTAGAGCCACCTCTGGAATGTTCCCTCCTCTGGGGTACAGTAGGCACTGTACCTCTCCAACACTGGGGCTCCATCTTCATTATGCCAAGCACCCACAGATGGCTAAATGCCACAACCCCAGATGCACAAAACTTGGGCTCAGGATTGCCTGTGACTCTGGTCCTGCACAGCAGGGAAACCAACGCCTGCTGCTACACTTCCAGCCAGAAGAACAGTCTGCCATTCCCACCCAGGGTGAACATGCCTTTGAGAGCCAGCCAAGTCCTTGCCCACCACAGCAGAAGAGGTCCCTGAGCCTACAAGGAGCCAATACTCCCTGGGGCCAGTGGCCTGGCTACAAGCCCACAGCACTCCCACCCACCACAGACATGCCCCTGGCCTACGCAAAGGTCCTATGCTCCCAATAAGGGCTTGAGGGAAGTCCCATAGGCCACCCTCACAGGTGTGCCCCCAGGCCAGCCAAGCAGCAAAGAGCTCAAGTCTTGGATCTGAAAAATAGCCCTGCAAGCCACACCCAGTAAGCACACCCCTGAGCTGGCTGAGCAGCCTTACACCTGCATCTCAGACCTGAGAAACAGTTTCATAAGCCACCCCTGGCAGACATACCCCTAGGCCTGCTGAGCAGTTGTGTACCCACATCCCAGCCTCAAGAAACAGGCCTGTGGGCCACCTCTAGCAGGCATGCTCCCAGGCCAACTAAGCAATCCTGTGTCTGCATCTCAGGCCTATGAAACAGCCCTATGGGCCACCCTCTGCAGAAGCACCCCCAGGCCAGCTGAGCAGCTGCAGCCATGTCACAGGCTTGAGAAACAGCCCTAAGTCTGCCCCCCAGCCGCTGACGTATTCGCCCAAGCGAGGCAAGCAGCCTTGCACATACCAGGCCTCAGAAACAGCCCTACAGGTTGCCAATGGCAGACACAGACCCAGGCCAGTCAAGCAGGTGCACATCCACATCATGAGCCAGAGAAACCCAATGAACCACCTCCAGCAGACATGCACCCAGGAAAGCTGAGCAGCCACTCACCCACACACAAGGCCAAAGAAATAGTTCCACGGGCTGTCCATGGTGGGCAAAATCCAGATCAGATGAGTAGCCTTGTGTCCTAAGCCGAAGAAACAGCCCTGTGGGCTGCACCTGATAGACAATCCCACAGGTCAGTCAAAAAGTGTTGTGTCCACATCCAGCACCTGAGAAAAGGCCCTGCAGGCAGACCCTGGCAGACATGTCCCCCGCCCAGCTAAGCAGCTGCTTGCCTGCATCCTGGGCCTGAGAAACAGCCTAAGACATTCCTGGAAGGCATGTCCACCAACTAGCCAAGCAACTGTATACCTATGTTCCAAACCAGAGGAATGGCTCATGGCCCCAACCCCAGCTAACCACACCCCAAGATGGCTGATCTACTGTGTACACACACATGCCCCACCCAGAGAAACAGCCCCAGCAAGCCCATCCCTAGAAAACCTGTACCATTATCACCACAAACTCTCTCAGCCTAGGCCACTCAGAAACATGCAAATTCCACTACTATGGGTTACAGCTGAAAAAACTACATGGAAACTAGGTCAATACACCCCACCAAACCAATGCCCCAAGACTCATTCAAATAAGAATTTCCCTAAGAAACCTACTCCATAAAACTGGAAGAGGCGACTTTTCTGCTAGATGGATACAAATCAATATAGGGACATATCAACCAAGAAAAAGCAAGAAAACATGTCACCTATGAAGAAAAACGAATTATCCAGTAACAGATCTCAATCATAAGAAAATATGTGAAATGCCAGAAAAAGAATTAAATGTTAATCTTAAGGAAACTCAGTGCCATACAAGAGAAGACAGATGATTCAACAAAATTGGGGAAATCAGCTCATGATTTGAATAAGAAATTCAAGAAAATTGGCCGGGCGGGGTGGCTCATGCCTGTAATCCCAGCACTTTGGGAGGCCAAGACGGGTGGATCACAAGGTCAGGAGATCGAGACCATCCTGGCTAACATGGTGAAACCCCGTCTCTACCAAAAATACAAAAAATTAGCCGGGCGTGGTAGCGGGCACCTGTAGTCCCAGCTACTCGGGAGGCTGAGGCAGGAGAATGGCGTGAACCCAGGAGGCGGAGCTTGCAGTGAGCCAAGATCGCACCACTGCACTCCAGCCTGGGTGACAGAGCGAGACTCCGTCTCAAAAAAAAAAGAAAAGAAAAGAAATTCAAGAAAAGATAAACCAAACAAAAAATCTTACAGTTGAAGAATTCAATTACTAAAACAAAAAATAAAATCAAGAGCTTCTAGAACAGACTAGACTAAGCAGAAGAAAGAATTTCTGAACTTCAAGACAGGTCTTTTGAAATAACATAGGCAGACAAAAACTAAATTATAAAAATGAAGAAAGCCTGCAGGATTTATGGAACACCATCATGTGAATAAAGTATTACAGATATTCCAGAAGAAGAAGAGAAGGAAAAGGTGGGGAAAACATGTTTAATGAAATAGAAGAAAATTCTCCTGAGTATTGGGAGAGATATGGACATCCAGAATCAGGAAGCTCAAAGAACCCCAACAGATTCAACCCAAACAGGTCCTCACTGAGGGACATATATTATATATCTAACTGTCAAAAGTCAAAGACAAAGAAATAATTTTAAAAGCAGCAAGAGAAAAGTGTCAAGTCACATATAAAGGAAACCCCACTAGACTAACAGTAAATTTCTCAGGAGAAAACTTACAGGCCAAGAGAGAGTGGGATGATATATTCAAAGTACTGAAAGAAAAAATTAAAATTAAAAATGGCAATAAGGAATATTATACCCAGCAAATCTAGACATTAAAAATGAAGAATAAATAAAATCTTTCACAGACAAGAAAAACTAAGAAAATTCATCACCACTAAACTGATCTTGCAAGAAATACTCAAGAGAGTCTTACATCTGGAAGAAAAAAGATGATAACCACCATTAATAAAATATATGAAACAATAAAACTCATTGGTAGGACTCATACACAAACAAGAGAGAAAAAGAAAACCTTATCACTGTGAAACACCACTCAACTGTAAAAATAATGAGAGGAAGTAAGAAACAAAGGATATAAAAAACAATCAGAAAACAGTAAAATAACAGGAGTAAATCCTCCCCTATCAATAATAATCTTGAATACAAATGGATTAAATATACATTTAGAAGATACAGATAGGCTGAATGGATAAAAAATAAAGACCCTATGATATACTGCCTACAAGTAACTCACCTCACCTATAAAGACACACATAGACTGTAACTGAAGGAATAAAAAAGACATTCCATGCAAAAGAAAACCAGAAGTTAGCATGAATAGTTGTACTTATATTGGACAAAAAAAGACCTGAAGTTAAAAGTTGTAAAAAGAGACAAGGTGACATAGTAATAAAGCAATCTATTTAGCAAGAGAATATAACAATATGCACCCAACATCAGAGCACCCAGACATATAAAACAAGTATTATTAGACCCAAATGAAGAGATAGATCCAAACACAATAATAGTTGTAGACTTCAACACCCCACTCTCAGCAATGGACAGATCATCCTGACAGAAAACCAACAATGGGACATTAGATTTAAACTGCACCACAGACCAAATGGACATAAGAGATATTTATAGAACATTTCACCCAACAGCTATAGAATACACATTCTCCTTATCAACACACTGAACATTCTCCAGGATTAACCATATGTTAGGACACAAAACAAGTCTCAAAAAAATATATTAAGATTGTTAGATATTAGTTCTAAATTTCTCTTCAAAGAATCAGTATGTCCGTATGTCCAATTCTTTGCCTTCTACTTTTAAACTTAACTTTCTCATAAAGCAACCTTTTTCAATCACCTGCTCCACCCTGACTCATTCCGATTACCTGCTCTGCCATAACCATTTTTCCCACCAAACCACTCACCACGTCACTCTCTTTAAATTAGCCAATCAGAATTACTTTAGCCTGTGTGGCCTAACCCTAGTCAACAGGGGGAATGACACAGCAGCAGGGGCCACAAGTGTCAGGAATAAGAACCCTTTCCCCTCCCTTGTCCTGGTGTGTGCTCATCATTGCTCCATCTGTGAGGGCGCGCCCTTCTATAGAAGTAAATTGTCTTGCTGAGAAGAAAAAAAAGAAAATTTTATATTCGAGTGCTATTTCTTTTACAACACCGAAACTTTATTTATAACAAGATCAAAATCATATCAAGTATCTTCTCAGACCAAAATGGAATAAAACTAGATATCAACAGGAAGAGAAACATCTGAAACTATATAAATGCATGGAAACTAAACAACATGCTCCTGAATGACCAATGGCTGGAAGAAGAAATTAAGAATGAATTTCAAAATTCCTTGAAATGAAAATAGAATCTTAAGATCCCAAAACCTAGGGAACACAGCAAACGCCATATTTAGAGGACACTTTAGGGAAATAAATGCTGAAATCAAAAAAACCAGAAAGATTTCATATAACCTAATGGTGCACCTCAAGGAACTAGAAAAGCACGAACAAACCAAAACAAAAAATTAGCAGAAGTAAAGAAATAATGACCAGGCCGGGCGCGGTGGCTCAAGCCTGTAATCCCAGTACTTTGGGAGGCCGAGACGGGTGGATTACAAGGTCAAGAGATCGAGACTATCCTGGCTAACACGGTGAAACCCCGTCTCTACTAAAAAATACAAAAAACTAGCCAGGCAAGGTGGCGGGCGCCTGTAGTCCCAGCTACTCAGGAGGCTGAGGCAGGAGAATGGCGTAAACCCGGGAGGCGGAGCTTGCAGTGAGCTGAGATCCAGCCACTGCACTCCAGCCCAGGTGACAGAGTGAGACCCTGTCTCAAAAAAAAAAAAAAAGACATAATGACCAGAACAGAAAACAAAATTGAGACTAAAAACAAAAGATCAACAAAACTAAAAGTTGGTTTTTTGAAAATAAATAAAATTGGTAAACCATTAGCTAGACTAAGAAAAAAGAGAAAAGATCCAAATAAATAAAATCAGAAGTGAAAAAGGAGACAGCACAACAGGACCCACGGAAATACAAAGGCTCACTGGTGATTACTATGAAATACGTCAATAAATTTAAAAACCTAGAACAGATAAATTCCTGGACACCTACAACATACAAAGAGTAAACTAAGAAGAAACAAAATCTGAACAGACCAATAACAAGTAATGAGATCAATTCAGTAATAAAAAGCCTTTCAACAAAGAAAAGTCCAAAAACAATGGCTTCACCAAAGAATTCTATCATTCTTTTAAATAAGAATTAATACCAAGTCTTCTCAAACTATTTCAAAATGTTGAAGCAGGGAATTCTCACTAATTCATTCTACAAGCCCAGCATTACCTTGACAGCAAAACCACATAAAGACACAACCAAAAAAGAAAATTACATGCCAATATCCCTGATGAACACAGACACAAAAATCCTCAACAAAATACTAGCAAACCAAAGCCAACAACATATCAAAAAGATAACCATAACCAAGTGGGATTAATCCCAGGAATATAAGAATAATTCAACACATGCAAAGAAATAAACATCATACATCACATTAATAGAATGAAGGACAAAAACCATAACATCTCAGTAGACTCAGAGAAAGCTCTTAATGAAATTCAACATTCCTTCATGATGAAAACACTTAATAAATTATGTGTAGAGGGAAAGCATCTCAATATACAAAGGCCATATATAACAAACCCACAGCTAGCATCTTCTGGAATGGGAGAAAAACTGAAAGCTTTTCCTCTAAGAATTGGAACAAGACAAGGATGTTCACTATTATTCAACATAGCACTAGATGTCCTAGCCAGAGCAATTAGGCAAGAAAAATAAGTAAGAGGCATCAAAACTGGGAAGCAGAAAGCCAAACTGTCCCAGTTTGCAGATGACATGATCTTATATATACAAAAACCTAAAGATCTACCAAAAATCTCTTA